>NW_023458561.1:16998788-17033042 GCF_013731165.1 Rhagoletis pomonella | reverse complement strand
CTGTGCGAATGCCAATGTCGATGCGAATATTTAAAATGTTGCGAATTATTCGCATAATTCGAGTGCAAATATTCGCAACATCCCTAATTTACATACATAGATACTATGTGCATTTGAGTGAGTGTATTATTTTAGGCCCTTTCTAAAGTACTATTGACGCATTTCCCTTTTTGTATGCTTCACTGTTCCCTCTAATTAAAACAATTGGCGATAGTGCGGTAGCACATGCAAAGATTTTGCCACACATATATACATATTTCTGAATGTACGTATATATGTACTGCAACGACCAGCGGCCATTGACCGGCTGCGGCAAAAAGTCTACATACGTATGATCTCCGTACCTACATACGTACATATCAATGCAACGTACAAAGCTAAGAAGTTCACAAACCAAAGTAAAAACATTGTTAAAATGTGAGAGGAACTAAGAAGGCATAAATACATACATACATATGTATAAGTACACAAATATATGAGTGATCTTTATCACCAAACACGAACCAGTCCGATAGTAATTAGATCACCAGCAGTTCAAAAACAGAGAAATGTGGTACTTTTACGAAACTACAGGGGTAGTGTTACCAATTAAAAATGCTATAATTTTGTCTATTTTTGCTTTTTTATATAACACATCAGTTCAACACAAAAACTAGTTAATTTTTAAGAAAAGTGTATTACTGTGCGATGTAGCCATCTTTAGCGAGGATAATAGCTCCGAGTCGTTGTTGCACGAATGTTGTCCAGTGGAATTTTGCGTTGAACAGGGCATAAAGGTAAATCAACAAATCTGCCGCGTAAAGATTTTAAATGATTCTTTATTACCTTGGACACGAAAACAATTCGGTAGAAATCATTGTACGTTTCAATACGACTCGTCACTATCGCACAAAGTTCGCGAAATCCAACGATTTTTAGAAAAAAAAAACTTCCCAGCTTCATTTCTTCTCCAGAATGACCAACATATTCACCGGACTTAAACCCAATGCATTTTTCCTATGGACAGTTATCTAGGTTAAAGTATAAACTAAAAACTATGAGAAATTCGACACCTTGAAGATTGCACTTCGCCTCCACTTGGCCAAAATATCACCAGACCACACTCGTGCAGCCTGTGAAGCATTTCCGGATAAACTCGATGCTATTATTCGTGCTAAAAGTGGCTAAATCAAACAATAATACGCGTTTGTTAAAATTTGACACCTTTTTGTGATGAAATAATGTTTATAAATAAAAATTTAAAAATATGTACAAAACTGTAGCATTTTTAACTAGTGATTAAACGATACTAATGAAGTATCGATACTTTTACTCGCTTCCAGTATCGCCAGAAAGTATCGATGGGAAGCATTAATAGTTACTTGGTATCGAATATTTGTACACCAATTTTATAATATATATATATATTTTTTTTTTGTACTAAATTATGAAAATATGGGTGTATTACGCGATGTAGAGAACAAAGGTGGCGCCGTCAGTGGTACCGTTATTTTGGTTTTGCCGATTTTGACAATTCAAATAAGAGTAAACAGGTTCTTGAAATGAAAAAAAAACTTAAAAGTACTGAAAGTTAGGAATACTTTGAACAAGATCGCCGTTTTTTGATTTTATATTTCTTTATTTATATTTTAAATCATATAATTTTACAATAAAATTGCTTTTCTCATCAAAAAGTTGAATGTTAAGAAAGCTGACAGTTTATTTTATTCTCCTTTTCGGCTTCGTTTACTTTTACTTAGCTTACGTCATCACCGCCAGGACGGCGCAGTCAGTATTCTATCATTCTTGGATGTACTACCCATCATTACAAATTAAAAAAAAAAAGAAATACTTTAGTACAAGTGAACAAAAGGTATCTAGTTTGTCTCTTATACATAAGTACATAGAAAATACATTTAAATATTAATTACAAAATACATTTAGTGGCACGTTGCCTAAAAATAAAGGGTTTTCCAAAAATTAAACACAAAAATTTTTATTGAAAATGAGATCAGAATTTCTAAAATATGTCCGTATTTTTGTTAACGAACAAAAGTTTATCAACTATTTGTGGCTTAAAGCAGGATCTGCGCTCTGAAATATGTTGGTTCCTGAATAATGTAGGTATAGTGAAAACTATTGATAGTACTTACAAAACCATCGATGTTTCGATAGCCAAAAACCATCGATACTATCGATAGTGCCATCGATAGTTTTCCAGCTGTAATGGATACTTATTTGATCAGATTGAAAAGCATCAAGTGAAGAAATACTTGGTATCGAACAGAAGTATCGAGTATTTACTTGTATTCGCTGGTATCGTTTGATCCCTAATTTTAACTGTATTTTATTTTGTTTTTTATTTAAAACTAACGGCCAATTTCACGGAAGCAATTTAAGTGAAAAATGATTTTAATTGCTTGAATTTTATGTTGAAACCGAAAATGAATATAAAAACTAATTATTCATAAAAAATAAAATAGATTTATAGAGCCCTATAAAGTGACATTTTCATACAAATATTCGATTTATAAAGCAGTTAAAGTCTTTTTAATTTTTTATGTATTTGAGAGTAAAGTTTTAAGGTTGAAAATAGTGAGAAAAAATAATGACTGAATAAAAAAATTGAAAAATTAAAAAAATGAAGACAACTGCCGCAAGAAGTACTACATATGTTTACTTATGAAGCTTCCACAGAAGACAACGACGAACTTTATTAACACTTTCAACCCTCCTGCCCAATCTTCATTATTGATACAATTTCTTACCTTTTTGACTATTCGAAACATGTTTGGTTTTCTGCTTTTTATTGTGTGAAAGATTATAAAAATAAAATTTTATTCACAATAAAATGTTTTCTACTTTAAGTACACCTAGATTTGGATTTCAGAACACTGTGGGGCGCCTTAAACCGAATATAACCATAATGTAGACATTTTCGGTTTCAGCGGCCCAAAAACATGGAAATAGGCATACATTTTAATTTTCACCATTCAGGGTGTATTAAGGAGGTTAGAGAAGTGAGGTAGGGGTCTAATTAATTTTTGTGGTCATTTTCGGTTTCAACGGTCCAAGAAAGATAGAAATACAATCCCCAGGTGTGGTTGTAAGAGGTGGTAGCATGAAAATAGTCCGTTGAACTTAACTTTTTGGTCATATTTGGTTTCAGCGACCCCAAAAACCTAGAAATTGTGAGGTCTACCATCTGGTTCACAATCTTTTTTTCTGTTCCTGTCTAATAAATGTACAACTGCTCTCGGATTCTCCTACTAAAAGTGTCATAGACCTCTTCTCTGAATTTTGGTATGTTCACAAAAGTTAGGGCATGAGACATTCTGAACAACTTTGCCAAAGAAATCTTGCCGAAAAACCACCTAGATAAAAGTTAGAAACCATAAAATAGGGTATAACACCTGAAAAATTTCCATTGGAGGCAAAATTTTTGAAAGAAAAAGTGGTATGAAGGCGTGCAGAAAACTTAAAGAACTAATTATGCAGTTCGATTCCCCATACGGTGAAACCGTCTTCTCCGGCCATGTCTTTTTTTGCGGCTATAACAGTCAAATTTGTCACCGATACAGAATTGGGCTATAAGTATATCTGTTTTGATTCCCTTGGAAAACCGTTCTGCTCTAATGTAATTGACTTTTGCATTTATGGATATTTTCATTTATGGCTTAATTCTTTTGCAAATATGTAAATGTAATTTGATATTCATTAGTAAGTATTACTTAATTTGATTGCTAATCGAGCCACTTACGGTACACTGAGCCAAAAGCATAATGGCTTGTTCAACCAAGTTATGGTTAGATTTTTCTTGGTTAATAATCAGATTGTAAGAATTGTGATTCAAGTTAAACATTTGAGAACAAATTCGTATATATAGCAGTGGGTGAACATGCAGACTTAATTGTTGTTATTTGTTGGCTTCCAGCAGTACGACGAATGCCGTCAGCGTGATACATAATTTTTTTTGTTTTTGGTTTTTACGAAAAATCCTCTGTGAAGTGCAGAATCAAATCAAACGACGAAGAAAATTGATTTAAGTTGAACATTTGAAGGCAGATTTATAAAGCGGCTGTAGCTGAGTGTGCCGAGGTGCTTGCTTTTATTTGCTAACATTCAGAACATGCGGTTTCAAATCTCCTCAGAGGCAACTTATTAAAATGATAATACAAATTTTTGGTTTGTATCTCCGAATTATGAAAAAGCATCTGTGCAGAACATAAATGTTTTCAAACGAAAAAATCGACAACCAAAAGTTTGGTTAATGTAAACAAAAGTGTGGTTAATATTACCAAATCGTTGTTGAAAACATCAACCAAGGCATTCCCTGTGGGGAAAATCTCTAGTTTTGAACTGGTGCGCTTCTAGTACATTTAGAACCACTACTAGTTCGCGATAAATCTCTTTTGCATGCAAACAACTGGCGAATTTAACACAGCGATGTCATAGGAATTGGAAATTGTCCCCCGCTGCATTACCTTTTCTATAGTTCAGAACCAGACCTAAATTCGACATATGGGATCTAGTTCGCTTTGCACCCCATTTTCTATAGTTTCGAACCAGTTGTAAACGAAAAAAGTAACAAGATGTTTTCTTTTTGGGTTACCATGGTAGCAATTTTTAATTATTTGCAGAGAAATGTATTTTCAGTCAGAAATCAAACTTTTTGAATAAATTTAAATTAAATTGTGCATTTGAAAACACACTTACATACCTTTGGCTGTAGCTGAATTTGCTGACTGTTATTGGTTATATTCCAGAAGGTCCCAAAATGTTAAGATGTTAACACAAATGTTAGTTTTGTATTACCAAACTATGAAAAAGCATCTGCGACGTGCTGACTGAAAGCGTATTTGAACGAAAAACCCGCCAAGCAAAAATCAATTTTTTTAAAGTAAACAAGCCCCCCGCTGCATCCCTTTTTCAGTAGTTTCGAACTAGTTCAAAATTCGCCAGATGCGATCTAGTTCGTTCTGCATCCCTTTTTCTATAGATTTGAACCAGTTCTAAATTCGTCATTTTAGATATAGATTTCTAAAATTATTTTTTGAAAGTACCACATATCGCTGCTTTGAACTGGTGGCGATCTAGGTACTATCGGACTGGTTCGTTTTTGGCGATAAAGATCTAGTACGGAGCTACAAATTTGGTTCACCAGTTCGGGGTTTCCCTACAGGGTTGTTAGTATTAAGCAAAAATCACATTGATTCCTTTTCAAGTTTGGTTGAATTTTTGCTCAATGTAGTGCTGCAAAAACATTGATGTTCGAAACTATCGATTTTTCTATGGTTTTGCCAATAAATCGATAATATCGATACTATCGTGTTTTCTTGGGAATTACAACTTTTTGTCTATAGTTGAAATCCTGGTCAAGTAACAAATATAATTTATTATTCTAAAATTATGCATTAATTCAAAATTTAATTCGACTTATATTTAAAGTCACATCAAATACTGCAAGTTATTAATTAATTGAATGAAAAACAAAAAAAAATTTAAAAATATTCATTAAGCATAATATGTGTTATAATTAATGTCTTATTAAATAAATTAAATATTTGCTCTTTAAGGCAATAATTTAGGGTACACTTTAGGTTTTTAGTCTTAATTTTCCCGATTAGAGATCAAATGGCACTGACAAAATTATTTTTATGAGTAATAGCTTCCCCAAAAACTTACTGGTTTGCTTTTGTGTTAAAATTCAACTAAGCTGTTAAAGATTATGAGTTTATTATTCTTTAGTTTTCATATTTCTTGCTTTCCCCAAATCAGCAACCGATAAACTTTTTAATGAAGGCATATCTTCTAAAAACATCGATAGAAAAAACTTCGATGTTTAAAAAAAAAATATTAAAGCATCTATACTATCAATAGTGCTCTTATATTTTTGCATTTCTTAATTACGGTGTTTTCGTCTCTGCCAAAAAATGTCGCCTTTTGTGTTAATGTGTGACCACGTAAAATAGATTCAGATTATTTACATTCCAACGTTTTTTTTATTAAGAACTAAATTTTAGCCAAACAGAGTAAGCAATTAAAAAGGATAATTTAGGAATTTAAGGAATATGAGCCTGCATAATACCAGTTTCGAGCGTTTTGATTGATCATATAAAATTATATTGACCTCAAAAAGGAAGAACTCATCTTCCTACGGATTACACGTATGGGAAATATAAACGTTCGATGCGCGGCCTCTTAGAATGGAGAGGGGAGATTCATGGAGGATCATTACTGTACCAAATACTAAAATTTGTGTCTTGTTGCGGTCACATTGCAGATTTTTTTTACGTGGTCTAATGAAATGAAAATATCTAACAGTCAGTAATTTTAAATAATATGTATTTTATTTAGTATTTATTTTTGTTTAGTTGCTGAATTTTCAGATTCCACTCAGTTTTTAAAAGGTCTAAAATCAAAATATATCTGCGTGCGAAACTTGACTATATTGTAAATTTGTTTCGATTGACTCTCCACCAGTTGAGAGAGCTTTCAGTTAACTATATTTATACCTTTTTAAATATAGCATCACGACAAGATCGTTCTTTACACATCGCTTACTAGCCGAACCAGATGTTCTAGGTTTTTTAAAGCTTTCTCGAAAAAACTCCTCATTCTCTTGGCCTTTCCGGAATTCGGAAAACCTGGAGCGTCATCGCCAAAAACTGCGCATTGAGTATAGCGAATGTTAAAATTAAGCGAAAGCTCCGCGGCTGCGAATATTCGGTACATATGTAAATAGGTACATTTGAAAAAGGCTTTGCTATATTTTTTGTTAACTAATTGACTGGAAAAATACTATTTTTGTAATTTAAAATTATTTAATTTAAATTGCGCCCCTATATGCATAAATTAGTCGACATGTGCTTATGTACAAGATACATACACATACATATATGTACAACTTATAACTCCTTTTTTAGTGTTAAGCTAAGCGCATAAAGGTGAGTCGCTGTTGAAATAACATATTTATCGAAAAGTGTCACACCTTTCCCCAAAAAATAAGTCGACTTTTTACTTAAACTGAGCTTAGCAAATAAAAAAAAAAAGTTATACTATACATGTGCAGTGGAAGGCAAGTCAAGCATTCGTTTGTACCGCATTCTTATTTTCCCATTTTCAAATTAAGCTTCCATAACTAAATATTTCTTTTTAAATTACCCCATTTAATTTTCATTGTATTGTTTCACTAAATATCCATATACAGTAATCTTTCAATCGGAAAAAACATAAAGACTCCCAGCTAAAAATACGTTCAACAATGGAAAAGAAGATGATAACAATGCAGAACTCGACAGCAACTATAATTATAGCGTCAATTGCTTTTTCTTGAAAGCACATGAGTACACAGTTTAATCAGATACGAGTGAATTTACAAAAAGCGTGCATTTTTCACACTTTCTACATTATAACTGACACCGGAAATCGACTTGAAAGGGCGATTGTCTGCTGAGCGAAAGAGTTCGAAGGAAATAATTTTCCAAGATTTTAATTTTTCTGTGTTAATTACTACTGGAATGCATGCTATGCTAATTTCCTTCAGAAACTTTGATAATCATATACATATATAAATACATATGTACATAGTTACTTACACATGTATGTATACTTATGTACATACAAATGTATGTATGTAAATGTATAAATACATTTTTAGAAAAAAATAATTATTCCTAATTGGACATTTGACAAAACCACTTAAGTCTATCTTTCCCGGACATACAAAGTAGAAATGTTCAGTTATTTTCTCGCTAATCACAACCGTTAAAAATGTTTCTGTTTGCAACAACTACAAGTTTTCATTTAAATAAAAATTATTGCTCTGACGGTAAGAGAAGCATTGCCGACATGTGCTATTTTCTTTGTCCGTGAAAGAAAAATCTTGTATGTACGTTATGGTGGTTAGATGGTTCTATGCCGAAAAATTTTACCCCTGTTTTTTATTTTGAAATCAAAAAATATTTGGAGGTCGCTCAAAGTTTTCCAAGGTTTATTTTATATGAAAAAACAGGTTTTTAAAAAAATGGTGTAGAATTCTAGAAAATCAGTAGTTTTTGATCGGAAAATTTTATTTCTCTTCAGTCGACTTCCAGTAACAATACCCAATGGTTTATTTAACCTTTTTCTATTACGTACTAGCTATTTCTTATAGGACCCCTAAAAATCGCAAGTATTAAAAAATGGTATAATAAATAATTGGGTATTATTATTAGCAGTCTTCTGAAGAGAAAAATAGCTTTCCGATCGAAAAATTTGATTTTCAAGAATTTCATACCATTTCTATGAAAACTTGTTTTTTTCCTCCTATAAAAAACATGGAAAACTTTGAGCGCTTTGAGAGACCTCTGAATATTTTTTAATTTCAAAATAATACATACATATATACATATGTGTGGATATATAGAGGATGTCATTTTTACTTTTTCACATGTATATGTGCCTGAAACTCGACTGATACTTTTATATAAATATGTACCTACATATATGTAGTATGTACTTTAGAGTGGTCCAAAAACAATTAAGTTAGAAGTTTAATACCGCCACCCCATAGCATTGTTTTATACCGAAAAAATATACAATTTTTTTAATTTGAAATCGAAAAAAAAATTAGGGAGTGCTCAAAGCCTTCAAAATTTTCCATTTATTTTATATGGGAAAAACAACTTTTCGTAGAGAAAATCAATATTTTTCGATCGAAAAACTTTGTTTCTCTTCGAGAGAATCCCAATATTTATACAAAATTTTTTCTTTAATCATTTTTTCATGCACTGAGAAAAAATCAACCAAAAATTGGTTAACATTAGCAAATTCAAATTTGAAAAGGAATCGATGTGCTTTGGGCGATGTTTTCAATAATGATTTGGTAATATTAACCACACTTTTGTTTACATTAACCAAAATTTAGTTTTCGATTTTTTCGTTTGAATACGTTTATGTTCTGCACTTCACAGATGCTTTTGCATAATTCGGAGATACAAAACAAAAATATTTATAATCATTTTAACACGTTGCCTCTGATCGGATTAGCAAATAACAGCAAGCATCTCTACACACTCAGCTACAGCCGCTTTATAAATCTGCCTTCAAATGTTCAACGTGCTTTTAGTTCAGTGTGGTAACTATTTAAAGTCGACAAAGAGGTGGTGAGTGTCGATTCTTTTGTCGCCGCTATTTTCCAAGATTTGGCGTATTGTGAATACCTGATCTATGGTGGATTTTCCAGGCCTCAAGCCACACTCATAAGGTCCAATCAGTTCATTAACGCTGGGCTTCAGTCTTTAACACAATACCCTCGATAAGACTTTGAAACCTATGCTTAGAAAGCTGATCCCGCGATAGTTGGCGCGAATGGCGGGGTCGCCTTTCTTGTGGAGTTGATGCATACACCTTATCAACTCTTCGCCACCGTACGCAGCTTTGTTGTTTTTCAGCTGCGTATTGCTATTCGTACCTCGTCATGGTCAGGCGGAGGAACATCGACTCCGTCATCATCGACTGGGGGCTCGGGTTCTTCTTCTCCACAACTTTCCGTGCTGCTACCATTCAGTAGCGTGGAAAAGTGTTCCCTCCATAATTTAAGAACGTTCTGAACATCGGTAACTAGGTCGCCATTGTTGTTCTTACAAGAGTATGCCCTGGTCTTGAATCCTTCCTTAAATCGCCTAACTCTCTATTAAAATTTTCTACATTTTTCCTGTAGGCCAGCATTTCGAGCTCTTCCCACTCACGTATTTCGGCTTCTCACTTCTTACTGCGGCAAATACGTCTCGCTTCCCTCTTCAGATCCCTATAGCGGTCCCATATAGCGCGCGTTGCGCCCGATCGCAGCATGGCCCTGTAGACGGCATCTTTTTTCTCTGCAGCTTCCTGACACTCCTCATCGTACCAGTTGTTCTTTCGGCCTCGCTGAAATCCCACTACTTCTTCGGCGGCGGCACTTAGTGAGCAGGTAATGTGGTTCCACTGCTCGCATATGTCTCAGAGCAGGTGTGAAAGTCGAGTAGTTAATGCATTGGCTGTCTGTTGTGATTGCAGCTTTTCGACGTTAAGCTTTCCTTGCATATTCGGGCGCACATTTTTTGCTGCACAGAGGCGGGTGCGTTTCTTGGCTGCAACAAGATAGTGGTCATAGTCTATGTTTGGGCCTCAGAGTGTACGTACGTCCAAGCATGACTTCCGTCTATCACAACATGGTCGATATGGTTTCTCGTTTTTCGATCCGGAGACAGCCATGTAGCTTGATGAATCTTTTTATGCTTGAACCTAGTACTGCATACTACCATGTTTCGGGCCCCGGCGAAATCGATCAGCCTCAGTCCGTTGTCGGATGTTTCGTCGTGGAGGCTGAATTTTCCGAGGGTGGTTCCAAAGATCCCTTCCTTGCCCACCCTGGCATATAAGTCACCAAGCACGATTTTGATATCGTGGCGTGGGCAGCGCTTATACTTGCGCTCCAAGCGCTCATAGAAGAGATCCTTGAATACCTTATACTTCTCTTCCGTCGGGGCATGGGGGCAAATGAGCGAGATGTTAAAGAATATCTCTGTGATGCGGACTATGGCTAGACGCTCGTCCACTGGGGTGAACGACGGTCTCGGCGACGGAGTATCTCTCCCACCACAAATCCAACACCGAATTTGCGCTCCATTATATGGGAGCTGTAGTATACGTCACAAGGACCCAGACATTCCTTGCTTTGCCCCGTCCAACGCATTTCTTGGATGGCGGTGATATCAAGTTTTGTTCTTACGAGGACATCAATCAGCCGCGCAGAGGCACCTTCCCCATTAAGGGTCCGAACATTCCAGCTGCATGCCCTCAAATCGTAGTCCTTTAAACATTTGCCCTGGTCGTCATAAAAGAGGGGTTTTTATCCGAGGCATTGTTTTGCTTCTTCGCTGGAAGGGGTTTTTACGTGGCGGGTCCTTAACCCAGCGCACAACTCATTGCTGGGTACATTGGGGTGGTAAAAAACAAGTAAAGTCGCAATTTTGATGCTCTTACCTCCTAAGATTTTTCTATATATTATATCGATATTAAGTGGTATAGAATTTTTGAAAATTTAAATTTTTTTAGATCGGAAAAATCTGGTTCTCTTCAGGAGACTTCCAACAATAATACTAAATTCTTTATTTAACCATTTTTTTATCCTAAGGATTTTTTATTGGTCCCCCCATTACATTTTATGGGGTTTTTGGCGGACCCTTAAAATATAGTACATATATACATCATTGTTTTTCCGCCTTCAGCTCTAAAGTTTCGGCCAGTCTCGCGTAAAAAATATATGCCATTAAAATGCACCAACGTGTTAGTGGTCCATCCAATCAAGAGAACTCTCAGAACTGTCGCTGGCCAATTTGCATTTTGTACCTATTTCAAATTCAAATGTTAAGAAACGTTAAAAAAGAGAGAGTGGTGAGTAATTTAGAAATCCCGCGAGTTACTTAATTAAGGCCAGTTTGAAGTGCTGCAAGACATTATCTGGTTTCTGAATATAAAAATTTTACTCTGAGCTACCTAACTCTCTATTTATATATTTAACTCTGGATGTTCTGCAAGTGGGCCTAAGTAAATAAAAACCTTATTTGCTGCTAGGAGGTAATTTGACTCTTGCTCATTTTCCGCTAAACCAATCTCTTTTTCTTCCTTCTTAAGGTTGTTGGAAAGGTGCAAATGTAATCGTATTAAATGTGAAAAATGTGAATGTTAAGAGATCTTTCTATGAGTGTGTTTCAGATCGAAATCATACCGCGTCTGAAATTGCTGAGGTAAACTACTACTCTCTTTCCCTTCTCGTACATTAGACTGTGTTTATACACGGAAACTTTTGTCGACGCGATTTTTCACATTCCCTTTTGGTGTTGCTCGTTTCATTTACACATGGCGATTTGTGTGTATGCAATTGTTGTCAGCTGTGAACAGCGGTTCAATTTACACAGACAAACGAGAGCACAAAGCGTGTTGCCCAAGCACGAGCAAATCAGTGCCCCTCTCCTTTCCTCGTCACGCTCTCTGCTACAAACGTCGAGTTGCGGCAACAAAAATCGCCGTGTGTAAATGAGCACTTAGAAATCTGTTTCAGACGGTCTGAAAATACTAGTGTATCGAGGCGCACTAAGAGCATATTGATTGATTTACATATATTACATAGTAGTTGTAAGGCACAAGCTGAATCCACATTTTGGCAACATCTAGTGATGGAACGATACGAGTAACGAGTACAGAATATCGATACTTTTCATGAGTACTGAGTAGTATCGAGAACTCGATACTTTTTCACAAGTACTGAGTAAATATCGCGAATGCCGAAAAATATCGACGAGCTAAGAGCTTTTTTAAGTAAATTTTTTTTTAATTACCCAATAAATATTGTGGCGAACGTTCGAATATTAACTTCAATATCCAATATGAATGTTATGAAAATGAACATAAAGCTCATTTACATCAATACTGTCATAACTCAAAAAACCGAAAAATCGAGAAACACGCCTTTAAAGTTTTTAATTCACATATCGTAACCCTCATGCCAGAAGCATGAATGTGCAAATTTATCAGTTTTGAGTTATTGGGTTGACTTGGGTTATCTTTGGATTTTCTATGTTATACAAAAACCCAGAATATCATGCGTACACCGAAAGTAAATATTTTACAATTTGTTTGCCCAAATGTAGAGAGTCTCGCAAAAAAAACTTTCGAACTTGATTTCCCAAAATGTTCTTTTATACACATTCATGTTTATGGCATACGGGCGACGATATTTATACTCCAATACTAATAATTAATACATATTTTGTTCTAGTGAGCTACTGGTAATTGACACAGTTATGAAATTTTTACACAACCTAGAAGAAAATGTAACGGTCATTTCAACATTGGCTTCAGGCAAAAATGTTTAAATAATTGAAAAACGTATATCTTGCCTCCCCTTTGATAATGAACTCGACAACTTGGCCACTCTCCAGCATAAGGCAGCCGTCGTTAACCCATGTATGCTACCTTCGTTGTGATATCCAGCCCATTCTTGAAGAAAATTTTTATAAAGGTGATCTTATTTTTCCAATAGAGAATGGGCTTCACCACATTTGCTTCTCGTCTTCTACATTTGCATTTCATTTTCAAAGTAAAGTTATTTATGAATACATGTACGCGTCAAACAATTATAAAATACTAGATCGCCCTCACCCACTTCGCTGAGTGTATGAAACTTTTGCGTGCTACATTGAGTAAAATTTATTTCAAGAAAACTCAATTCAAAAAGAGGAGGTTTAAAATTTGTTTAACCATCCGCAAAATATTTTCAAACTAAAACTTTCTTAAACTTCTCACTTGTCATACTTTTTCAACTCAATTGAGATTTTGAACAGTTGGAAACCCTTTGCATATAGTTTTGAAATTAAGCCCTTTTAAAATCATTTTGATTAATTCCCATATTGTAATAATTCTTTTAAATTATTGAATACTTTGAATTTAACCTTTTTAACAGTTGACAACCTTTTTAAATCTCTTTCGTCTAACACTCATATTGTGATACATATTCAAAACCATTTCGATTCATACCAATCTATACCAATATATATTTTGAAAGCCATTTTTTTGTGTTCGCAAAGATCCAGAACGGCCGACCCATTTTTTTGAAATTTTCGAAATCTGATTCAGACGTCCCAAGTATTACTATATGCTAAAACAAGTAAGAGCAGCGCTGTCTTCGGCTATGCCGAAGGCTTCATACCTTTCATGAACATCTGCAAATTTTACTTTGACAGATTACTGCTTTTGAATACATCTGCATACATCGATAGAGGAGTTACATACTTATATAAAAAATCGCATCTAAACAATCAGAGGTATGGAAGATATACCTTATATATCACCAATATAAGTGATTTTCACTGCTATGTGATCGGTATGTAAACCGGTAACACAATTTATTGGGTTTAGTTTCCTACATAAAGGAGATATATCGCAAAATCTGGTATCTGAACAATCAGTGGTATATATATGATAAAGATTATACAGCATAGATTTTGACGATTTTCTCAGTAGATCTTGTATTATTATTTATAAAATATCTTACGAAATTTATCGGTTTTAGCTGTTCAAATAAAGGAGTTTTACAGTAAAATCCCATATCTGAACAATCAGATGTATGGAAGATATATGTTATAGTCACCCGATCCTTGTTATTCTCACTGTAAGTATTCTGTTAATAATGAGTGAAAATGGTGCGAAATTTCATGTTCCTAGCTGCATAAATGGAGGAGTTATGATAAAAGACCTCATATCTGAACAATCAGTTGTATGGGGGCTGCATGTTATAGTGGCCCGATCTTTGTTATTTTCACTGTAAGTCTTCTTCTGTTGATAATTAGTAAACACAGCGCGAAATTTCATGGTCCTATCTACATAAATGGAGGAGTTATAACGAAAAATCTCATATCGGAACAATCAGTTGTATTGGAGCTATAGGTTATAGTGACCCGATCTTTTTACTTTTCACTGTAAGTTTTCTGTTGATAATTATTGAAAACAGTGCGGAATTTCATGTTCTTAGCTATATAAATGGAGAAGTTATAACGAAAAATCTCATATCTGAACAATCAGTTGTATGGGCGCTATATGTTATAGTGGTCCGATTCTTCCGGTTCCGACAAATGATTAATACATTATAAAAATATACCCACCTACCAAATTTGATCCGGAGATCTCGAAAACTGAGAGACTAGATTGCATACAAACAGACGGACAGACGGACATGGCTAAATCGACTCAGCTCGACGTTCTGATCAGAGAAGTATACATTTTAATCTATCTATCTGTCTATCTCTTTTTGTTCTGGTACTTACAAACATCGGACCAAAGTTATAGTACCATTTCATGCTCATGAAAGGTATAAAAATGTTCCATATATAGAGGGGGCGTGGAACCTCCCATAAAAACCGAATTTATCATACCGAATCTCTCTGGAAATGTTCATGGTAGAGATATATGAAATCAATCTTATACTCATGGAGAAAAACGGGCTATTTGAAAAGAGGCCGTGGCGCCGTACAAATGTATATATAATTCATCTGTAGGTGTGTTTGTGAGTGAAATCCTCCTAAATGCTCGGATCGACATTTTTTGTGTGTTTTTGAGTAACTCTCTGGATAGTGTAGATTCACAAATTCACCCGCCAGTTGGCACGTGGCGCTGGAGTCATTACGAATAATTGCCAAGTTATAAAAGGTGCCGTGACTGTCAAAATAAAAAAACCTGTTGCTCCATTGAGTATATTGAATTTTTATGTGTTACGATTGGCCCAATGTATGTAATTTTGCCAGTATTGTTATGCCTTAAAGTTTCATTCGGAGACACCAGGGTTGAGTTATGCAGGGGTAAATCTCAAATCACCACCGATAAATCAACCGTCAAAACCATCGCGCGCCTTTTACCGTAATAAATTCAAGTAAAAAATAATAATTATTTTCACTTAAATTGCTTTCGTCAAACTTACTTTTAAGGTATTTCGTCTGAAATAAGTCTATGTATATTGAATTTCTGTGGAACAATTATACGAATCCATTTTGAAATCGCCACCAACTATACAACAAAGTTTCTTGGACAGAATTACTATAGAACTGGATCATTGTTGCCGCCAGGGAATGAAGAGGAAATGTTCTTCAAATTTATTTCGTTGTGGCATTAGCCGTTATATGAAATGTTACACAATTAGAGTATTTATAGAACTTCATCACGGACATAACGCTTTCGTTAGGTTATTTAAGGCGGAAAACGACCACCAAATCATAATCTTAGCCGATGACCGTGCCAATGGAAATCGTAAACGTGAATTGTTGGTGAAAATGTTGGACCAACAAGTTTCAATAAAAAAATAATAATTTTGAGCGGGACGAAGTTCGCCGGGTCTGCTAGTATTATAATATTTCATTTAAACTAATTAAGTTGAATTTTTAAAAAGGTGGCAACCCTTGTGAAAGACTTCAATATTATTCAAAACTTTAAACCTAAAGGTTTCTTAACAATATTTTGATTGACAACCATATTTTAATTCTTCAGATGGCTTACGTATAATTAATTTAAATTATACTTTTCAAACAGGTGGCAACCCTTTTCCCTTCTCTTGACATCCATTTTTCATATAATTTTCAAATAAATAACTCCCTTAATTGAAGTTGAATTAGATTTTTTTAAAAGGTGGCAGCCCTCATCCGTAAGTAGAGAATGATTTTATATATCTCCATACCAAGTTCCAGTAATCTACCAAAAATATTTCCTGAGAAATACAGTAAGAAAAATTCCGTTTGTATGGGAGGTGCCACGCCCTCTTGCCTAACCGAGATTAAATGTATCCTATATTTTAAGTTGGGCTAAATAACAGTAGTGTACAAAATTTCATGATGATCGGTTGAATAGTTAAAGCGTGAAAGCGTAGCAAACAAACAAACTCACTTTCGGATTTATAATATTAGTAACGATTTGCTTTTAAAAACTTGGAAATAAGCTGTTTGCTATAAACATTTAATTTTCGCATGTAAAACTAATTTATCGGAAGTTTATTCCATAAACTCCTTTAGATCAGATTAAAACTATTAAGAGCTGTGACTATTCAATTTACAAATAGGAAGAGGTGAAAAAAGCAAAGCAATCTGATTTTTGTTTACTTTTTGCCTTTGCTTTGAGAATACTTGGAAGTACGAGTATTATCGATACTTTTTTGCAAATATGAGTACTGGCATCGATACCTTTTTAGAGTATTCTATATGAGTACTAGTAGCGATACCTTTCTAAAAAGTTCTATCACTAGCAACATCTGAAGAGACCAAGCAAATGCGAGAGCCTTATATATGTAGAGGGTGTGGGCGAGCAAACATTTCAGAAGAATAGTCAAAAGAGTTCCCAGTGAGAGGTGACAAGTTGTTGCCGCTCGTAGGGACGTTCCGATGCCATCAAGTTATCGATACCTACTCAATTGAGTTTACACAAATCGCTATTTCGATACTACTTATATGAGTGAACCGAATGTATCGATACCTACCTCGATAATTGTTCATCCTTTTATAAGCAACAAAGTGAATGTAATTTGCAGGCGTTATCTGTGACATTCCTTTTGCGACACCTGAGGGGAAGATCTAACTATCTGGGTAGCCAGTTCGAGAACGCCCTATCTTAGAAAACTTTGCAAAAGCGCCCTATTTCAGAATTTGATTGAAAAGGCTCCATCTCAGACAACTTTTCAAGAACACCCCATTTCAGAATTTGGTTCAAAACCGCCCTATCTCAGCTGCTGAGTCAAAACGTCCTATCTGAAATATTTTGAATATATTTTCAGTTGAGGTATCGATATGTATATTTGTTCATTAGTAACACATTAGTAATACGATTACTTAGACAAAAAATTCAACCTTTGAAAAGTTCTCACAAAATTTACAGCTACAAAGCATTGTTTACACTTTGCTTTGGTATCACTAACTTCGTAAAAATATATCCCCACTTTAGATTTTGGCGGTGCCATTGCTTAAAGCAATTATTTTTCATAAAAACGAGGAAATTATTTTCCATAGAAAAAATATGAAAAATATGACAAGATATGGCACTTGCTCAAATCGATTCGATACAAGTACTTTTCCTTCGATACCAAGTAGGATCGAAACAAGGATTCAACAAAAAAATAGTAGTTGGCATCGAAACAAAAGTATCGATTACATACTCGTATTTACTTGTATCGGAACATCCCTAGCCGCACGTAGACAAGGGTTGTATAAAACATTGTTTGGCGTCGAGAAGTTCTTGCAATCTATAACATAGATACGAATGTAAATCTTACGCTGAAATCGAGATGTTTTATAAGATTTATAAGTTTAAGCACAATAAGCGATGATCGACGGTATCAAATAGGATATAAACATAACAAGGTAAACCATTGAGAATCAGTCTGACGTTTGCCAGCAATATAATTTAAAAATTCAAAACTCAAACTCACAAACACATTATCATTTCAATCTCAAACAACAACAATTTTAATTTAACAAATTTACTTTGTAATGTTTTTATTGTGATATCAAATGCTTTAGAGTGATCCATACGATTGAGAAAGGTAACGTAGTTCTCATCTAGGTTTTGCATAGTATCGTCATTGACATTCAGCAGTGCCGTGATACAACCCAGATTTTTCCTCTAACTCAAAGTTTACGTGTATTTTATATGGGAAATCTTTGCACGCCTTGGGCGAGTACTTAATGTTAATATTAAGGCTTCAAATTTTCAGGGATTTTTTTTTAGGTGTTTTCCACAAAATTTCCTGAATTTTTTGCGACTATTTTTTTTCACTCCTACCTCGAAATTTTGTGGATCCAAAATAACTAACCAAGCGAATTTATGGCCATAAAATGACTTATTTACTGAGAAGGAAATTCTCCCATTTGGAAACATTTTTATTTAAATTTTAAAACGTGTCGGTGGCCATTTGAAATTTACTATGTAAATAGCATGTAAAAAAATTTGTTTTCATTAAAAATGTTATAAATTTTGAACCATTAAAAGAGTTATAAAAAAGGGATACAAGTCTTTTCTGGCATATTCTTATAGGACATTAAATGAAGTTGGTTGTCTTAAGGCCGGTCCACATAGAACTTTCGCGTTGGCTTAGGCGTTGGCGTTGGTTTGACAGAACGCACGTTAAAAGTATGCTTGCTACAATGAACGCTTGGCAGCGAATCCTTGGGCCACTAAATTAACATACTAACGACAGATAAATTAATATTTTATTTCAATAATATTTCTTCGATATTTCTTGCCCGCTCTTGATTAAAAAGGAAAAATATTTCACATAATTTTATGTATTTGCAACAGCTGACGAGCGACGCACGCGAAAAGTTGAGAGTTGGCCATCTTTTTGCTTTGTGTTGGCGTGAGCGTTGTCGAATTTTGGCTATGTGGACGGCTGCATTTGAATTCATATATTCATAGTCAGCTGTTGAAGCGACGCCAACGCCAACGCAACGCCAAAGTTCTATGTGGACGGGCCTTTAGGGGCGATTCCGAGTATTAAATATGATAATGATATTACTGAACGAGGTATATGATACAAAATTATAATCGAAATTTGACGTAAGACGAAGAACAAAAGCAATTAATTACTTTTACAAGTAATACAAAGAAAATTAAATAATTTAAAAATAAATAGTCAAAACTTGTGAATATGTGGCGGTCTTATAATTATGCAACGCAGTGTACTACTAACTTCCTTGATTTGTGTTTAGTGAAACTTTGAATTGGTAATTTATTCATTATTTATGTGTTAAAATGAATAAAAAAAAATTTTGTGTTTTCAATGTGGAGAATTTGTCCTCCTGGAATGCTAAAAAATTCTGGTTACCTTAATTTACATTATCTGTTGCCGAGTTACTTTTTTGCCGATACCTATCTCTCGAATTTGTTTCCATGTTTGGTTAGAACCGAATGGTACACTGAATCTGTGTTCATAATATTTTCACTTTTGTATTCGTATGACCCTCATGGCCTCTTTCTTCAGCATTTGGTATTCAGCGAAGAAATCATCTGTTTTAAAGAGCTTCTACTTGTTACATGCTGAGTTACGCTGATTTAAAAGTCTTTTAATATCATGATTAAACCAGGAACGCTTGGTACGTCTTTGCGAGCTTTGAAGAAGGGGGATATGTCTGTTAAAAAGTGTGTTAATTTGGCATTGTAGAAAGTTTACTTGATCATCAATTGATGTCAAATCGCGTACTAAACCCAAACCAGTGGCGCCGACCGACCTCTCAAGTTTATCATAACAAATCCTATTAAAATCACGATATGAATACGAGTTTCGCCTAAGATTTACTAAGCCGAAGTCGTCAATAAGGAAAATTAAGTCGTATTTTGAGGAACTAGGCGCGTATAATTGGCCATAGAGGACGTTGGACAAATCATTAATAAGGAAAATATCGAGAAGCGTACTATTTGTTTGGGTAAAATGCATAGGGTTCAGTCTGTTTACGGCGACAAGCCCAAGGTTTTGCATATCTAGTGTAAAGGTATTATTGCGAATTATGTCACAATTAAAGTCTCCAGATATGACTATATTGCTGTGCGATATAGTTAGGTCTTCCAGAAACTCAATTAAAGGTGATTAGACAATTGTTTTATTTAGCCTATAGACACAGCCTATAAGAATCTGATCCGCATTTCTTACGATCTCCGCAAAGATATACTCGATCGTGTGGCTAATTGGAGAGCACATTTTAATTTATATGACAGCCCATTTTTTATGTAAAGAGCAACGCCACCACCATGACCAACACTGACCTGACACTGAAGAGGTCATCGCTATGGCAAGCAGAGAAAGAAGTCTCAGAAACACACAACACATCAAGATCGGAAAGTTCAAAAATGTATCTGAATTCGTCAATTTTTATACCCGAGCGCACTTGTGCACAAGGGTATTATAACTTTGTTCACATAACGGTTGTTTGTAACAGGCAAAACGAATCGAGATAGATATAGACAAATGTATACATAAATGATCAGGATGAAGAGAGAAATCGATTAAGCGGTGACTGTCTGTCCGTCCGTCCGTCCGTCCGTCCGTCTGTCCGTCTGTGCACACGATAACTCGAGTAAAAATTAAGATATCTTAACGAAACTTGGTACGTGTACTTCTTTCGGGCGTAGGACGGATGGTATTGAAAATGGGCAAAATCGGACAATAACCACGCCTACCTCCCATATAACGGTAATTTTCAGAAATACGAAAACTGCGATATTTTAGTAACTACTGAAGATTATTCACTCAAAATTGATATTTGCAATAACTTTTAGACGAAAAATAAGAATATTATAAATTTTTGAAAAATGGGCGTAGCCACGCCCACTTATGGTTACATGTGTATATCTTGGCAACCGCTGCACCGATTTCTTCCAAACTTGGCACAGTTATTGACCTTGGTACAGGATACCAAATGGCTGAAAATTTTAAAAATCGGACAATAACCACGCCTACATCCCATATAACGGTAATTTGGAGAAATACGAAATCTTCGATAAATCAGTAAATATTAAAGCTAATTTATTAAAAATTGATGCTTGCAACAATTCTTTACCAGGAAATACGCTTATCATAACATTTTGGAAAATGGGCGTGGCACCGCCCACTTATGATCACATATATGTATCTCGGTAACCGTTCCACCAATTTGTACCAAACTCGGTATGGTTATTGTGCTTGCCACATAAAAGCAAAACGTTCAAAATTATTGAAATCGGACTAAAATTACGGCTTTTCATATAACGGTAAATTTAAAAAATGCTTGAAACGTCAATATTTCGAAATTTAAGGACGCTAATTTATTCAAAATTGATACACCCCGGCTTACCATGTAGCGGTAGCTTTCGGAAAGGTGAAAAGCCATATATGTAATACTTGCGCCGGGTATTTAATGTTCGGCCCCGCCCGAACTTAGACTTTCTTACTTGTTTTAACTAAGCTTTGTGCGTTGATATGACAATTTTCAGACCTTTCTCTTGTTTGCTTATTATTCTGACGATGTTAAATGTGTTGTCTTTGATGCCTCCCTGATTGTAAATTTTATTTTATAGATATTATTTTGCACAATCCATAATAGCATCGAAGATTCCCGTTGCATTTTCGTACTGTTAAAAAGATTTGACTTGATGTGATATGTGTAACAAAGTGTATGTACACACTAATTTTTTAGGTACATTCGGCAGCTTTGAGGTACATTTTTTTAAAAGTACATAACACCACGGCGGTCCGCGTTCTCTCGGCGGGCTACCATATTTTATGGCTCCCCCCCATTGCAATTTTTGGGTTTTTGGGGAACAAGCCGATACCTATTATTTTTTGAATAGCCCATTAGAAATGCGTATAGATCTTTAAAAAAAATATTAAAAGGAGTTATCGTTTTCACACCCGGCACCACATGTAGTGGAGCATTTACAAATTCATGACTCATATTCAACAGCATAAGATAATATAAACGTATTAAAAGCAACGCCTAATTTTCTTGGCGTTGTGTCACTCGTGCCACCTTATTTTTTTAATCTCTTTAAAAGTGACTGTTGCTATTCGCTGCATTCCCAGGCCGGATTGCATGAGTTGACTTACAACGCATTTTTCTTGTAATTTGTTTGAAATTATGTGTCTGTACATACATATGTATGTATACATGTACATATTTATAAACTTAAATATGTACATTGCTTCGCCACACCAAAATGTTCCCCAGGAGCGAAGTGTTGGTTCAGCCTGTTCTTTGGATCCCACCCTGTTGTGGCAGCATGATACACCAAAAAGTACATACATATATCTTTGTAAAAGTGCGTAAATGCATTTTAAGTTTTTGGGCTATTTTTGGAACGCATACATACATACCTGGTTGTAAACGCATATGAATGCACGCGCTACGTACATATGTACATACATATGTTGGCGCGTTCCCTTGTTTGGCTGCATTGGGGAAAGCTCCGTACTTAAGTGACAGATCGTGGATACTACACTCGATGCCCACCGGAAAGAATTTTTAGCTGACGCATCACATATATGTATGTACATACATATATACTTGTGTAAGTACAAATGTATGTGTATGTATGCATTTAACTTAATTTTAGATTTAAATCAGGGCAGCGTAGAGTTGAGATGTGAAGATTGTATGGGGCGAGAATTAAGCGAACAACAGACTATCTTAGTTTCTATATAGTGGATATTAGCGTAGACATCCATAAATATGCATACATATATGTATGTATATCGGCAGGATCTTGACTCTTCACAAATAAATATGCAACCAATTTCTGGGTATCATCAATCACTCGTTTTTGTTTTTAGTAATTTGATATTTTTATTTTATTGAGTTATAACACATCCTGGATTTTTAAATGGCATGTTACAATATGTGTATAATAATTTCATATTTCTTTCACACTTTTATTTGAGAAATCTGATTTGCCTCTCGAAACTAAGCTTTGAATAGCCGTACCTTTAAGCACTATATCTTTTAATACCACAATACATCTTAAAAATCCATTTGCCCAACAGCACAAAACGAATATATACAATTACATATTATAAAGTTAAATCAATATTTACTTTGTTTTTGAAATACATTTTGTTAACTTCAATAATTTCTCTTAAAATTATTCTTAATGATATTTTTCACCTGCCAATTTGGAGAAATCTATTGACTTCGATGGTCATATCAAAATCGCTTTCACATTGAGCAACGTCCGAACCCAAATTTCGAAGGCAAATAAAACATTTTGATTTTTACTTAGTATTTTTTATATTAATATTCAGACATTGCGAAATGGACTGAGATTAACAGAAAATCCAATTTTCAAAATGCCTGGAATGATAAACAAAGTAGTACGTAGTTGTTTGATGTCTAGACGTGTCGACTGCTGTCGTTTAAGAGCAGAGAACATTTGTGTATATGATTTCAGGCATATTTAATGAGGTTCTGGAGAGTATGGGTGCCTTTTGGGAACATATGGTATAAGGTCATTGTTAGAAAAACATTCCATATAAAACAGAAAATTTGTCACAAAACCTCAAATTTGGAGCGCTTGAAAATCAACAATTGTCCAGTTATAGCCAAGGTGTTGCCTCTCAAAACAAGTAAAAAGTCTCGAAACCAAAATACCCGCCGCACGTATTAAATATAGTTATCTTACCTTTTCGAAAACTACCGTTGCGTGGTAGGCAGGGACAGTTTTACCCCTATTTCAAACATCTTCGATGGAGTGTTCAGTTAGAGCTAATGATATAAGCTTATATAGTTATAAGTTGGCGGTATCACGTCCAATTTCCAAAATTCCATAATAATGTAGTAACTTTTTCATGGGCTTGTTGTAAGTATACATTTTAAGTAAATTAGCCTCCTTAAATTTCGAAACATCGAAGTTTCAGCATTTCTGAAATATACAGTTATATGCATGATAAAAACATTAGAAGGTAAAACCCATGATACAAATATTTAAAGGTAGTTTCACTTCTTCTTCTTATCCGCCATTGCTCCCATTTGACGTAGACTGTGCTTTTGACGTTTTCTTTTAAATTGAAGCTACCACATTCTTTGAAGAAACTAAAAAGTGGTTTTTTACTTAAAAAAAAAATTATTCCAAAATTATTTCAAGGAATATATTTTGAGCATCATGTTATAGCGAGATTTCGGGATGGCCACGTGCATGGTAACACCTTGGGTGTTGTTTGCTTGTTCCAACCACTTTTCGGCGGAAAATTTTCAGCCTCGGGACGGATGTGCCCAACCTCGGGACGGATGTGCCCAACGCTGTACCAGCAGCAGTGGAGCGAGTAGTTTATCAGTCTATAAACTATAAAAAAGAGCTCTAAGAAATTGTAAATTTTTTACCTCCCTCTAAGTTTGTGCTTTCATAGTGCTTTCATTGACGATAAGCTACTTTTTAACTATTCCTCTAAAAAGAATCCAAATTAAAGCAACATCCTAATATCTATAATAATATCTCATGGAACACTGCATATAATGCCAAATTTTTTTGCGGTAAGGTAATTAAGGTATTTTATGCTAATACGATGAATTAAGTAAATTTACCTTGCGTGTTGTTATTTTTTAATGCATAAAAAATTCCTTTAAAAAATAATAAAATTTCCAAAACAATAATTTGTTGAGGTGGCAGTGATACTCGAGCAATTTACGAAAAATATAAACGTCATAAGCACAGTTTATGTCAAAAAATTTCAAAGTGAAACTACCTTCCTTTTTTATATCATGGTAAAACCATGGCCGAATTATACCAGGTGAAATAATTAGAGCGAGAAGAAAGATTTTGACACTGCCTTATATGAAAAATTGGCTTTAAAATTTGACTATAAGGCAGCCGAATGTCAGAAAATAAAGCGAGAAAGCTGTTTTATTACTTCACCTGTTTATTGCGCCATGGGTAAAACCATTATACAAATATCTAAAAGTAGTTTCACTTCTTTTTCTTAGCCGCCATTGCTCCCATTTGACGTAAACTGTGCTTTTGGCATTTTATTTTGAAACCGAGCTACCATATTCTTTGACAAAAGTAAAAAAGTTATTGATTACTTCAAAAAAAAAAAAATATAGTTATTTAAAAGAAATTAAAGTTTTTAGCGATAGTGAATATAAAACGGAAGGTAAGTGAAATAATACATTGCATTCACATAAAATATGCGTGTACTGTTGTTAATTATTGTATTATTTTTTGGTAAGATTAGCTGCATATTTAGGAGCTGCAAAAATAACAGAAGAAATTGAACAGAAAATCCCGTGTCACTGTGTTCGTTTACGCTAATCTCCGAAACCGCTTAACCGATTTCAATGAAATTTTGTTCGTGTGTATTGATGATTCCAACTTAAAAGAAAGGATAGTTCTGAACCCGAGAAAAAATATTTTTTTTCATCGAAATTTTTTCTATGCTTCTCGCATCGTGCTTATCTAATATATAAAAATCTCATGTTACTGTGTTAGAGGTCGAACTAAAAATATATGGTAGGTATGAGAATCGGATGTAAAGTATATTTCATACCGCTAGGTTCAGGGGGCGTGGCACCTCTCATACAAACCGAATTTTTCATACTGCATATCTCGGGATGTGTTCACGGAAGAGTACTGGAACTTGGTATGCACAAGATATATAAAATCAGTCGCGTGGTCATGAAGGAAAATTGGGGCTATTGGAAAAAGGGGCGTGGCACTTCCCATGGTAGATTACTCGAAAATGGTATGGAGATATGTGAAATCAATCCCATACTCTTAGAGAAAATTGGGGCTATTTGAAAAGGGGACGTGGCGCCTTTCAAACCACTGAAACTATTACGTTTCTTTATACACATGTACAGTTTTGCTAGGTTATTTAAGACAGCAATGGAAATATGCCTTCTGACAGCCATCAAACCGTAATATTAGAAGATAAATGGGTCACTGAAAATCATGAACGTGAACTGTTGGTTACAATGTTAGACCAAAATATTTCAATACAAAAAAATTATTTTGGGCGGGACGAAGTTCGCCGGGTCTGCTAGTGTAAATATACAAATTTATAAATGAAGATGCATGATAAAACTAATGTATGCATGCAGATGCACGGAGCTAAAGAATGTACACGAAAAAAACTGGTCGCACATAACCAAGCATAGCTCGGTTAATCATATCATTAAAATAAAAATCGGTAGACACTTAAAAAGCTGGAAGCATTTTCCACCTTACTGCATCATTTATTTCTAGTAACAAAAATCAGTGTAGAAACGAGGACCAAGAAAGAAATCGATCGCGAGGTAATATTGCGCAAAAAGCTGGAAAATCCCAGCATGTTCCATAACGACATCGCAAAAAAGCTAAAATTTCCAAAGTCTACCGTTACTTATGTGCTTAAAAAATACAATGAATGTTTATCTTTAAAAAAGAACCCTGGTAGTGGCAGAAAAAAAGGATTTGCTTGCGAAATTAAGGCAAAGGAAGTGTTATCTGCTTTTAAGAAAAATCCTGGACTTTCGGTAAGAGATGTCGGCAAAAAATTAAACATGTCGTCTTCGTATATACAAAAAGTATGCAAAACAGCAGGACTACGTTCTTACAAAGTGAATGCAGCACCTAATCGCAACGGTAAGCAAAATTTGTTGGCGAAACAACGTGCTCGGAAATTGTACGACAGTCTCATACAAAAATTTGGCTGTATTGTTATGGATGACGAATCGTACGTAAAAGCCGATTTTAAACAAATCCGGGGCCGCAAATTTCGCACTGCAAATAAAAGAGGCTATGTTGCAGATAAATATAAAAACAAAAAGTTTGACAAATTTCCCAAAAAGTTTCTCATTTGGCAGGCAATTTGCCAATGCGGCTTCAAAAGTGATCCTTTTGTAAGCACTGGTACAATTAACCAAGAAATTTATGTTAAGGAGTGTCTGCAAAAGCGACTTTTACCTCTTATACGGCTTCATAAAGATCCAGTGCTTTTTTGGCCTGATCTCGCGATATGTCATTACGGAAAAATGGCTTCAGGATGGTAACATAGAAACAAAGTGTATTTTGTAGCAAAAGAGGTGAATCCACCTAATTGTCCAGAGCATCGGCCGATCGAAACCTACTGGGCCGTTATGAAATCCAAACTTCTTAAGACCCACAAAGCTGTAAAAAACGCACAACAATTCAAAAATAAATGGCAGCAGGTTTCCAAGGAAATCACTGAAACTTCTGTGCAAGGGCTAATGAAGGACATAAAGTCAAAATTGCGATCGTTTGCTTATTACAAGAAGAATTAACTCTTTTTTAACGAATTTCAATAAAACTAAGTTTAGATGTAAATATATGTAAATATATGTAAATATCGTTGAATTCCATTAATATATTTATGTTTTAGAACGTTTTAACTGTGACCAGTTTTTTTCGTGTACATTCTTTATACATCATGCGTTGTCACAAAGAAGTTTATGCTTCTCTAGAATCCGAAATAAAGCAACATCCTACTTAGTTTCTTAAAGGACCAACTGCATATAATATATCATGTTAAAGATAATGGTACATTTTTGGTGTGCCTTACATTTATAGCAATTTAAATCAATACGCAGCTCTTTTAATACGAACAATCATGTAAGTATATTTACCTCGTGTGTTAAAACTTACTTTTTAATGAAATAAAAATTCCTTAAAATAATATTAAAATTTCCAAAACAATTATTTGATTAGGTGGCAGTGCTACTTCAACAATTTACGAAAAGCAGAAACGTCAGTAAGCACAGTTTATGTCAAAAAATTTAAAAGTGAGACTATCTTCTTTTTTGTATCATGGGTAAAACCATTCACTCAATTCGCCGGCCATGATATTTTTCTGACGTTTGGAAACATTTTAAAATCATATAAAGGGCGTATGTGAATCGGTAACAAAGTTCTATGGGGAAAGCTGTTGAATAATATTTTTACTATGGTGAGACAGTTTTGCCAATTTGACAGCAGTAAATTTTTGATAACCGCAGATTTAGTCGGAATAAACTATTACAAATTGAAGTGAAATTAATATTTTAAGAAAACATCTACCATCACTGATAGCATTTCATCAATTTAAGCTTTTGTTTTACGAAAAATTACACACAGCAACAATCTTTGCGATTGTCAAAATTTTCTATGCATTTGTCAAAAATTTCACTAGCCTCATGAGCTACTGAAATTTTATTCACCTCATAGTTGTCAAAAATTAACTTGCCACAGACTTTGTTACCGATTCACACACGCCCAAAATTGAAAATAAAAAAATGAAACTGTTGCAATTGTTGTTGTTTGAGATTAAAAGTGAGTGTGTGTGTTAGCTTGAGTTCAAATTTTAAAATTATATTGCTGGCAAACGTCAAACTGCCTCTCAATGATTTTACCTTGTAATGTTTTTATCATGGCTATATGAAATGTGGGCATAGTTTTATACTACGTTCAAATTGACAAGCTAAACATGTTAAATGGGCTTGAACCAGTTAAATGAACAAAACATGTTCATAAACAAGTTAAATCGCATGCAATTGTTGTTGGAAGATTGAACCAGTTAAATCATTTAACTCGTTTGAAAACCAGTTCAGCGCAGAGTTGTATCAGAAAGCTTTCTGCTCCGACCAATCAGAAAGACCCAAAAGCTCTCATTTGACACGCCAACGTTCAAAAAAATTATATTCTGAAAAATATTAAAAATTAACAATTATCAAAAGATATCAAAATTATATGCATGTCTGCCCGCCAAAAAAGAGGCCAAGGCGGTAATTAGTTATTTCCCAAGAGGTCTCATCGAACGCAGAGATAAATAGTGCATACGAACTAAACATTTTGAAGTCTCTAAGTTATCCGTATGCGTTAATATCATGAAGCAGACATTCGCACAAAACAAATTGAAACACAAAAACTTGATTTTGAATTTTTTTTTTCGAATTTTTATTGGTAATCAAACAACCGTCAAAGTTAACTCCAAATGTTCAATGTGGACGATTGTGTTTTCCAAAAAGCTCTTTTTCATTTAACAAGTTAAATGGGACCAGGGGCGCACCCAGGAATATATTTTAGGGGGGGTTTTATATTTCTGAAGGTATATCACCGGAAAATACTGAAAATTTGCTTCAGATAATACCCTCTTTAAAATACATTTATGCAAGTTTTATGTACAGCATTTAATAAATAAATAAACGTTTTAAAATTCATAAACTGCACTTTATTTACAGATTAACAGAACTCAAACGCTTTTAACCGACTTCAAAAAAAAGGGAGGTTATCATCTCGCCGGAATACATAACTTTGTACCAAGTGAACCGTTTTCAATAATCCTTTTTTTATTAGAAAGATAGTACCTCAAGGTCGTCCCGTAATTTGTTTTAGAGATCCGATGATTGGATCATGAAGAAATTAACGGTACCCCTAAATTTGAATATGAGAATTGAAGTCGGTTGTGTTCTTTCCTTAAAAACTACTTGCTTAATAAAAAGTTCTATAAACTTAAGATGCGCTCAACTTTCAAAAGTACCTAATAAAAAATTTTAAAAAAGAGTCAGTAAAAATAAATTTATTGATTCCATGAATTTTTGCACTTCTATGTTCATTCTTTCGATTTCTGTTTTCGATAGAGATGGTGATTTTTCACGATTGCTAAATTTTTTTAATATTTCAAATACCGAAAAAATTAACTGAACTCTCAAGAAAAACGAAAAATTCACATAAAACGACGACGGAAATAGAAATGAAATTTTCTTCTACCAAAATTTCTTAAATCAGTTTGCAGCTCTCAAGAAAAAAAATGCTCGTATATTTATTCCTTCATGAAAATTTACAGCAAAAGCAAAGCGCTTTTTCAATCAACAGAAATTATAATAAATATTTCTTATAATTTCCTTGAGAGCTGGATTCTTAGCTTTAAGATACAGATTGTATTTGAGGTTATTAGCTTTAGGGGGGGTTTGAACCCCAAAACCCACCCCTTGTGTGCGCTAATGAATGGGTCCAATTTGAACGTAATATTAGTCTGATTTCAAAAATTTTCAACTTCTTGCTTTTGTGTTGCAAGTACAATAATTATTCCGAGTTTGGTGCAATTTGATAGAACGGTTACCGAGCTACACATTTGTATGTGGTAGCAAACCTTTAATTATTGAATCATGGTTTTTATGTAAAAATAAAAATTTTAAAATTGCTATAATCAAAAAAGCTAAAAAAAATCAAAAGAAAAATCTTGATCTTGATCTCGATCTTGATCTTGATCTTGATCTTGATCTTGATCTTGATCTTGATCTAGATCTTGATCTTGATTTTGATCTTGATCTTGATCTTAATCTTGATCTTGATATTGATCTTGATCTTGATCTTGATCTGGATCTTGATCTTGATCTTGATCTCAATCTTTATCTTGATCTTGATCTTGGTCTATCTTGATCTTGATCTTGGCCTTGATCTTGATCTTGATCTTGATCTCGATCTTGATCTCGACCTTGATCTTCATCCTGCTCTTGATGTTGATCTTCATATAGATCTTCATCTTGATCTTGATCTTGATCTTCATCTTCATCTTCATGCTTATCTTAGCAAAAAGCTACCTACATATCAAATTTTAAGCAAATCAGACAATATATAATGACATTTTTTCGAATATATCAGTCCCTGGTCAACTTCCCGGAAAAAAAGATCCTATATGCTAACCTAGGCAAAAGGCCACCTACATACCAAATTTTAAGCAAATCGGACCATAATAAGATTTTTTCAATCGGTCTCTGGTCCACTTTTCGGAAAAAAGGATCCTATATGCTAATCTAGGGAAAACCACGTACTAATTTTTAAGCAAATCGGACCACAAATACGAACTTTTCGAATAGATCGGTCCCTGGTCCACTTTCCAAAAAAAAGGATCCAAAAATCTACCTACGTACCAAATTTTAAGAAAATCGGACTATAAATAAGATTTTTTCGAATAGATCGGTCCCTGGTCCACTTTCCGGAAAAAAGGCTCATATTTGCTAATCTAGGCAAAAAGCTACCTATGTACTTAATTTTAAGCAATTCGGACCATAAATACGATTTTCTCGAATAGATCGGTCCCTGGTCCACTCTCCGAAAAAAAGAATCCTATTTGCTAATCTAGGCAAAAAGCTACCTATGTACCAAATTTGAAGGAAATCGGACCATAAAAACGAGTTTTTCCAATAGATCGGTCCCTGGTCCACTTCTCGGAAAAAAGACCCGATATGCTAACCTAGGCAAAAAGCTACCCACGTCCACTTCCCGGGAATAAAGGATCCTATATGCTAATCTAGGCAAAAAGCTACCTACTCACCAAATTTTAAGCAAATTCGTCCATAATAAGACTAGAATTTTAAGCAAATCGGACCATAAATACGATTTTTTCGAATAGATCGGTCCCTGGTCCACTTCTCGGAAAAAAGACCCGATATGCTAACCTAGGCAAAAAGCTACCCACGTGCTGAATTTTAAGCAAATCGGACCCTAAATACGATTTTTCCGAATAGACCGGTCCCTGGTCCTCTTCCCGGAAAAAATAATCCAATGTGCTAACCTAGGCGAAAAGCTACCTACGTACCAAATTTTAAACAAATCGGACCATAATACGATTTTTTCGAATAGATCGGTCCTTGGTCCACCTACCGGGAAAAAGTACATGTTTTTAGCCTAAAACATGGTGGTTGCTGAAAGCTATTTATGTGCAAAATTTCATTAAAATCGGGCCAGCCGTTCGCGAGATTACCTGTTACAAAAAAAAGGGCTTCTCTTTATAGTATTAGATAGGTTATAAATAAATTATATTTTTATAAATCATGTTTTCAGTCATATGTTTGGTCAAAAATATTGTTCTTCGAAAAAAAACATGCAAAATCCAACGGATACATTAAAAAATCATTTTTTGTACCATTTATTATACTAATATTATAGATTTTGAAACGAGAAGCACGATTCCACTGTTTAAAAAACGAAAAAAAATGTCAACCCCTCAATTTGAAAAATGCATTACATATTGCATTTTTTATGATTTGCATGCAGCTGTGCATCCTTCACACAATTTTAGTGCTATTCAAGACCTTTAATTTAAGCCAAGGTAGAAGTCTGAGAACTAAATTGTTACGATTCTGAAATTTCATTCGACATTTTACGCAATTTTTTTTCTAATTTCGGAGTAAAAACTAGCACAGCAGTCTCGAAGTTTGGTTTAAAATTGTTATAACTTGGCTCTTAGACGGCCTAAAGGCTCAACTTAAAGGTCTTGAAATGCACTTATTGTTCGAGGGATATAAAAGTAAGCGAAGGATGCACAGATATTTAGATATGTATAGAAGTGAAATTATGATTAACGCTACTTTACTTTCCTCTCCTCATTTTTCTTTTCCAGTTTTGGGAAATCATCTCAGAGGAGCACGGAATCGACAGCAATGGTATTTACAACGGCGACAGTGATTTGCAATTGGAGCGAGTCAGCGTTTACTACAACGAAGCTTCAGGTAAAAAAAATTAAATGGCAAAACATTAAAACTATTGTAACCACAAAAGCAAAATATTAAAGCCTTATTCACAATTTGAAATTTGCTACAATGTAATTTCAATTGTTTTTCACATTGTCATAAAAACGACTACAAACAAAATTCGCACCACTCTAGCATCACATGATGGTAATTTAACCCAGGATGGTAGGTACTTCTTCATGGTATCGATGACGCGATTTTTTTGTTTCAAGTTTTATAGGCCCTCCATAGGCAATTACTCTGACGAGGTAATCATGTCACAAAATATATTGCCAATGGAGATCGATTATTGCTAATGGGCGTCAATATATGTCAGAGCGTATTGCTAGAAATCTTTTCTGGCAATCTAGTAGTTTGACACTCATTTAATTAGTTTTACCTCTTTTTATGTTATATGAATTACTGAAGAAGTGAAACTATATTTTATTTTTATTAAATTAACATCAATAAAAAAAAACACTACAACGCGTCCAAAATAACCGTAATTGTCTCAACGAAGGAGTGCATTAGTGTACAAAAAGTAAGGTGTACCATCCAGGGTTAAGCCTGCACTAAACTCTTAGCCGCATTCCGACACGACTGTTTGGATGCAATTTGAAGCCGACGTAAATATGTTTATCAATATTGTACTCATTAAGGGTAAATTGACCAGAAGATTTACAAAAGCACACATAAAAATAATTGAAAATGATCACTAAGCGACGAAGAATTTGGGTCTAGCCAAATGAGTCAGGCCAGCAAGATAATTTGTACGCAAGTAAATATGCACTTGATTTTCATTGCTGGCTAGGTTCAATATGTTCTACATATATATAAGTAATGGACAATGTGGGGATATTTCGTCCCCATTTCTGCTACTTATTTGGTCAACATTGAGTAGGTATGTATGTATGTATATATGTAAGTACATTCTTATTTAAGTACATATGCCTCCTAAAGGTTTGGTGCACCCATGCTTGGAAAAACGAGGTGGAGCACGTGCGGCTCATTTCGAACACTTCATAATTCTGCTATTGCCTCAGTGCGTTAATTTGAAAGGCAGTACATCTGACGTTTTATATTTACTTACATATTATCAATAGTATAGTATACAAAGCAGTTTACTGCAACAAGTTTGGTAATGTTTACGGGTATTTATGAGTAGAACAACCCCACAAACCTATTCTGTTAGAAGATATTGTGAAAGTGGCTTTCATTTTCTATGTACGTACATTCATATGTATGTATGTATGTACCAGTGTTGTCAAAAAGCACTTATTTCTCAATGCATAGTGTTTTAGTGTTAATGTAAAAAATAATGCATTAATTTTTGAAATTTAGTGCAAATAAAAATTTCAAAGCATTAACTCCGAAGAAATAATATTCACACTTTTTGCATTAACATTCTTCTTCTTAAGCGATTTTGGCCGAGTTCAACAAAGCACGCCAATCGTTTCTTTTCTGTGTCAACTGACGCCAGTTGGAAATACCAAGTGAAACCAAGTCCTTTTCCACCTGGTCTTTCCATCTCAGCGGGGTCTCCCTCTTCCTCTGCTACCACCTGCGGGTTCCGAGTTGAATACTTTCAGAGCTGGAGTGTCGGCGTCCATTCGAACGACATGGCCAAGCCAGCGGGGCCGCTGTATTTTAATTCGCTGTTCTATGTCCATGTCGTTGTAAAGCTCATACAGCTCATCATTCCATTGTCTGTGGTACTCGACATCGCCAATGCGTAAAGGCCTGTTATCTTCCGCAAAATCTTTGAGGAGTAACT
>NW_023458561.1:16978237-16998778 GCF_013731165.1 Rhagoletis pomonella | reverse complement strand
AATGCGTAAAGGCCTGTTATCTTCCGCAAAATCTTTGAGGAGTAACTTACAGAGGGTGATCTTTGTACGACGAGAGAGGACTTTACTTCTCAATTGCCTACGCAGTCCAAAGTAGCACTTGTTGGCAAGAGTGATTCCTTTAACATTAGATAATATTTTTAAATTACATAACTGTAATGCAATAAGTTATTGCATTAAATGTATAACCAGCATTAAAAACCCATTAACTAATTTTATTTTCAAGAAAAATTATTTGTGGACGTAGAGGGTTGCACTTTCTGGTCAAAAATATACAGGGTGTCCCAGAAGTAACGTGCCAAACTTTAGGGGAAGGTAGGTGGGGGGTGAGCTCACTGATAAACAAAAAATTTTCAGGTAAAAGTGTCACCGTTTTTGAAATATTTACATTTATTCGAATTTAAAAAAAAATCGTGCCTTTTCATGTGTTTTCTTTAACTGCAACTATAAACCGGGCAATACTTAGTATTTTTTTTATGTAAAATACTTCCAGATAGTTGCCTCTCCATACTCAAATGCAATGTAGTTAAAATATATTATGGAACCATCATAAAATTAGGACTATTTCTGGATTTTTAACTTTTTGATATTTTCTTCCCCAACTTTTACTATCTCGGGTGAAAAAAAAATGTACTGAGCTATACCTTTACATTACACAAAAAAATTGCTCATTTCATAAAGATTTCAGAAATGTGCCACACTTACTGTTTCGAATAGAAAAAAAAGGTTATAGCCGCTTTTGTGGGTAAAGGACTGAGACACGCTTGCATAAAGATTGAGATAGAGAATGTTCGGGACTCGGCTAGGCTAAGCAATATACTCTCAAAGGAACACACCAATTTATCATTTATTAAAGGGACAAATGATATATGGACAAGCTCTATTGATAAAACCGCAGAAATGCTAGTGCAATCCCTCTTCCCAGGCTGTTAACAGCATGAAGCAACACTAGGTGGAACAGAACTTCCAAACACACCTAGTAGGGTACTGGAATCAACAATAAGCATAGAGAAGATCATCTATGCAATAAATGGTTTCTCTCGTTTTAAATCCCCTGGCCGGGGTGGTATAATAACGGCCATGTTACAGCAATCAAAGGAGCGAAAAGCGCCGCTTCTTGGATCTCTTTATAAAGCCTGTATGTTTTAGTATGAACTATGTCCCCCGGAGTTGGAGACGAGTCAAAGTAGTGTTCTTTCCAAAACCGGATAGGAAGAACCACGAAACGGTAAAGGTGTTCTTCAAACACTGGAAAGATTGATAGACATATACATAAGATCGCTATTGGTAAAAGAATTCCTATCAACAGCGCAACACGCTTACATCAAAGGTAATCGACGTAATCGGCTTTGCATGATGTGGTCGGATTTATAGAAAAGTATGGTATTTTCGAGGCTACTTCGGCACTTTTGGGACAGTTTTAGGATTTTCGGTATTCTATGGACAATTTGGGGAATCTCGGGCTCAGTTTAGGACTAGTTCGGGTCCAATTCGGGTGTAGTTTCGGACCAGTTTTGGACTACTATGCTTTTAGTTTAGGACTAGTCACTAACTGTGGATGTATTTTGAAACGGAAACTCACACTTTAAATGAAATGGACGTGAACTGGTGCCAAGCTAGCCCCGAACTCGGCCTGAACTCTCCACAACTAGTCCAGAATTGGTCACGAACTAGGCTTGAGTTTGTTCGGACCTAAGCACAAATTAATCCCAAACTAGTCCCGAACAAGATTTCAACTGGTCCCAAACTGAATAAGAACTAAGCCCGAACTGGCTTCAAACTATTATTATTATGAGTCATGAGCACTGCGGTCTCTAAGGTGTAAGTTGTGAATAGCTTTTTACCCTATACGTGAATGCTTTTAATATAGACTAGCACTTTCGTGGGCTTTTTGTTCTACACTTATAAACACATATTTAAGATTTATTTTACTAAGGTGTTTAGCCACTCCTAAATACCCAAGTTTTTTTACTTGAATATTTAACAACTCCGAAATAGCAAATTTTTTAGTTGAGTACCCAATTTTCTTTTTGAAATTGAATATTTGGATATCTCTAAGTACTTGAGTAGTACTTAAGTAAGTAAGTACTTTAGTATTCAAAGTGGTACTCTCAATCAGGGACGTGAACCGGATGAAAAATTTGTTTGGTTCGGTTCAGCGGTTCGAACCGTTTTTGCACTTTTGGATTGGTTCGTCAAAGCGGTTTTTTTGGTCTTTGAACCGGAGTTTCGGTTCGGTTCAACGGTTCGAAAAACAAAAAAAAAATACGCGCAAGTTTAAGTGTCAAGTGTCAAGTGCAACAACGCGCAAGGTTAAGGGTCAAGTGTCTGTCAAATGAGATGGGTTGCCTTTACATTTGATATTGTCACATGGTAAACAAACATGATGGGTATTACCATGTTTACCAAAAAGAAAAAAACTGGGAACATTTATCTATTGAAAATTGGTTGAAATGAACCTTTCAATCTTTATAGAAAGTGGTTCGGTTTTCGGTTCGGATCAAACATTTTTGGAAAATTTCGGTTCGGTTAATGGTTCAGTTAATTAATAGAAAAGAGCGGGTTTCCGGTTCAAAACCGTTTCGGTTCAAAACCGGTTCACGTCCCTGCTCTCAATACAACAGTATTTAGGCACGCCCATCACTGTTTTTATTAATGCAAACCAGGAAAATTATTGAAAATTTTTATGCATTAATTTCATCAGGAATATATCGTCGTTTAAAGTGCAAAACCGCGTATCAACAAAATGCAAAACCGCGTATCAGCAAAATGCCAAACCGCGTATGTGAAGCTGTAGAAATTATTTTCTTGAGCGTAAAAACACTTATATTTCAAAATAGTTCTCTTTTTTATAAAGCAATCGCTTTCTAGCTAGTATATTTCAGGACGAATGGATAAGGATTGAGCCAAGAGCTTGTGTGAGCAAATCCAATTTTTGGCAGCCAATGTCAGTTACGCGGTTTTGCAGAATGACGATACGCGGTTTTGTACTTTAAACGACGATATCGTCGATGCTTTATAAAAAAGGGAACCATTTTGAAATATGAGTGTTTTTACGCTCTAGAAAATAATTTCTACAACTTCACATACGCGGTTTTGCATTTTGCTGATACGCGGTTTTGCATTTTGTTGATACGCGGTTTTGCACTTTAAACGACGATATGTATTTTTAAGAATTAATGAATTAAAATTTTATTTAGCAATGGATTTTCAAAATTAATGCAATAATATTTTAATTAGTATAAAATTTCAAAAATTAATGCATTTGCGCAAGTCTGTATATACACACAGTTTATTCAATATTTTACTTTTGTTTCTTATATTTTTATTTCACAACTTATTTACACTTTCTGCTAATGGAAACTCCGTGCCGATTATTTACAAAACCTTTTATTATTGTTATTTCGTAGCTGTAACGCGTTCCTCCGGAGGAAAGTATGTACCTCGTGCTATCCTACTCGATCTTGAGCCCGGTACCATGGAGTCGGTGCGCTCTGGTCCCTACGGACAACTTTTTCGACCTGATAACTTTGTTTTCGGTCAATCGGGAGCTGGCAATAACTGGGCAAAGGGTCATTACACCGAAGGTGCTGAATTGGTGGATAATGTTTTGGATGTGGTGCGTAAGGAGTGCGAGAACTGTGACTGCTTGCAGGTAAATTATATTTTTCTAAAGTTAGTATTTACATTTAATACTCTCAGTTTCTTTTGCGTCTTCCTTAGGGCTTTCAGTTGACACACTCATTGGGCGGTGGCACGGGCTCTGGCATGGGCACATTACTTATATCGAAGATACGCGAAGAATATCCTGATCGTATAATGAACACCTACTCAGTGGTGCCTTCGCCAAAGGTATCTGATACCGTCGTCGAACCATACAATGCGACCCTGTCCATCCATCAATTGGTGGAAAACACTGATGAGACTTATTGTATTGACAACGAGGCGCTTTACGATATTTGTTTCCGCACTCTGAAGGTATCCAACCCAAGTTACGGTGACCTCAACCACCTTGTATCGCTTACAATGTCTGGTGTGACCACCTGTCTGCGTTTCCCTGGTCAACTAAACGCAGATCTACGTAAATTAGCTGTCAACATGGTGCCCTTCCCCCGACTACACTTCTTCATGCCCGGCTTTGCGCCGCTAACATCGCGTGGCTCTCAACAATATCGCGCTCTGACTGTGCCCGAATTGACACAGCAAATGTTTGACGCAAAGAATATGATGGCTGCCTGCGATCCCCGTCATGGTCGTTATTTGACCGTCGCTGCCGTTTTCCGTGGTCGCATGTCAATGAAGGAGGTGGACGAACAAATGTTAGCTGTGCAGAATAAGAACAGCTCATACTTCGTGGAATGGATACCAAACAATGTGAAGACTGCAGTATGTGACATCCCACCCAAGGGACTGAAGATGTCCTCAACTTTCATTGGTAATACCACTGCCATACAAGAGCTCTTCAAACGTATTTCCGAGCAATTTTCAGCGATGTTTAGGCGTAAGGCCTTCTTGCATTGGTATACCGGCGAAGGTATGGATGAGATGGAGTTCACCGAGGCAGAAAGCAACATGAACGATTTAGTATCCGAATACCAGCAATATCAGGAAGCTACCGCAGATGATGAATTCGATCAGGATGTGAATCAAGAGGAGGTGGAAGGCGATTGTATTTAATGTAGAGACCAGAGGAATGAGGAGCGTGCGTAGTGCGGCGGGAAGGAGAACAACTGCAAACCTTGGGATCGGAGAACGGTTGGAGCTACCGGGTATACACTTCGCTTGGAGAGAGAGATACGAAAACTGTGGCATACTTTAGTGTACCTATACATATCAGCTCATCTCAAGAATTTTCGCCCGCAGCATTTACGTTCAAGACTGGAAGCGATACATTTTTTTAAGCAAAAAGCAACCAAATTAAATTAAATCTAGTATTTCATACGTCAAAGTAAAGGTTCCACTGTCAATCGAGTTATATATACAATATCTACACACCGTCACCTTAATATAGAAAGGCCCTAACTCATTTTCGTTTCAAATCCAGTATTGTACAAAAGTCTGCCGATAACTCTGTAAGCACCTCCTGGATTTTAAAAATATCTAGTACAGCATAAAATTAGTTACATTCTTAAATAAAAACAGCCTTTAAACGAAATTCGCAGCAAAAATACTCGATTTTCTATGGAGTTTTTCACCAATCCGTAAAGAAACAAATGTTTTATATATGGCTTTTATATATTAAGGTAACGATATGTACATATATGCATATGTATTGATAATGCGCATATAATTGAAAATATCGGCACACATAAACTCAGGCAAGCACACATACATAATCAAACAAGCCGGTGTGTTTATATTTAGTCCAAGTTAATTGTTATTTGAAAAAAAAAAATTCAACATATTTAAAGCACGTCTATCGCATTTCTCTGCTAGTTTTACTGAAACTTCTAAGGTAACATTAAAAGAACATGTGTGGTATTCACAACGGTGTCGTAAGTGTCGTTTTGTTGTAAGTCGTAAACTTTAAACATATTAAGGGGGCTCCAAAGGACCATAAACGTTTTATTATGAGTTTTCATTTCAGTGTTAAAAAATAATTGGTTGTGGTTTCAAGTCCTCTAAACATTTATTTCAAGTTTACCACATACAACAATAGGACACTTACGACACCGTTGTGAATACCACAATATTGAATACTTCTCATAAACTAATAATTGAGTACCGACATACATACATACATATTCTCGTATTTAATATTAATTTATCGTTGAATAAATCCTAAAATTTTCATAACGGGCATCCTTAAAGATTTTCATCATTAGCGCTTAACCCTGGCATTTTAATTAAGATTTCATACATCCATTCTATGTAGTAATTTTAACATTTTGTATTTTCATAAAGTAAATCTTTTTAGAAATTCACGTAGCAGTGGCTTAGCATTTTAAAAAGTATTAACTGAAGTTGAGTATAAATATGTAAATTATAGTTGCGTTCCAGTTGCTTCACGATTTGTAGGTTTTACAGGATTTGCAGGAACAGCTGTTTTCTCCATTAATAAACCTTATGGAAACCTGCAAATCGTGAAGCATCTGGAACGCAACTAATATTTGTAACACTAAAATGTGCTTAATTCAAATGAAAATAAATTAAGGGTGGCGTTTCTGCAAGTGCACTAAAGGCGAACCCGCAAAATAACAGTCTGCCAAATCACAAATTATTTCTAATTTACAGAGTGTAATGCAGAGAAGGTCTGAAATTATTTTCAATTTACAGAGCGTGATGAAGAGAAGGCCTGCATAAACCGATATACATAGTCAAAAAAGCAAAATCTTAAGAAGTTTTCCAATAGATATCATAGAAGCTGACTCTACTGTCGATGGTTGATATAAACTAACTTCATTTCTTCGGCTGACTTTTATGCATTACAATGGTTTTTATTTATAAACTTCATGTAGCATGTTAAATTAAATTGCGTCAACTTTCACATGAACATAGAAAATGTTCAGATTTTGTGTGTTTTGCTTTTCAAGATAAATCCCCAACTTAATTTAAATAAGTGGAGTTAGTTTAGAATATATGTATGTACAAATCGCACATCTAATAAAAAAAAAAATAAAAAACTTGAGTTAAGTATGCAGATATGACCGTTGCATGCTCCAGAACATTTTTGTATTTTCTTTTTTTTCTTTTATTGAGGTAAATGAGCGATATGTACATACTTAAATAAATATATAGGCGGGATAAGAAATATCGCTGATATAACACCTTAAGAACGAGATAAATACACACTTTGATCGCCAAAAATTCGCATGGAATTGCAAATTGTTAAAAAAATATGGGAAGGGTAATAAAGATCATGGTGATGCAAAAAAGGTAGCAACATTAGAAGTTAAGTAAGCATCGCTATGAAGTAAGTCTGCCGAAATTGTCAAAATTACTAAAAAAAAACACCTTTACTGATTACACCCTACCATAAGAGCAGACATTTTTATACATTTGCATATTGTGGATTTTGCATAGAATAAATCATGGGTCGGAAATGAGTTTCGGTCTGTGCATTTTTAAATGAAAAAATTGGATTTTCATGATATTAGGTTTTTCGCCCTTCCTTAAAGGTTTTGCATATATGTAAGTAAAATGTCTGTATATAATGGCGTTTTCGTGTCTACAAAAAATGTTGACTTCTCATCGCCCTCTTCTTAGTGTTTATGCGTAGAGGGCAAAGAGAAGGTTGCCTTTTTCGGACCACAAAACTGTATACTCAAAATCTTTCTGAGAAATCGAGCTAAAAAGCTTTACATTTTTACGAAAGTTTGCTAATTTTTTTTAAATATTGCACAAAGTTTCAAACCTGGATTTATACGAGTAAAACATATATTTATAAAAAAATAACAAAATAATTTATTGTTAAAAATTGGCGACATGTGGTGCGTTTATAATTTTGTCACGAAGTTTGGATGGTTAATATGGCAAATCAATTAAAAATGTTATAAACCAAAATATAGGCACATTGTATCCATTAGTTGTAACAACTTTGTAAAACCGGCATAGAACAAAAAATACAATATCGGGAAAAAGTTAAATTTTCTTTGAAAGATGCGCACCCTAGAGCCTCATCTCCGAATTTTAGTTTCTTCTAGATTTTCTCTTAGAAACAGAAAGTACTATGCGATTCGTCGAACAACTTTCTTTCGAACAAGTTGACCCACTCTAATGTACATATTCATTTATATGTTCGTAAATGCATATACCTAATATGTATGTATGTTTCGACCGAGCTTTGCAAAAAAAGAACTCTTTTTAAGTTGTCTGTCTTAGCGAATTAAAGGTTGTTGTTGACAGCTTCCGCCATGCTGATACAGAACCCATTAAAATACCAAATAAACAAATAAAAAATGTTTTCCGATGGAAAATGGTTGACATTGAAAATAGGCACGCCGTTATAAAGAAGATAGGGTTTAAAACTTTGATATACAATTTTCTCCTCAAGAACTTTGTTATTAAGCATTGACCGGTGGCGATAACATTTTTTTTTGTGCAATAAAGAGGATTTTGCTTTATCACCGCGGCCAAATATGTTTGTTTGAGAATGTTAAACTGCATCTTATTGCTAACTGTTTTGGAATAAGTGCAATTTTATTAATATAGAAAACACCATATATTTCTTAATATTTAAATGCATATATTTTTTAGTTTTAAAAGCATATGTAATGGGCAAAGATACTTTTTTTCTGGTATAAAAATATCCGCTCTGTTTATTACATTATAAATTTACCCAACGGCCTGAAACGATTCTTTAAAAAAAAAATATGATATTGAATAAGCAAAATTAAATTGGAAAAGTTCAGAATTATTTCACGAGCTTATTTGTTAATATCAGGAATGATCTTATTAATTAAAATTTCGTATGCACAATAAAAATCTAAATTTAAAATTATTGTTTGAATAAACCACTGGAATACCAAAAACTTGTTGCCTCTTATTATGAACAATTGCCTTAACCAATACGAACAGTTGACTCATCTTTTTTACACTTTTGCTCATAAATCTGCTTAGCGCTCAGGCAAAATTTCCACTGGCAGCGCTTAATATGTTTACGGTCTTTTGCTTACGAATACGTGTACACCTATTTGGAACATTTATCTATATACTAGGGTGCCAGTTACTGTCGAAATTCGACAGTTTTTCTAGTTTTAGAAGCCTTGGAGAGGATTTCTAACTTAACACACAGCAAAACCTATACGGTACAAATTAACTAACCGAAAAATCTTCTGCTAAAACGTAACTAAATTTTATTTTATCTGAGAAGGTCTTTGGAGGACTTCGGCAGGACTTGGAATTGACCCGATACATTCAAGTTTATCGATAAATTTCAATGATTTGATACATATCGATAGTTCGATGAATTTCAAGAACACTAAAATTCGACAACTCAACAATATTCGTTAACTCGACCAATTTCGATAACTGTGAAATTCGATGGCTCGATAAATTTAGATAACTCAAAAATGTAAAAACTTTGGATACCGTTATAAATTTTTACTTTTGACTTCTCCACATTTTTCGGAAACTATCTAAACATTTTGATAACTCGTTACACTCTGTTAAAACGATTAAATTCGATAAGCAGTGATAAATCGATAAACTTATATAACCTTGAAATTTCGATAAATCGATATATTTTGAAAATTCTATAAACTTCGCTTCGTTGAACCGACCAATTTCAGTAGATCAATAATTATCGATAACTCCGTAAGTTGAAAGAACTCCATGCATTACGACACCTCGATATATTTCGTTAAGTCTATAAATAATGATAATTCAATAAATATCGATAACTTGATACATTTCTTAAACTAGACCAATTTCGTTAATCCCACACGTTTTTATAGCTCGATAACTATCCGTAAATTTGGACAACTAAGTTTCTGTGTCTATAAATTTCGACAACTCAGTAAAAATTGATCAGTTTGAATAATTCGATACGTTACGATAACTAACTTCGATGATTCGATAAATTTCAGTAAGCTTTATGGCTGATTTTATTTCGATTCCTATCGGAAAATTTCAGCTCTGTTAACCTAATTCTTATGTATTTCTCATTGTATCCATTTTCGCCTTTATCCCAATTTTCGTCTTTATCTTCACTTTTGCCTTTTTTTGTCTTCATCGAGGAATAGCTAAGCGTTCTGCAATTCCTAAATTATTTTCAGCAATTATAACAAATCAGTTGACGCATTCTATCTCTTCTAGCATTTCATATAGTCAACATGGATTTTGCAAGGGCAAATCAACTTCTATAAATTTATTCGAATTAAAATCCTACATCTCAGAAGCATTTAGTGAAAGCAAAACTGTTGATGTTATATATACTGACTTCAGTAAAGCATTTGACAAAGTGTGCCACTCGTTGCTCATCTACAAACTTGATCTTCTTGGTCTTCCACCTAATTTTCTACGTTGGATCTGTTCATACCTCTATGATAGATCACAAAGGGTAATGTTTAAAAATACTATCTCTGACGTCATTGATGTTTCTTCAGGAGTACCTCAAGGTAGCCACCTAGGCCCGGTTCTGTTCTTGCTTTTTATAAACGATATTTCTACAGATATACAATTTTCCAAAATTTTAATGTATGCAGATGATGTAAAGCTGATTTATAAAGCTTCAATACGCTTCAATTAAAGAAAGGTCTTTTCTACAATCAGAATTAGACAGCATGGCTTACTGGTGTCAAATAAATCTTACGCCTCTAAATCTTAAGAAATGTAAAGTAATGAGCTTCTCGCGAAAAGCTGTGCATCCCACTTCTTATACAATAGGTAACCATAACCTGGAACAGGTATACAATTTTGTATCACAATGGATCCTAAGCTTAATTTTAATCTTCATATTAATGTCAACAAGTCAACAAGGCTAAAGGTGTACTTGCATTCGTGAAACGATGGTCAAAAGAATTTTGTGACCCTTATATCACTAAAACCCTGTTTACAACATTAGTTAGGCCAATTCTGGAATACGGTTCGGTGGTTTGGAATCCAAGGTATCAAATTTACTCAGACAAGATAGAATCAATTCAAAAACAATTCCTACTTTTTGTTTTAAGAAATTTCCGTTGGGATTCTCAATATAACCTTCCACCTTATACGAGCCGATTAAAACTTATTAATCTTCCCACACTTTCCAGCCGCTGGCAAATGCTTGGTACAATTTTTATAGTTAAATTACTAACAGGCTCAATTTCAAGTCCGCTTCTTCTTGGCGAAGTTAGCCTTAATGTTCCCTCCCAGGTATCAAGACACTTTTGCCCCCTATTTCTGAAAGCTTGTAAAACTAATTTTGAATTGCACGACCCACTCCGTTGCTTATGCCAGGATTTTAACTCTCATTCCAGCACGTTTGATATATCAGATCCGCTTTTCAGCATTAAGAAATCGATACTGTCCTCTCTCAATAAATGAATCATTAAAATAAAGACATAAAATCGGCTGATGAATTTAGTTCTGTAGCTGAACAGTTTTAGATCTCGACACTTAACAAACTCCTGCCTATCGTGACTCGGCGCAAAAATTGAAAATACTGGTTCCGTACGTCATGCGGACTGCGCCCCTCGTGCGGATGGGCGGGAATGGAGGGTAAAAACCGTTGGGATATTATTATTATCGTTATCACTTGTTTCTTCATCTTCATATTTATCTTTATTTCAAAGTTTAATTTCAAATACGAAGTAAAACAAAATGCGAAACGCTTGAATTGAACAGGTTGCAAAAACAACATTAACAAATATGGAAATTTTTAAACGACGATTTTCAACCAATTTCGAAACTATAAAAACTCTCCTCATCTACAGAAAATTACTTTCCAACGGTGTTTCTGGCTTTGAAATCGGTACCTTTACCTTGGTCTTCATCTTTGTTTTTATCTTTCACATCTTTGCTTATATCCTTTTCTTTTTCTATTCATGTAGATGAGATGAGGTGCGATGACGTGATAAGATGTGACGTGATTTCATGTGATGTGATGTGTGTGTGTCATGTCATGTGTTGTCATATCCTCTGATGTCATGTCATATGATGTCATACCATATGATGTCATATCATGTGATGCCACGTCATGTAATGCCATGTCATGTCATACGATGTCATATCATGTGATGTCAAGTCATGTGATGTCATGCACTATAATGTGATGTCATATCATATAATGTCATGTCACGTGATATCGTGTGATGTGATATCATATTATGTGATAAAATGTGATGTGATGTGATGTAATGTGATCACATTCCATGTACCGATTAGTGTATCGATAGCCCTGTTGATAACTGTGTTGATAAAAATACCAATAACAATATCCATACACATATAGAAAAATATAACGATTGTAAAATCGATTAATTCAACGATAAATATAACAATCATCAGTATCGATTATTGTACATATCGTTAACAATATAAATGACTAAATCGATAACAAAAACAATTATTTAATCGATTATTATACCGATAACAATATCCATTATTGTATCGATAACAATACCGATTATTATATTGATTATTATATCGATTACAATAGCGGTTATTTAATTAATAACAGTATCGATAACAATATCGTTTATTTTATCGATAGCAATATCGATTATTATATCGATAACAATATCGAGTTTTATATCGATAACAAAATCGATCTTCATCCTCATCCTTTTCTTCGTATTTATCTTTATTTCTGCATATTCCTCTTCACCTTTACCTTAAAGTGTTTAAATTTACCTTGATCTTCGTTTTTGTCTGTACCTCTAGGCATCTTTGTTTTTGTTTTTATTCTCAAACCGCTAAACCGCTGAGAACCATTTCCTTGTGCATTATTCCCCTTTAATTTGACAATTTACTCCCAACCAACCAATTGCCGCTAAAGAAGTTTCACTTCATAAATTCAAGAAACGTTCTTACCCTTTCAGTTACCCTAATTCTTATGTATCTGTCATTGTCTCCATTTTCGTCTTTATCTTCACTTCTGTCTTCTTTTTTTTTTTGACTTCATCGTTATCATTTATTTCTTCATCTTCATATTTATGTTTATTTCAAAGTTTAATTTCAATTGTGTAGTGAAACAACAGGCGAAACATGTGAAATTGAACATGTTGCAGCAACATCTATACACAATTCGAAAATGTTTAAACGACGGGTTTGGCCGTAATTTTCAACCAATTGTGAAACCATAAAAACTCTCATCTCTCATCTACGGAAAAATACCTTTCCAACGGTGTTCTTGGTTTTGAAATCGGTTCGGTATGATCGCCAAACGAACGGAGACAAAATTTATGTTAGCGTATTAATATATAGATTTATCTACATCGGATGTTGTCATTTACAGTTAGCTGTGATTCAAAACAGATGCATAAACCAAATTTCAAAACAGTATTGACTCGAATTTGTTTTCAAATCGGTTGTTTATTTCTTACATAGCACAGTGGTCTGAATCCCAGTTCTAGGTGGAAAAAAGTCGGAAAATCAAACTCTTTAACTAAATTTTTTTATATTCTTATGTTTGCTTACATCGCGTGTACCTGGTTTTCTATGATTTAAGCCCTAAAATAGTTTATTATGGCTGTAACAGTGCATTAAGCGACATGCACTCACCTATATTTGATGTTGCCCTGAAAATCATAGCTTTACTTGAACGCAGCCAGTGGCCTATAAAATTGGCTATTTGAACCATTCCTATATAAGTTTGATAGCCTGATTTACACACTATAAGATTTTATTCAAATTTTAATGATTATATTTAAAAGTAGCCAACAAAAGTTAGTGTTTGTAAATTTCTATATTACAAAATTCAAAATGGCAAAAGTTAATTTGTGCGAATTTGTCCGAAAAATTGTTTAGGGGAGAATATTAAATACGACTTAAACATAATACCAAGAATTCCCCTTTTTTGAAAAACCCTTTCAAAAAATACTGTAATTAACAAAGTAACTGGAGATACTGTGTAACAGAATTTTTTCGGAGTAATATACAGTTTTTAGTCCGAAAAAAGATATGAGCGTTATGCATGCATTTTATCAGCTCCTCCTCACCGCACTTAAATAGAGGAATATCAAATCCGTCATCATCGATTGTGCGTTCGGGTTCGTTTTCTCCACAACTTTCCACGTTGCTGCCATTCAGTGGGTTGGAAAAGTGTTCCCTCCATAATTTAAGTGCGTCCTGGACATTGATCTCAAGGTCGCCATGGTTTTACTTACAGCAGTTCACCCTGGTCTTAGAATCTTGCGTAAGGAGTTTTTCCAGCCAGCCAGCATTTCAAACTCTTCGCACTCACGTATTTCGGCCTCTCTCTCCTTATTGTGGCAAATACGTCTCGCACTTCGTCCTTCTCTACCGTCGAAGCATGGGCGCAATCAGCGAGATGTTGAAGAACCTTGCTTTGATGCGAATTGTGGCTATACGCTCGTCCGGCAGGGTAAAGGACAGTACTCGGCACAGATTCCGGGCAATCCAGCAGCATGCCCTTAAATCGTAGTCTTTTAACCGTTAGCCGTGGTCGTCATCAAAAGAGGAGGGATGTCATCCGAAGCTTTATTTTCGTTACTCACTGGAAGGGGTTTTACGTGGCGGGTCCCAAGCCCCGAGCGCAAATCCATTGCTGGGAGGGGGGTTGTTTCTTAACCGAATACACATTTATATGGCAAAGACGCCTGCTGGCAGCCGCACTTACTGCTGAACAGACACTGCAGCCATCAGTAAGCAGAAGCACAAAAAGTGTTCCGCCATCTCATCATCTTCAAGGTAGAAGGGCAGATGGGTTGTCATGAACGGCTCTCACTATCATCAAGTGTTTGTGCAACGTAAACTGACTAGTCGGCAGTCCTACATCTTGTCTTCAGCCCCGTCTGCTCAGTGAGAGCAACAAACTAGATAGACCTTTCGAAAGTGAACGCGACATGAGTTTTGCCCACCTGCAGCCCGTCGATGCCTTCCAGCCATTGCTGAGCGAAGTATTTACCCAGTTTTAGATGGGGGCTTCGGACCCATTGGTGTAGAGGTATGCAGTGCGCGCTTACACACCGCAGGGCCTGGGTTCAATCCCTGGTTAAAGCAACATCGCAAAAAATATAGAAAAAATGTTTTTTCTTAACAGCGGTCTCCTCTCGGCAGGCAATGGCAAACCTCCAAGTGTATTTCTGCCATGAAAAACAGCTTCTCATAAATATATAATCGCCGTTCGGAGTCGGCGTAAAACTGTAGGTCCCTCTTCTTTGTGTGACAACATCAAGGCGCACGCCACAAATCGGAGGGGAAGCTCGGTCAAGCGCTAACATACGTGTAAGCGCCAATATATTATTATTATTATAGATGGTGGCTTCGATGTCCGAAGGCGGGAGGGCTATAACGCGAGGACTGCGGAATTCCCAGTATAAGGCAACTCTGGCCAAATGGTCAAATGTCTCATTACAGGGTACTTCCGAGCGACTTGGCACCTAGAGTAAAGCAAGCTCATTCTGTTTGCCAATATAATGTAGTCGAGGCTAGCATTAACGAAGTAGTTTGGAAGTGGTAAGAGAGCTGGCCCATACCTGAAGGCAGCTTGGCTGTCACTGTAGACACGTAAGCTCCTTCCCCCATCTAGTTTTACCACATAGTCCATGGCCTTGGGAATTTCAAATACCTCATCCGTAAAGCTGAAGCATATTCCCCAAAGAAAAGTTAAACTTATCCCCATTGTTTCGTTAAATACTCTAGATCCTTACCAAGAGTCAGTTTTGGATTCGACAATGTGTGCTTTCGGGCTAAGTCATGCCTAGCTGATTATGGGTCTGATCATAGAGGTATAAATCCAGAGGATTCCCTTTGGTATTTGACCCCACGATGTGCCAAAGACATTTTTTACATTGCCAAAATGCCCCAATACTTTGAGGTCTTGTTCTCCAAATGAGATTTCCACTATAGTTTTGTATCCAGAATTACTCCTAGATACTTCACTTGGGGAGAAGTCTATATTGTGAGCTAGTATTATTTTCTACTTTTCCTATTAGTCCATTTATAGAAACATGGTATTTATATTAAACAGTTTTATTTTTATTTTATTTACGGAACAGGAATTGGCCCCCTGTATAGTCGTTTTGGTTCTTTTTGGTTTCAATGTAACAACGAAAAATTTTTCAATGTTAGAACGAAGAATATTATTTAATTAATGAGCAGAAACAGATATTCGAAAGTTTCGAAAGATGACTAAATGTATACTCTTATATGTACTATAAAAATAGCATTCTTTAGGACACAAACAGGCATTTTGCTGAAAATTTTCAATTTTGGTCGAAGTTGAACGCTTTTCATTATATCAAAGTTGATTCCTATTCTTCCTATTTTCCATGCTTCTTTGTTGATTTGGAAGATGTAGCTCTGGCCCTCCTCCGTAATCTTAAATCTTACAGTGCCGTGACGGTATAGTCAGGTCTTATACTTGAAACAAAAGCAGGGCGTCCTCTGAGTTTACCATAAACGGGATCATTACCTTGGCCATACCGTTGTTGCGCATTTTGGACCAAATGGCACATTTTTGTGAAATCTTCCGCAAATTCATGCACATTAATACATAGGTATGCGTAGTATGTACCTTACTGCATATGGTTCTGAAAAAATTTTCGTCCTGTGTGGAATTAATAAGAATTCACAGTTTTATACAATTTTTAAAACAATACTGCCGGTAAATTGTTTAGATCAAAAACACATAATTTAAAATCTGGATGGCAAAAGTTTGAACAGCACTGCTCATGATGTTCGCAATTCCTCATTGATATATTCGGGATGCAATCAGATGATTCCTAAAATGAAGTAAGGAAATTATTGATTCAGTATAAAATTATGTATTCAAAACTAAATGAGTTTTAACAAAAATTACCAGAAATGCAATCCACAATCCCTGAAATTTACTTTTTAAAAATAATTTCATTCAAATGTTGGCCGCAGACAGAACATAACAGTCAATATTGAGCGCTACCGCACCACGACAACAAACTTTTTGTTTAAAGTCCGTGATGTAGGCAACATTTGGTTTCAGTAAGTTATCGTGTGATATCACACCTGGATTTTTTTCTTTGGGGTTATGTGAAGCCAAAAGTCTTCGTTGATAAGCCAGCTATGTTTCGAAACTTGGAAGCCAACATTACACGCGTAATTCGCGCATTGCTGGAAAGAGCTATTGAAAATTGGACCTTCCGAATGGACCACCAACAGCGTAGTCGCGGCTAATATTTGAAGGAAATTATTTTTAAAAAGTAAATCTCAGAAAACCGAATTTAATAAATATCAGATTCTGATTTGTAAATTCCATAACCCTTTATATACACTATTTCGGCAATTTGAAAAACATTAGAAATACTTTTGTATCTACAAAATATCTTTGTGAACAAATCACTCACTTTAGAGGAAAGCCAGACTGGCTTCAGATTCGAGTTCAAGGTACCCAAATACTGTAGCGACCGCTGATATAGTCTAATTAAATTAAATATACTTACAGCTCTTAGTTCCGTACAAGAAATTAAAATAATATTAAGAACAATTAAATTAGCAAAAGTCAGACTAAATTTTTTAAAAATCTTCATTGCGATACCAAATCACAATATTTATACGTAGTTCCTATAAAAACGCTTCAAATGGACTAAATAGTCTAGATTTATTTTTTAACTGTTTCAGTTGCTATCAAATCAAAAACCATTTGTGACATGAAACATCCATTATACAAATTGTAGCATTTTTCATGCATGATTTCGGTTAATTTTTTCTATTATGTATCTGTTGGCAATCTGCATGCCATTTACGAAACACAATAACCGTTGAAACACAATACCTTCGAACGGCGAATTTTAGCCCTGTAAACCGATGACGTTAGCAACTTTCGCCCAAAAATTACGCCAGTAATAGACAACTACGACGACAACGAAAGCAGCTGCTTTTGACAAGGTATAGTTCGAATTTTTACAAACAACAAGATTATTAATTTTTTACAAAAACTAATACAGTATTTTTCAATTTCGATTTAAAACTGTAGGTCCCTCCCATTTGTGTGAAAATATCAAGGCGCTCGCCACAAGTCGCCAATCTGTTATTATTGTTATTATTATTATATTACCTCAGTGTATTTCAAAAATACTATTTCTTAAAAGGCCTTAAAATAAAGAAATTTTAGTTTTTGGGACTTTCATCTTATATTCGGCACTATGTTTAAAGACCATTAGGCACATTTTGAAATTCCATCCCTGGCCACAATGGATCGTATTTTGCCGCTGCCGACAGCGACGACAATAGAAATAAGTCTATCGTCGCGAACGGTCGTCCGGCGAACTTTGTCGTTTGCTTTGGTTGTGCGCGTTCTCATATGCGTCAGTGTGTTTTAGTTTTTACAGCAAACATTCGCCGTTCGCCGGCATTGTGTTTCAAAGGCAAGGGTATTGACGTTGTACGGGTTGCATGACTTGCAAACACACAACAACAAACACATGGGAAACAACATTTCCTATCCTAAGTATGCAACGTTTTAACCCCTGCAAATATTTAGCAAAAAATCAAAGCAAGATAAATTCGACCCTGTGCATAGAAAATTTTGCGATTTTGAATACGAGTAAATAATTCATCTTAAAGAAAAAAAGTAAACATTTATTTCATATTAAAATGAACAATCGAGGTATTTATTGCAATAGTATTTGTTCCAACTTATTGCATATTATTTATTAACTCAAAATATTTTTTAGATTGTGGTTATTCTATATCAAAAGGGCGTCTAAAGCGTCGACATCCTTATTTTGGCTATCGTCCAGAGCAGGGATGGGCAGATTTTTGGCAGTCAAAGAGCCAGAAAGAGCTACGCAAGAGGTAAATCAGTTCTCAGGGTAAAGAGCGTGTAACAAATAGATTAAAAGCATCATTTATATTAGTGATGAGAGTCGGAGTACAAGAAACTTTAATACGCCTTTCTTCCCTCTTCATGTTGGCTCTTGATTTTACCCCTCATCTAGCACCTAAATGAGCCAAGTCGGCTCCTAAGTTCAAAAGGCCCCTGGGAGCCACTTTGCCCATCTCTGGTCCAGAGCATCAGAAATTCTAAGTTCCTGTTTTGAAGTCATCGTTTACGATCCGATTGTTGCGTTTTTTAAAACATTGACCTTTTAAGAAGATTTTGGGGAAATATGCATAAACATTTGCCATCATTTAGTTTAAGATGATAATCGTAAAAGATATTTTAAGATATCAACCATTTTTGAGCTTGAGGCCGTTTCTAATGGTTCACATCCCAGTGATCGCGGTGAAGAAGTCTGGTGAGGAAATGTGATGATCTACCTTTGGATCATGATTCAATAATACAACGTTAGATAATTATTGACAGCTGCGGTTTGACACTCCCTTACAAAAGGTTGCATTTACGAAGGACAGAGAAAGGCGAAGAATGAAATCTCTTGGTGCGAAAATGGTAGTAGAAAGTACGCAAAGTAGGCAATTAGCAGTGAAATTCCTTTTGTAAATTCTAATGTATTTGCAGGAAATCTGGCATTTTAAACGAAATATTGAACGTAATACTGATATGTCTACGTGAATTGCGTAATTTATGTGCTATTTAGCTGTATAAAAACTGCAAAATGACTCAAAATCAAAATAAGACTACTATGAGATTGATGTAAACATCCAATTTAAAAACAGTTTATGTTTTCATCAGTTAAATATGCTTCATATGCATATACAAATAAACATATTGCACAAAAATTTATACTTCTATTTCACACCAAAGCTACACTGTTTCCATGTAAATTTGCAAAGAAGCAACACGGTGCCACTGCTAAGGGAGCGGTGCGAGAGAGACAACTGTCAGTTTATCGAACCTTGTATTATTGAATCATGCCTATGGATAAATTAGTGTTCTGTTTCCACAAAATTTTTTGATTAGAAATGACCTCTTTTCATTAGAAAAGATGTCTGATGAGGAAATGGGGTGATCTACCTATGGATAAGTTATTGTACTTTTTACACAAAATTTTTTCATTAGAAACGAACTCATTCTTAAGAAAATTTTTTGAATATCTTATTATATTAAACGAGCAATTCTTGTATATATATAAATATATATATCCATAAGGTTCTCGGAAACGGCTCTAGAGATCTTGATGATATTTTGTACACAGATAATATTTTGGATTTTAAGGTTATCTATTCCAAATTAGTTCCAAATTAATTAGAACATCATAATAAGGGTATAAAATTAAAGGTACTTTAAAGATCACTAATTCAAAAATATTTTTAATAGGGTTGCCACCTAATTTTAATCGTATGTTTATTTAATTTTTTGTTTAGAAAATATTACTATACATGGGAACCTCGAGAAGGTTTTTAAACAATGCTTTCCCTATATACAAAATGTTATTCCTTAGGATAATAGTGTAGGGTTGCTACCTATTTTCGATTCTACACAATTTATCTAAACCATCGCAATATGCATATCAAATGAAAGGTATTGTTAAGAAATTTGAACTGAAAATATTTTCACTTCCATTACGCTTCCATGTAATAAAAATTTTTATTTTGTTAATTTCAATCAGAATATTTTTGTATGTATACATACTACATATACGCTTAAGATATGTACTATTCATATAGGGTTGCCACCTAAATTTTAGAGTAACAAATCTATTTAATAGATATCGAAATCCAAAATTTTTTTTAAAGCTTTTTTTAAAGACTTTAAAAAGTATATGCACTCTGGGCAAACCTCGGTCAACCTGGTACTAATTGTTAAAAGGCCATAAATAACAAAAACAAATTTTAAGATATCCGTAAAACTTTTTTATTGAAATAGCCTAATGGTGATATTGTTTTTCCTTGCAATTAAGGGAACGAAGGGTATTGTGGATTCAGTGGCTAATAGGTACCCCCTTGTTACCGCCGCTCCATTAGGATACTTTTAAAGTAATTTGCATATTATCCCTAGTGGGTACTTGTACATACATAATTTCACTACTGTAAATTTCCAAA
>NW_023458561.1:16974916-16978137 GCF_013731165.1 Rhagoletis pomonella | reverse complement strand
TGCTTTATTAAATGCAAAGTTATGCGAAAATCTAAATATTTCGCAAACGTAGGGTTAATGGTTTCGCGCACGTGCCAATCTTGTGCCGATTCTCAGAAATTGAATAATTTGTGTGGATGGAAGCGGCGAGGGGAAGACGGAAGCAGAACAATCGTATATATGTATGTACATATGTACATATATAAATGCATACATACTTACATTTTCATTTGTTTGGCTTTTTGGATGCATGAAAAATTTGGTAGCAGAAATAGATAATATCAATGAAATGCAGTTTACAAATATGTGCTTTATAAATTTAGGTTTATTAATTAATTATTAGATATGTAAATGACAATGTGGGGAACAAATATGTACATGAGTAGCGAAGCTGCCACCCATCCAATGGCAACTTCTTGCACCACTTTATTAGAAAAGATTTGAAAACTGCATTATTTCCATAAATATTGAAAACATTGAAAAATTTCTTATGTTTTCGGCTTAGATTAGCGAGATTGTTACTAATTGTTGGTAAAAGCCGACGTTTTCAGATTATTAGTATTTTTAAAAAAAGTTTCCAAGTCGAAAACAATTAAAAACCGAATTATTTCCATAAATATCGGAAATATAGAAAAATTTCATACAGACTTTCGACTTAGTTTTGTGAGATCTCTCCAAAAAAAAAGGAAAATAATTCTTTTCACAAGTTTTTTTTTTAATTGGAAAATGTTATATAATATTTTCGATTTATTTTAACGTTGTGTGTACAAATCACCGAGAAGAAATTATTTTTTTCCCTAAAAACTCTATTTACAAAAAAATCTAATACCAATAAAGTTTTATAATTGAAAATCTAACAAAAAATTACAAAAATCGAAAAATGCTATATAAAATTTTCGATTTATTTTCACGATATTTGTGGAAATCACCGGGAAAAGGATTTTTGTATCAAAAAATATTTTCACAAAAAAACACAAACACATGGGAAGATTTTTCTATACCGAAAAGAAGAATTTTTTATTTTAAAATCAAAAGATATTAAGTGGTTTCTCTAAGCGCTCAACGTTTTCCATGTATTTTATTTTCGTAGAAACGGTATAGAATTTTTGAAAATTTAAATTTTTTTAGATCGGAAAAATCTGGTTCTCTTCAGGAGACTTCCAACAATAATACTCAATTCTTTATTTAACCATTTTTTTATCCTAAGGATTTTTTATTGGTCCCCCCATTACATTTTATGGGGTTTTTGGCGGACCCTTAAAATATAGTACATATATACATCATTGTTTTTCCGCCTTCAGCTCTAAAGTTTCGGCCAGTCTCGCGTAAAAAATATATGCCATTAAAATGCACCAACGTGTTAGTGGTCCATCCAATCAAGAGAACTCTCAGAACTGTCGCTGGCCAATTTGCATTTTGTACCTATTTCAAATTCAAATGTTAACAAACGTCAAAAAAGAGAGAGTGGTGAGTAATTTAGAAATCTCGCGAGTTACTTAATTAAGGGCAGTTTGAAATGCTGCAAGACATTATCTGGTTTCTGAATATAAAAATTTTACTCTGAGCTACCTAACTCTCTATTTATATATTTAACTCTGGATGTTCTGCAAGTGGGCCTAAGTAAATAAAAACCTTATTTGCTGCTAGGAGCTGATTTGACTCTTTTTCTCTCTTTTCTCTTTTTCTTCCTTCTTAAGGTTGTTGGAAAGGTGCAAATGTAATCGTATTAAATGTGAAAAATGTGAATGTTAAGAGATTTTTCTATGAGTGTGTTTCAGACCGAAATCATACCGCGTCTGAAATTGCTGAGGTAAACTACTACTCTCTTTCCCTTCTCGTCCATTAGACTGTGTTTATACACGGAAACTTTTGTCGACGCGATTTTTCACATTCCCTTTTGGTGTTGCTCGTTTCATTTACACACGGCGATTTGTGTGTATGCAATTGTTGTCAGCTGTGAACAGCGGTTCAATTTACACAGACGAACGAGAGCACAAAGCGTGTTGCCCGAGCACGAGCAACTCAGTGCCCCTCTCCTTTCCTCGTCACGATCTCTGCTACAAACGTCGAGTTGCGGCAACAAAAATCGCCGTGTGTAAATGAGCACTTAGAAATCTGTTTCAGACGGTCTGAAAATAATAGTGTATCGAGGCGCACTAAGAGCATATTAATTGATTTACATATATTACATAGTAGTTGTAAGGCACAAGCTGAATCAACATTTTGGCAACATCTAGTGATAGAACGATACGAGTAACGAGTACAGAATATCGATACTTTTCATGAGTACTGAGTAGTATCGAGAACTCGATACTTTTTCACAAGTACTGAGTAAATATCGCGAATGCCGAAAAATATCGACGAGCTAAGAACTTTTTTAAGTAAATTTTTTTTTTAATTACCCAATAAATATTGTGGCGAACGTTCGAATATTAACTTCAATATCCAATATGAATGTTATGAAAATGAACATAAAGCTCATTTACATCAATACTGTCATAACTCAAAAAAGCGAAAAATCGAGAAACACGCCTTTAAAGTTTTTAATTCACATATCGTAACCCTCATGCCAGAAGCATGAATGTGCAAATTTATCAGTTTTGAGTTATTGGGTTGACTTGGGTTATCTTTGGATTTTCTATGTTATACAAAAGCCCAGAATATCATGCGTACACCGAAAGTAAATATTTTACAATTTCGTTTGCCCAAATGTAGAGAGTCTCGCAAAAAAAACTTTCGAACTTGATTTCCCAATTTGCAATTATTAATAAAATATCACAAAAATCGGGAATGTTATATACTATTTTCGATTTAATTTCATGTTACTTGTACAAATCATTGAACAAAAATTTAATTTCTTTTACTTGGGTTTTCTATTTGAAAATTTTCCCAAAATATCACAAAAATCTTCAATATTCATGTTTAATTAACATTCCAAATGCTCTCGTGAGATTTAGCTCTGTTAAAGTTCTTCTTTTCTGCTTTGTATTTTGCTTTCGCTGTTAAGTATTCCAAATATTTGTCGCTCTTAAAATGCGCTTCGCCAGTTTTGTTGGCTCGAAAAATGTGGCATTCACAGTTCTTGGACCTTCTCTATAAATATACGTTCTCTGAGATTGGCACGTGCGCGAAACCATTAACCCTACGTTTGCGAGATATTTAGATTTTCGCATAACTTTGCATTTAATAAAGCATAACTTGTACATTTTGTATGGAGAATAATAACAATTAATTTAAAATTC
>NW_023458561.1:16973663-16974816 GCF_013731165.1 Rhagoletis pomonella | reverse complement strand
AGTGAAGAAGCGAAAAAATGTGGAGTGGTAACCGTTTATATTTAAGCGTAAGTCATCAATTTCATTTCCGGACGCATTGTACTTTTTTTTTGTCTGGATTGTGTCTTGTCGGGATTTTGAGTTGTCATGATTTGTCTTGTCTGAATAATGTGTTATCTGTATTTTATTTGGTCGGGATTTTGTTATGTCTGTATTATGTCCTGTCTGGATTTTGTATTGTCTGGATTTTTAAAAATTGTCTGGATTATGTCTAGTCGGGATCTTCAAAGTCGGGATTATGCAGTGCTCCCGTTATTTAAATTGATTTTAACTTTTTGAAAAGATGGCAACTCTCTAAAAATATTTCTACAATAAAGCATTCTCGTTTGATACCCACATTAAAATATTTCGTTTAAACTTTTTCAAAGAATTGATTTTAACTTTTTACACAGATAGCAACCGTCTTAAAGTATATTTAGTTATCAATTAATTGACTTTTACTTTTTTTACAGGCGGCAACCCTATTACAAAATACTTCCGAAATTTATAGTTTCTGAACCGTTTTCGCTTGCTAATATTGTGTTAAACTTGTTAATTAATCGATTTCTACTTTTAAAGAGGTGGCAACTCCAAAAAATATTTTATATGTTAGTATATTATATCTATATTCCAAATTTAGTTGAAATATATCCAGACGATTTAGCGTGAACGAACAACAAACATACTCACTCACAAACTTTCACATTTATTATATTAGTACATATGTAGGATTAGTGGAATTTAACTTAAATAAATCAACCTGTTGAAATAATGTAATGAATGATGTGTAAAATTCGCGCGAATTTTACACATCATTCATTACATTATTTCGATATTTTTTTGTTCGACATTTTTATTTTCAGCATTTTTTGTTTTCGACATTTTTCCTTTCGACATTCTTGATTTTCTAACTATTTTTTTCGACATTTTTTTTCGGTGTTTTTAGTTTCGACAATTTAAATTTCGACATATCGTACCAGACCCTTCCGGAAATTATAGCAACGCTGCGCATGTGTTTCGGCAGACCAGAGTTGATCATCGAACATTTAATCGAAAAGGTACAAAAGGTCGCTCCTATAAAAGATAAGCTCGATGCCCTTATAGATTTTGCGCTTTGTGTACGCAACGTGTACTC
>NW_023458561.1:16962207-16973563 GCF_013731165.1 Rhagoletis pomonella | reverse complement strand
TAGTGGGTACTTGTACATACATAATTTCACTACTGTAAATTTCCAAAACTACATAAGTATTCATTTCATTGTTTTGTCATTTTGAAACGGTAAAATAAGAAGTCAAGAAAGAATTTAAATAGATTAACGTTTAAATATGCGAGTTCAGTTCGCACGCAAATGCTGATACAAATATTTTTAAAGTAGTTTAACATAAAATACACATCATTACTACTGTGAAAAGTTGTTTCATTGAAAGCGAACTCCTGAAATTACACCCCTATTTAAAAAAAAAGCGGGAGCCATTTAAAATAGCGATTCAAGCACAAATGAACTCTGTGATGGGAAACCAAAAAAAAAAGAAATATAAAAAATTCCAGTCAAATATTGTGTTTGAAAAGAAATTATACATACTGGATTTTGACCCATTTCGATTAAAGGATTCCGTGCACCTTATGAAACTTACGTTTTATGAAACGTACGTTTTATTTCAAGTCATGTATTTACATATTACACGTGTTTGTTGTAAAAATGTATTTTTTTTTTAGATCTTGAATGCTTACTATTTATTTTGTGAAACGTATAAAATTAAAAATTACACCAGCGAGTATTGTGGCTTATTTAAATTTTCGTAGTGTCAGCTATTGATGCTAATAGTTTTATTATTTTTAAAATTTTCTGGAATCATGGGAAAGATATATTTTTTTACAATAATTCAATGTACAGTTGGTGTACCACAATAACCGATGTTAATGACACTTCTTTTTTAAACCTATAATAACCGTTCAAAAATTTGATTCAGCTTGTTCCTCATTTTTTCTAAATTGGAATAAAAATAAATAAAAGTATATAACAAATGACTAACTGACCATCATGGTATTTTCAGAGATAGTAGTCGAAAGTTCTAGCTTTTGTTTCTTTGTTAGAGCTTCTAAAATATTAAAAAAACGCGATTTTTGACACTTTGACCTGGTTTTTTTAAGAATCTGGACCTGCTTACAGATTCGTAATCAGCATAAAAAAGTCTATCAAAACCAGCTGTAACATTTGCCGCACAAAAATTTTTTCTCTTTCTGTTGGGCTGTGTTATCCATTAAAATTGAGAAAATATTCAGATTTCTGATTTTTCTAAAGAAAGTTTTCCTTATGTGGTCCAAAATACCCTTCGCTCCCCTATATGGTTAGATTTTTGCAAATCATTCAATGCTTATCATCATGCATGTACAGGCATAGGCAGAGAACGAGCACACAATGGGCTAGCTTTTCTCAATTTATACGAATTATTTATTAACTAGATTTATAATTTAAACTTAATACTTCTTAAAATAGGATATTTCTCGCCTGCACATTGGCCCCGAAAATCATCCAAGGACAAATCGAACAAAGCTACGCCACCCAAACCCTTTGCATACACATAAGCTGCTTTGATGGCTGCCGTACTGGGTTCCTCATACCCCACCCACAAACCATAGAGTCCATCCACATCGGCCGATCGATAAGCATAGCTTCCGTAACGTTGTCGCGGATCGCCCACTTTACGCAGGGCGGCATCCTCACCATCCAACTCTTTGTCACGTTGCAATGTCTCACAAATTTCTGGCCAGCTCATCAAACCAGGAATATTAATTTGTTTACCAGCGGGGCCTGGCCCTTCTGTGTGCTCAATCGGCGGGTAGCCCGTAATACCAGAGTCGCGCGTCATCACCCACGAACGCCCGTACGCCGGTACACCAACATTAATTTTATTGCTGGGAGCTGAATTATTGAGCCAGTACTGTACTTGGTAGTCGATATTATGGGTAGGGTCGCGTTCGAACATTTCGTAAATAGGAGCGGTGTGATCCGCCACCTTCGGATCCCGCTCGGGTGTTTGAAAGTCATAGCTACCCAGATTGACGTAGTCGACCATAGGTACCACTCTGGGTATATCGATGAAAACTGCATAAACCACAGATGTACTTAAGTGTATTCAATATACCAAGAATAGTTACTTACGATCAGCATCCACATGAGGTAGCATTGTTAGTGTCAACATAAGGCCATCATTGCGGAAAGCATCTTTCAATTCATGTACCAGTGTTGCGAATTGCCCTTTGTGCTCTTCGGCCTTCTCATCAACGACTTTCCTGCCTGTGAACCAACCCTTAAATGTTTTCCAAGCTTTCTTAAATCTGTTTTCCACCACTATGGGATGGTTTTTAGGAAACTGCCAAGCCAAATCGAGACCATCGAAGTCGTAAGCTTTCAACACCGCCAAAGCGCTATTGACAAATGTGTTTCGATGGGCCTGATTTTCAAGCAGACTGATATATGGATTATCAACTATTTCGTCAAAATGGTCACGATCACCGCCGACAGATAGGAATATCAACAGCTGTGGATATTTACGGCGCAAGTTGGTGATTGCATGATAGTGATTCCGTGCCACATCTAGTTCTTTATTAAGGGGACGCAATTGATAGCTTTCCGGATCGATACCAGCATATCCGTAAATAAGATATTGACAAAACTGCAAAGCTGGTTCTAAATCCTGCAGAGACAGCTGAGCCGGTCCTGCAAATCTCGAAAGAAACGCAATGGATTAGATCTCAGCAATGTGTAAAATTTAGTTTTAACAAAATCTTTTATTTTTTGATATTTGGAGCCTAATAACAATTTCAACAGGTTTCCTGTCCAATGAATCACATGTGATTCATGGAAATAGTTTTGTTCCTTGTCCCACAAGTCTATGAATCATATATGAGCAAAATCAATGCTGACTTCAGATACAAATTTCTAGGTATTTAACAAAAAAAAAATCGCAGTTGGAATTGCATTTGCAAATTGTATGCTTGCTGCCATGCTTGCATATGCACAAGATCCTGAATATCCCTATAGTGTTTTTGTATGGAAACATACAACTAAATTGTTTTCCTTACATAAGGACATATAGTCACTAGACACGAATAAAGGCTCGCTAGTGTTTCGACGGCGAAAAAAGACGAGTAAGAAAAATTTTACGAAAAAAGGCGCTTAGGACAAACTTCGGGGAACCTATGTTAAGAGTCTTTCTTCGCTTAAGTTTTTAATGCGCCTTTTTTCGCGGTCCACTTTTGAGCTCGCGGCTTTATTTGTGGGTAGTGACGATCTTATATCTCTGCTCTTTGCATATTTCTATATGCAAATAATATCAAATCAGATAAAGAATCCAGAAAAAATCGGGGGACGTATACCATGAAAAAATATGTATTGTATGAGGACAGGGAACCTGTTAATCATGAACTGTATTTTTTTTTTTTTTATTTATTTAATATTAGATTGATTAGTGCATTAAGATGTAATCTTTACTTGCACAATGATACAAACATTGCAAAAATAAAATAAAAAGTAGAGATAATAATTATTATTACAATATAGATTAAGGTAATGTATTTATATGTTGAATTACAAATCATATATTCTAAAATAAAACAAAGGTAAGCTTATAACCACTATTCTTGATCACGCTTGGAAGAAAAAAGTTAAATATGAGTTTTTTGAAGTTGCCTATGTGCAACGCGTTCTTCAAGGACAGTGGAAGGGAGTTCCAGAGCCTTACCGCATTAATAAAAAACAGTCTTGAAGTGCATAAATAGATAAATCTCGGAAGGATAAGATCTGACGAACGTGTACTCTTGGAGAACTTAAGTTTATTGTACAGATATTCCGGGCTCTTCGTGATAAATAATTTGATCATAAAAATGCAATTACGCGCGTTCAGAAAATTTTGTAAATCACAGCCAAGTATAGAATTATGCATATGTGAGAGATGATCGTATTTCTTTAAACCAAGTACATACCTTGTGGCAGAGTTAATTGCGATAATCAATTTTTGGAGTGAATGAGAGTCTAATTTGCCGTAGAAGATTTCAAAGTACGTGATATAAGGAACAATTAAACATGTAATTAACTTTTTCTTAGTGGCTACCGGTACATAAGGTGAAGTTACTCTAAGACATCGTAGAGTAAAAAATATTCACAACTTCATTAACATGATCATCACACGCAAATCTAGAGTTAATAACGAAACCCAAATTCCTGGCTTTGTCAACTAATTAAGCTGGTTGGCACAAATAAAAAAATGTGGGAATATCTGATGCCAAAAATGTATCTTTAGCGACAGGTATTACATACGATTTTTGAGCATTGAGGCAAAATAAATTAGCTTACGTCCTCATTAAGTTGTAGAAAAATATCCTGAATCGATCCAATTTTATTAGAAACATACAGCTGCACATCATCGGCATAGGCGTGTAAGCGCGCATGAGTTCAGGTGCTGAAAATGACATTTATGAAAATGCTAAACAAAAGGGGCCCCAATATTGATCCCTGAGTATATATGCACGAGGTCAGAACAATTATTGACGATTTTCACCTTTTGAAACCTTAGCTCTCTATGAGTTTTACTGCAGTTTTGCTGAAGGTGAAATACTTAGCTAGTTTTTCACACAATAAATTGTGGTTTACAGAATCAAAAGCCTTAGAAAAATCAAGCAGACAGTGTTAAATGGCCTTGATCGAATGGCTGACGTATATCGTCTAAGACTTCAACAACAGCAGTAGAACAGGAGTGACCAGCTCTGAAACCACTCTGCAGAGGGTTAAAAGGAGTTTATTATTTTTATGAATGAAGTCAGATATTTGCTGCGATAAAAGCATCTCAAACACCTTAGAAAGTCCTGTTAATATACTTATAGGCCTGAATTTACAAATCAGAGAGGCACCAGACAAACTAGATTGGAAGCTCATCATTCCCTACAGCATTAGATATAATACTGCATACACATCTGGCCACTTCCTCCTCGCAAACGGAACTAAATTGAAATCTCGAGAGAGAGTGTTGGTCAGAAGACGAAGAAGTGGTCTTTGTTACAGACGTGTAATTAGTCAAGGAACTACTTGAAGCAAAAGAATTATTGAGTTCATTGGGATCAAGTGAGCAGAGTATTTCTGAGCTTGACCGTACGCCCAACCTTTTCAAATTTCCTCAGAGCTATTTAGGAGGCAACGATACGTTAAGCTTTGTGCAGAAGAAGTTCTTCTTAGCTAGCCGTACAGAAATAGTAACCGAATTCCGGGCACGTTTGTAGAGGTTCCAATTATGCTCTGTTGGTCTCCTTTTCCAGGTGTTGTAGGAAATATTACGCTTTTTAATCGCTAATTTAACTTCTTTGTTAAACCATGGATAGGAGCGTGACTTAGAGATACACAGGCGAATAGGTTCATGCTTATTAAAGAAATATAAGATATTTTGTACCAAGAAGTCTAGTTTTTCGTCAGCAGTTACTAGCTGCCAACAAAAATTCCAATGGAAGCGGTTTAAATCCGAAGCAACGCATCAAATTTAATGGCCTTATAGTCACGGTGATAGAACTTCGTCTCTTCTTCAGCTTTGTTATTTAACTTAAAGTCGAACGAACAAAAATCAAATCGTGGTCAGAGATGAAAGACATTTGGTCAAACAAACGCACAGAAGTAGACATTGGAACTATGAAAATGTCAAGAAGACTAGGACGAACATTGAATGAAAATCTTGTAGGCATACAAGTATTGACAACAGACATGTCAACTGATGCGACAGAGTCTAAAAAAATTCTTGGATAAAGAGTCAGGTGAGAGTAGATTAATGTTAAAATCGCCACATATAATATAGTGGTCATAGTCAAGAAGACGAGGAGTAAGGTCATCGAAAAAAGGCTGCAATGAAATGTTCTTGCTAGGATTGTACACACAAGACACCAAAACTTTTGCGCTCGCATCTGAAATCACGGCAGTCATAAACTCAATCTCAAACGTAGAAGGACTTATAATAGATAGTTTCTACAATACACAGCCACTCCACCACCTCTTCTACCCAAACGGTCATTGCGAAACAAATTATAATTTGGGACTGAGTAGCAATAATCCGGAATATCCGCACTGAACCAAGTCTCTGACACACAAACAACGTCAACAAACGAACCTTCAAATATTCTTCTAATGCTATCCAATTTATAACTATTCAAGCTGCGAGCGTTGAAATGAACTACATTAAAGTCACCAGCACGCTTACAGAGCATATTTACCAGGACTGTTTGGTTGAAATTAACATTATGTGACGGACTGTTCTCCAACATAATGTGGAGTAATATTAACCGAAAATGGTTGTAAACAAACTTAAATATATGAGAAAGACAAAAGATATTACACAAAATAAATGTTAAATAGTATGCTAGTATTAAATGCTACTAATGATGTTAAAAAGCTCGCTGCTATCAGATACAGCAACAGGTTCACTTCCAGCAGACGTACGTATAAAAATTTCATCTCTCCAAGAGAATGCACTATGCAGCTTATTCAATTTTCTCAATTTTATCGCAGCTTGTAAAGTCTCTCTGGTCGCAGCAGGTAAGCTCTCATAAATGTTAAAAGTGCCGAGGCTATCAATGCCTGCTAGTTCAAGAGATAGAGAAGATTTGTGCTTTTTCCTATACTGGGCGAACGCAGACAAAGTGCGTGTACGATCGGATAGTGAGGGAAATTTGACAATCGCCGCACTATTAGGCCGCTCATCTGTATGCTTCGTGCGAAAAATATCACAAACAAACGGAGTCGCCAAGTTAATCGACTTACACCGGTGATAGGCATCGCTTTGCTTTCTATGCATTTCGTATAGGCGAGTGCAGAGTAAAAGCTCTCTCTGCTCATCGCTGACTTACACACACTATCAAAAATCTGTCTCAGGTTCTCCTCTTTCACGAACGGCAAACCAAACACAACAGCATCAGAGGTAGAGAGAGCAGTTGCCTTCTCTTTTTTTAGATCTGCCAATTCTTCTTTTAAAGAATTTATCTCAGCAGAGAGACTATGAGCACAGGTCATATCTTCCTCCAGACTGCTGCACCTACTTTCAACTTTCAGTGGCTGAAGCTAGTGTTAATTCCGAGGTCAACACCATATCCCCTCATCAGACTTTACGTTCAAGCTAAATAAAGTGTAGATTAAAATCGCTTTGCTTGATCGATTTGGTAATCATGCCTATTCGCATTGTGATAGCAAGCGAGTGCGAAGGATTAGATTCGTATGATGGCATCCGTCCAACGGATACCATTCCCGCGAATCTAATCCTTTACACTCGCTTGTAATGACAGTGCGGATCGGATTAGATCCGTGTGGATGGCATCCGTCGGACATCAGAATAGGCACGAATGTATTTGCATACATAAATACTATGGACTAGGGATGTTGCGAATGTGAAATTTTGGACATTCGCGGATGCGAATGCGGATGTCAAGTATTTTTAAGAAATAACCAGGTAGTATAAACTAACAAAAAAATTTAAAAGTTAGTCATCTTTAATAATGTTTATTATATTTAGTACTTGAATTTAAAAATTTAAAATTTTATTTAATAAAAAGTAATAAGAATTGCATCGGGGCTGCAAATGTCGGATATATCCTCCTGACTTTCATGTTCACTTGAAGAATCTAGCATAATGGTGAGCTCGTTGTTTAAACAACGCTTACAAACCAAACCAGATGTGTCAGGTTTTTCTGAAGCTTTTTAAAAAGAATTCTTCATTCTCATTCCTTTGGCAGTTTCAAAATTTCGGGAACTTCTAACGTCATCAGCGGTTTTCGATTTTAGTTTTTGTAATTCATTTTTAACGGTTTCTTCTGTGATTGGAATCGGGAATGATGAGGTTTTCAGATAGTTACGTAATTCTTACCCAATTAAAGGTCAGACCTATTGCTTTTCAAATATTTCAGCATCGATTCTCTTTATAGCTAACTGTTGAAGAGTTCTGCTGGAAATCCTTATTGCAAAGAAGGGAGACGTAAGGGGAGAGTTTTACCACAGAGACCTTTAGGCAAGGATAATGTACATATTTATCTATGAAAAAAATATTGCTCGACAAGTAAACAAAATTACTGTTTTTAAAATTTTTCCTTAAAATAGATTCCCCAAAGAGACCCATTTGAAGTGATTGAAACGAATATATCGTCACCTGAAATGCAAAAAGACGTAACAACACCATAACTGATGTGGGAGTTGAAATTCGATGAAATCCATGATAAAGAAAGAAAACAAAAAATATATATTATTAAAAGACTATGTTTTCAAGGTCAAGTAGAGGTGGGAACTTGTATAACTGCTCGGTTATACAGCTTAAGAAATAATAAGATTAAAGACATTTTCATCAAAGTTGATAAATATGACATTTGACCAGTTTTGTTACACAAATACTCCAACGACCACAGGCAAAAATATTGGCTACAATTTTTCATTTTGTGCACTTGCATAACATTCGCATTCGCAAAAGCTCCGCATTGATTATTGCGAATGCGAAAGCGAATGCGAATGTTAAAATTAATGCGGAAGCTCCGCAGTTGCGAATGCGAATGCGAATATTCGCAACAACCCTGCTATGGACATATGTATATGTATTAAGCAGGGGCTTTAAAGTAGATTCTGAAGCGAATGGCTATGGTGGAAATTTATTTGCATGTTTTTAGAAAACTTATCAATCACTTTTGACCATAACCGTAGTACTGCAACTCCAGGCAGAAATGATTTCAAACAGCAAATCATTGGCTGAATTTCTTTATTCATTCTGAACGTTTGGAATAAACTTTTTTGTTTACTTATTCTTTAGAACGTTCCTGATGATATGTTAACGTATATTTCAAACGTATTCTGTTTATTCCGGCTGTGAAATTGGATTATCCGGAATGTATAAAGAAGCGCAGCCATTATTTCATTGGATAAAGAATAAAAATTTAAAATTTTTGATTTCCTCTGGCATTAAACGTTAGAGTGGGTTGAAATAATTCTAAGTGTATATAAGACGTATGAAAATACGTTAGATGGAGTGCGTCAGGCCACTGATATGTTGCTGTGAATTTGTTGGCAATCTGTAGTTTTAACATTTTCTATCGGAATCTATAAAGCAAAAAATAAAATTTCTTTCAGGATCATATACAAAAAACGTTTTATTTATTTTTATATCGAATTAACGGATTCGTGAGCTTCAACCAATCTTACTTGTTAACAAATGTCTGATAACCACTTAGGGCCGTTTGTTCAATATCCCGTTAGCACAAAGCGGTGGTAGAAGCTTCTGTTAATAACAACGACTACTTTATCGATCATATGTTATATGTATACGGTGACCATCCGTCCGTTATTTTAAAGGGCAGTCCTTTATTTTAACCCCCTGTCCTTTATAATTTTTTTCAAAATAAAGGACGCCTTTTGTCCTTTATTCCTTAAACTGTCCTTTGAATCGGCTCTGCACTTTTCAGAGGTAAATTTTTAAATGCAGAATATGAAAACTTAAAATGTCCCATATAAAATATAATGATTAAGGTTTTCTGTTTAATCGGTAATCTTTGTATTTAAAATCTATAAAGCGTAGGGAAAGCTGTGCTCAGGATCGTGTTGCATGCTGAGTTTTCAGTTCCACTGAAAAATAAAAATAAACCCGCTGCTGCACAGTGGTTCAAAACTGGCATTTAGTGTTCGAAATTTACTGGAGCATTCATTTTTCACTTAATTTGATTAATTTTTTTTTTTTTAATGAAATCTTACAATATTTGCAAGAGACCAGTTGAGCCTGATTTCTGAAGTTTTATTTGATTATATTAAATTTTGTAGTGCAAAAAGTGCAGAAAAAGTAGCAATTTTGAAGAAAATGTATTCTCCTGTTCCAGTTAATAAATGTTAGATAACAAAAACTAGTTGAACACAATTGTATGGTTCTCCTAAAACTAAAAAAAAAAAATACAAAAAAAAATTAGAAATATTATAAAAAATGTTCACCAAAAGTAAATATTTTTTTTTGGTTTTTAGTAAAATTTGGTTGAAAATTAGAGGGCCCGGTGGATTATCAACAATAAATTCCAATTTTGCAGCACTGTGTCCTGGTGAAGTCCTTGAAAAGGATTTGGCTTCATTTTTCGCTACAGCAGGGGAACTTATATTATTAAATTAACTGGTAAATATTTGATTTAAACTACGATAGGAGCAAGGTACTTTTACCATACAAGTTGTATGTACGTAATACCAAATCATTTAAAAAAATGTCCTTTATTGCACGTTGGTTAATATGGTCACCGTATGAATGTATGATGTCGAAATCGTCGATAATGATGTTTGACTGGGAGGTAGTGATAACCAGACATTGAACAACCGGAACTTGGAATTCTTTCAGACCATTCTGACGATAAAACAGAATCTCTGTTGACCAAATAACTATTTGCACTTTTTAAACCATTTTGGTAAGGGTTTGCGGAACTTTTGACTAAATTCGGTTCAAAAGTGGTTCATAGGAACATGAGACAAATATCTCCCTTAGCCATTCACTGCCTCTAGCTTAAAAATCAACTTTAACCACCCTGCTTAATCTACGTATCGCACACCTAGATCTAAGCTGTGAACAACTAAAAAAAAAAAAAACAGGGCGAATTTTTGTATAAATTCCAATTAATGCAAATATTTTTTTATTCACTATTACATTAACTAAAAAACTACTTTCATACCTGCTTTTGTATTAATTGCGTTGAATCTGTACGATCCACAATCAGTTATATTTCCCTCCCTCAATTTTCAGTTAGCTCACTTAAGATCTAGGGTTGCGATATGTATGTAAGTACATACACACATGCATGTTTATTTATACGCACAACAGTTTATTGTGTTGTTTACTGGTAAATTAGTGATTCAATGATCATTGTGAATCCGTACTGTTGATAACCTAAGAGCACCTTAAAGCATATTTTCTTTGTTTATGAATAAGAACATATACCCAGTTTACAAAATATCGACAAACGTATCCGAAAATGGCAGAACTTCGTATAAAATTTTTGTTTTATGCGTTTCCCGATTCCATTTTCTGTAGTTTTTCAGATACGTTTTCATTGTGGAAGTTGAAGTCCGTTTGACTTGTACGTCCTAAAAATGTCGAGTAAATTGCGAAGATTGCCAATTTTTTGCCATTTTGCCATTGTCAAAGTTCAGATTAGCCTAGGAAGACGTCTTAACCGACTCCAATCGGGACCAACATTTATATATAACTATGTGATATCTTCGACTTTAATATTTAGTATCGATTTTGGGTATTATATTAAAAAAATATATATGTTTTTAATATTTGGAGTCCATAGAGGCATCTGGCCTTTGACCCCTTTGCGTCACGCCTTAACCGACTTTAATCGGGACCAAAATATATGTGATATCTGTGACCGTAGAGCTATTGATTGATTAATTCTAAAATTTTTTGGATAAGTTTTACAGCCAGTTTCACCAGATTCATTTAAGTTAGATTTTCGAAATTTTGGTTTCACCAATCCATTTTAATTTGTTTTTAATTTTGATTTAA
>NW_023458561.1:16931219-16962197 GCF_013731165.1 Rhagoletis pomonella | reverse complement strand
TTTTGGTTTCACCAATCCATTTTAATTTGTTTTTAATTTTGATTTAAGTGACCTATGCTCTTCACTTAAATAAAAATTAAGTCTGGATAACTAAACTCAGAGGTGTTACACGTTTAATCACCTGATCATTGTGTATCTGCTGCTTACTTGTATACCAGCCCTGCTTTTACAACACAGCGTGCCAAAGCTTTCAAAAGCTCTCAGTACAAATGAAAGCTTTCGCTGGCCTAGTCTGTTTACAACCACTTTTTGCTCACTTAAATAAATAGCTTAATGAAACTGAAAGTAATTTAAATGAGAATTAAATAAAAAATTAAATTAAAGTTAATTTCCACTTAAACGAATCTGGTGAAACTGGCTGTTAGAGATGTTTTCAGGTGTACATGGCGTATGAGTAACATTCTTTCCTGCTCATTTTTCCTGCGCAATTTCATATGACCACTTATTACTTCTTTATTTATCCATCAATTTTCTTCATTATCAACTAGATTTTTTTGTAACAGAACCGGCTTTAACACAGCTTTGAATGTACTAAACGTGAGATCGAAGTGATTTGATACAAGTGGCGCCCAATTTAAATATGGAACGTTTGAAAATTTTATATTATCAGGAATAAGGGCTTATTCCTTGCTTTAATCACTTTTTTAAAGATACAATAGGCAAAGGCAGATATCTCAAAAAAGGCAAATAAAAGCAACATCAAATGTGTGTATACGGAATCAGTGAAAACTAAATCGTGGACATTCTTAATCGAATATGCTCTATCTCTTTAGCAACAAAAAAGGCAATTTCCATAAAATCCAAACCAAGTAAAAAATGGTGGCTTGGTGAAAGTGATAGTGAATTGCAGTGCACCTAAAGTTTATATTCCAAGAGGCCATTTCATCTCTGGCATTTAGCCACATATACTCTTATTCGATAACTGCACCCTTGGATAGACAATCCTTTAACCTGTTAGAAAAATCTTTTTTTCTCTTTTTGGCACACAAACTTACTCGCGAAAATAATAATAGTGTAAGTACTACAATTGTTTACAAATAGTGAATGGTGCACTTGCACTAATATTAAGCAAATCCCAAAGAGATTTTGTAATACATATTAAAATAACGTAAAGTATTTTACTTCATTATATCGAGCCCTAACCGCCAAAATAACGTAAGTGACATTTTTTTCAAAATTTTCTTGTTGATGCAGAAATATTCCTAGAGCATCTGTCGCTTACGTTATTTTGGCGGTTAGGGCTCAATATTGCTGATAACTTTTACAGGCAGCTTCAAATGTGAATAATAAAATAGTGAATATGCAAACAAAGTTTGAAATGAAATAGTTATCGTATCTATTTTATTCACTATTATATTTCTTTAAATTTTATTAATTCATTAATTAATTTTTAAACGAAAATCAAATAAAAAATTTTAATTTTTACAATGCGTTTTTTCCTCAGTGTAGAATAAAAAATTAACTCAGTTTTCGGAATCAGCGAGCAATTCTATATGGGAATTGGATAGTGGCGTCCGTTGAACATTTTTCCTGTTAACCAGTGTTATTTTTCAGTTTTTGTCCTTTTAGTGCCTTCTTTTGCTTTTTTTTACTATTTCTAGTGCCTTTTCCTGCCCGTTTCGTTATTTTATTTTGCCTTTTCCAGCCTATTTCGTTATATTATTTTTTATAGGTTTTTAGATTCTAAAAATCCGTTCCTTGGTCATCACTGTTAACAATTTTTGTATGTGCGAACGCAATGACTACGCTCAGTCAAAAACGGAATATTGGGTATTTCTGTAGTTGCTTCGACCTCTAGCAATAGTAAATCGTCCTTATTAGTGTCATCAAATATATTAAAAGGTGCATATTGCAGCGAACTCCTGAACCGCAGGTCTAGACGAGATGTTAATTTGGCCTAGGCACAGCGAAAAATGTCCAGGGTGTAAGGCAAAAAGTGTTTTGTTTCTGATTTTGAAACAACAAATCTTACACTATTTTAAGTTCCTTCGAAATTCCATTGCGAGCCAATAAAGCAGTAACTAGTAATAAAAGCAAAATATTTATTTTCGTTTTATATTACTCTTTAATGTTCTGGCGAAGAAATAAATCATCCTTTTTTGCCCAATCATTTAAAACGCCACAATATAACCATTGTTAGTGCTAATGTCATTGTTTTTATGTTTGGGAGTTGAACTGGCTTTGACACTGCATTTACAAATACAATTTGAGAATTATGTAGTAGATGCACCAAACAGTTAAAGATAAGATTCATGATGAACCTACTCTGCTGAGTGGCAATTTATGTACTATGCTTGTGCTTATACTTATAAATGCATATGTATGTATGTATGCATGTCTTACCTTCTCTAATATGGCTCGACGAATCATAATAGCAAATCATTTTGGCCGATTGTGTCGATACCAAGAACAAAAGTATTATAAAATATATAACGTTAAACATTTTGTTCCTAATACAATGATCTGCACAATTCAGACTTAAAACTCAAACTAAAATCATTTTCAAGAAAACCAAATAACATAATTAAATGAAATGAAATTATCAATACATTATTCTGATAAGCTAACGTGTACATACATATCTATGTATAGTGAGCGGTCAAAAGTGCTCAATATTAAACATTATTTTAATACGTGTACTCAGTGCCGACTCAAAGTACTCAGTATTAAGATCCGTATGTAAACACTTATGTATACCCAAAGTGCACAGTACTATACGTGCATACTTACATACATTAGAACGATTCCGTTGCCCAGCAAGGATTATAAACAGTGTTGCCGCGCCGTCCCAAGAAAATGTATCACCGACCAAGCCAAAAATGTATCCAAATGTATCCAATTTTCTTTTTTTACGTATCCATCTCATAATTTGTAAGAAAACCAAACATTTTGAAGAAAAAGACATAATTTAACCCGTCCTAAGGACTTGGAATACGTGTATATATATTTTTATATTTCATAAAATCAAACATTTGTAATTTCAATTTATAAATTACATCTTTTATACATAAGTATTTTGCAAAGTAAGTATAAAAAATAGTAATTAATATGTACCTGTACACTATGAAAAGTGTGTATAAAACTACTACTGAAAAATATTTTTCAACAGGAATCTGTATAAATATACATACGTATAAGATGTTCAGGATTCGATTTTGAACTTGAGATCTTTAAAATATACACACGAAATGTTTAAAGTTGCAAAAATTTTTAAACTAAAAATATATTTCCTACAAATAATAAACATTAGGGGCTTACATTTACTCAATTTTAAACATTTTATGTGTTATTTTGCGCTCTGCGACAAATCTTCATATGTTCATTGCTTCATTCACAAAAAATAAAATGCTCTAATTTCACGCTTAAGTAGCCATTTTTATAACATTTAGAAAACGTCATTAATGAAAATCTAATTTTGAAAAAATAAGTATCCCGCAAAAATTCGTCTAAAAATGTATCCAATTGGATCTATTTAGATCCAAACGGCATCCCTGATTATAAACAGAGGTGAGAACTACCACAAACAAGCGTTAGCTAAAAGTGAGAATGTGTTAGTGTCCCGCGATGATAACGCGACAGCATGCAAAATGAATTAGGGACACTAACACATTCTCACTTTTAGCTAACGCTTGTTTGTGGTAGTGCCCACCTCTGCTGATTATAAACGTAAAATAGGGGGCATTCCAAGATGTCAAAATACAAAGCATCAGTCTTTTTTATTTGTAAACCGCACAAGAAGAAAAAGTCTAACTTGCGAAACCTAGTTGAAAACTAGCCTCTAACCATGGTTGCGCAAATGTAGGGATGGCAGCGATTAATCATTTTATTAAATTAATCGATTATTTTTGTGAAATTTACGATTAAATGCATCGTAGTTTTTTGTTCCATTAATCGATTATAAATCGCTTAATTGTTAAATAATCGTAAAAATATTTTCGAAAAATATGAATTCTGTAGTTGTCTAAAATTACAAACAGCCGCAAGAATTGCTCAAGTTCAGAGCATACAATGGTGTAAATCAGGGTTGTTGTTTTGGAATTTTCCTACCAAAATTGTTAGGTTTTTTTTCGTTGTTAGGATGGTAGGACGCTTAAAATTTTGGTATGTTTCTTTGTTTATAAAACAGAAAGCATCTCTGGAGTGTTGTAATGTATCACTTTGTCAGCACTGTGAAAAGGCCTGCCAAATTTTGGCAATACCAATGTTACCCTCATGCATTTAAAAACCTCGTTGCTTACTAGTATAGGCAGAATTTTACCAATTACCTTCGGCAATTCTCTGAACTGTGCATTCGTATAAAAAGTCTTATCCACTAGGTATCTAAATATTTAGTGATTGAATTGATGGGTGTACAGGCAGGTTTTTAAATGAGATGTTTTTCTTTGAAATGCAGTTGCGGATCGATAATAGTTTCAACAATGAAAAGGTTGTTAAACTATTTTAAATGTCACTAGAAGAGCGATTCAAAAATAAAAACCACTTATTGTTAGTCATATTCCGCATAGTAACCGCAACTCGAACAATGTCAAACCCGCAGTTCGCAGATTTTTTCCCAAGCCCGGAGGCTCCTAGACCCGGACATTTGGCAAACCTACGTATGCAAATCAGCAATAAAAAAATTTATGACGGGATTTTATTTGCCGCTACGATTTTTCACGTCATTTACTCCAAAGGCTTTATTAGAACTATAAACTGCGAGTTGTTTGCCTCTTTTTCGGTTTTTCACAATTTATTCGTAATTTTGAGATTTAGAAGTCAAACGGACCTCAGACTCGGATTAAGTGGGTCGAAATACATGCCGGTAGGTGGGTCTGGTTAAAAGCACACACCACTTTTGTTTGTTATGCTAGATATAAAAAATCTGTTTAAAAATGCGCCTATAAATCGAGTATATTTTTGTTTATTTTTAAAATTTGTTGGTAAATTTACACGATGAATACGTATTTTTCTCGTTTACATATTTTCGTGTGTAAAAATCCTTTTTGTTTGCGGCTTTACCCAATTTTACGGGTGAAATCAAACAGCAGATGTGTATTTTGTAGCTTGTACACACTTTCGTAGTAAATTTACACACACCACAACAGCTATATTACACTCTAAAAAGTTCGAAATTTGAACAAACGATTCGTTGAATATTCGAGCATGTAATTTCGCGAATAATAAGGTAGGAAATCAGTAACCTACCTATTAACTAGGAAATTTACACAATTTTTGTTTGCAGTGTAGCTATTATTCTGATCTTTTTGTTTGCTAGATATCTTATTTTAAGTATAAAAACCAGAAAAAATAAATGTATTTAATGCTGTCAAACGCCGCTTTCTTGAATAAATGAAATTAGAGGAAACAAGCCATTTTCGTAGGTTTTTGAACCAGCTCTTGGTAGGAAAGAAAGTTTTTCAGTGGTAACCCTGGTGTAAATCAGTACCGGCCATAAAATAAATGAGAGGAAAGAAGCCATTTTGGTAGGTTTTTGAACCAGCTCTTGGTAGGAAAGAAAGATTTTCAGTGGTAACCCTGGTGTAAATCAGTGCCGGCCACACTAACACTAAGGGCCGGTTACTCAGTGTCTGGTTAACATTAATCTGCGGTTAAACATCGTTGTCGACGTTTTCGACTCCATACATACAACAGGGAGTCGGTAACGTCGATAACGATGTTTAACCTGTAGTTAGTGTTAACCAGACTTTGAGTAACCGGCCCCAAGTGCCGGTTGTTCAATGTCTGGTTACCACTACTTGTCGGTTAAACATCATTATCGACATTTTCGACATCAAGCATATAACATATGATTGATAAAGCATTTGTTGAATTTAAACGGAGCTTCGATCTCCGATATGTGCTAATCAGACATTGAACAGCCGGCCCCTAATGCCTAGAGGAAATCCAGCATAAGTGTGGCAACGTTACACACACAAGCTGCACGAAGTTTTACATTTGAATGTTCAAATATTAGGGGTATTCTCGATCTGTTGCATACTGCCTAGCATGGTGCATAGATATCATGATTGAATAATTTTGTGGTTATTTGAACACATGATTGGATAATTTTTTTTTTGTTGTTTGAACACATGAAACAACAACAAAAGTATCCAATTATGCTATTTATGCTATCTATGCACCATGCCAGATAGTATACAACGGATCGAGAATACTCATACTTTAAAAGCTATTCATGAAACGTTTGGCAGGAAACGGCATATCCCTCGTTTTGCACACACACTTAATTTGGTTTTGGAGAACTCCCTGACCATTCCTGAAGCACATGCAATTAATGAAAAATGTAAAGTAATCGTTAAGTGGCTTAAAAAAGTATTAAAGCAAATGACACTCTTCGCAGAATGCAAGCTTCAGCAGGTGTAACGGAAGGAAAACGCTCAAACCAATATGAAACCTAAAAACAAGGTGGAATTGTACGTATTATATGCTTGAACGGTCATAAAACAAATATTGCTAGACAACTTCAATGGAAATGGAAAAAGATATTATAATAGAAATATTAAGTATTTATAGGCAATATCAGTAATTGTACTGTAGCGAAAAACGCACAACTTTAAACCAAGTAATTCTGCTAGTGCACTGCGGCCCTCATAAATCTCTTGTAAACAAACGAAAGCGAAATGATGATGATTTGGGCCACCCACAAGATTAAATCTGTTTTTAGTTATATTGTTAAGTCCTAGAACTAAAGCAGAATATCATCTGCGCTTGGGAGGAAATGAAAACTGTTTACCCAAACCTTTACGGACGTTTGAAAAAATACTGTCATTTAGTTGGTACTTCGGTGCCTGCTGCGCGCCTTTTTTCAAAAAATTGGAAAATTACCAAGCGCAATAATATTTAAACTTGTATATGTATTTGAAACTGAATCGCAATGTTTAATTTTTCGGTGTTATGTGATTTATGCAACAATTGCTAAAATACCAGTTTGGTCTTATTTTTTTAGGTATGTTGTTTTTAATGAATATACATTTTTGGGATTTCAGTAAACTAAGACTGAGTATTTCATGTTAAAGTAAAACGACGCTAACTTAAATTTTTTTTAGCAATTTATTAATTTCATTAGACCCACAAACTCGTTATCCGCTATTATTCGATAAAGTTTGTATCTCAGTTTATTTGCCACTATTCTTAGACTTTAAACAACACAATTTGAGCTGTTCGAAAGTGCAGATTTTGATGAAATTTTCTTTTTTTAGGCGTTTGCATTTTATCTCGACCGAGACAAATTCTTGTATTTTCGCAAGAAATATTGAACTTATAACGGAGTTTTGTTGATCCAACTTGACTTTTTTATCGATATTTTCCAAGCCCATAATTAAGCCCATATACATATATTTATTTTTAAGTCCATTTCTGTCAGTTTATAATTCCTTGTTATAGGGCAATTCTAAATATCAATTTTGGGCCTTTTAGCCTTTGTAGTTGGTTAAATATTTTAGTTTTTGCCTTTTTAAAAATATCAGTTATATAAATAATAGGGTGGCGTCACAGTAACTCTAAATGACAAATTTTTGGTAAAAAGCTTCACCTATCTTATAATGTACCTTGTGCAAAATTTCATTAATCTATCTTCAACAGTTTTCGAATTACAGAATTAAAAGCAGCTAGCTAGGTAAAATCTTACACTGTGCGCTGTAGCCGAGTGGTAAAACGCACAGTGCTTTGTCCCATAGGCAAAATTAAAATAAAATAAAGTGTGTTGGTGCTTAGAATATTTAAGTAATATACATTTTTGTAAAGCTAACATTGTACCTTTAATAAATTTGTAAGTTTAATTTACTAACTCTTCTTTGTGTTAATAGTAGAGGGCGCTAAAGTCAGAAAATTTTTGAGGTAAAACTGTTGTACTTTTACTATGTTACAAAAAATATTAGCAAAAATTAAATTTTTAGTGTATTAGTTTGAATGTTATTAGTTTAGTTTACTGCTATACGTACAAAAAAACAGCAATAATTTTTAATAAATGTTTTTTATGGAAAAGTTGGTTGTGCTATCGAAAACTTTTGAGATGTTTTTTTTTGGAATTCCCAAAATTGCTAAGGTTTGGTAGAGTGAAATAAATAAATTTTAAGAGCGCCTAATTTTTTATTTACTGTTTTGGTTCGTTTGAAGTGCCTTACAAGAATCTGTGAAGAAGGTTTAGATTTTCCTGCCGGAACTGTAAAGTTATATGCATTTTTTAAACCATATTTCTTAAGTTTAAGAAAAAGTTACAAAGAGTATTGCTAAAATTGAAAAAATAAAGCTATTCATTTTTTTTAATCTAACAAATATTAACCTAGTTTTAATGTAGAGTGTAATTCATAGCGACAAACAATAACGAAAACGCGGGAAGTAATAATAGTTTGTTTTGCGGAAACCCTAAATTCTTACAAATTTTTCCAGACTTAAAGTAGGCGAATTTTTCTTTTTCATAAAGATACTTCGTTCAGAGACTTAATAAATATTAGAAAAAAATTAAAATTTTCTGCCGGAAATTGGGAATTTAGTATATTTTAAAAACATAAATTTTTTAATTTTACAAAGACAAAAAATATTAACTAATATATAAAAATCTCGTGTCACCAAACAAATAAAATTCAAGACGAAACTACGAGAATTGATAGATGTCTTGGTGCTAATTTTGGCATAATGTTAAGACTTTTATCCTGCGGAATCCCGGTTAATGTTAGAACATTTAAGTAGCTCCTAAATATTACTAGAAACTCATATTTAATTCACTATGGCAGTATTACGTGCCAAGTACGGTTTATAAGGTTCTACACTGAGCAAAAAATCAACCCAAAATTTGCTAATATTACCAAATTCAAACTTGAAATGACTTGATTTTTGGTTAATATTAACAATGCCTTGGTTGATGTTTTCAACAATTATTTGGTAATATTAACCACCCTTTTGTTTACATTAACCAAACGTTTGGTTGCCGTTTTTTTTCGTTTGAATACGTTTATACTCTGCACTTCACAGGTGCTTTTTCATAATTCCTAGATATAAAACAAACATTTTTATAATCATATCAACGCGTTATTTTGACGGGATTAGCAAGTAACAGCAAGCATCTCTACACACTCTGCTACAGCCGCTTTATAAATTTGTCTTTAAATGTTCAACTTGAGTCAATTTTATTTGTCGTTTAATTTGATTCCGCACTTCACAGATGCGATAGTGATAAAGAAAAACCAAAAACACAAAAAAATATAAATTATGTAAAGCGCTGACGGCATTCGTACTGCTGGAAGTCAACAAATAACAGCAAGCACCTCTACACGTTCAGCCACTGCCTTACATACGAAATTGTTTTCAAATGTTCAACTTGTATCACATTTCTTACAATCGGTGTATTAACCATGAAAAAAATCAAACCATAAGTTGGTTGAAAAAACCATTGTGCTTTTGGCTCAGTGTAGCAGTTACATGGGTGTGATGTTTTGGAACACTTCAACTTGTCAATAGGTAATAAGAATTTAAAAAACGTTTTAAGAATTTTATTATTTATTATTACTTTATTCTATTGTGTTTGTCCGAAGAAGCCTTTGTTATTAACAGGGCCGAAGAAAATAAGCACGAAAAAGTCAAGTTTAAGCTCTTAGATAAGCACTTAAACATTGATAAATATGATCGCAACAAAAACTAAGTACAGTTTAATGTTTTTTTCTTTATTCAGTTCAAGAATTGGAATATTTCATAATATAACTTTTGCTTGGTGTTCTCAAATAATGGAGGTATGCGCTGGTCGTTTTAATTTTTTAAATATTCGTTATTCTCCATTTGAGATAAATTATTTTAATCCCTTCTATAACACCAATGCCTTCCCGCAGAGACGAACCATTGGTTTTAAATTTTTGTATCCAAGCAGAAATGCAATTGAAGCCACGGGTTAATAAAACCCAAATTTGTTTTTAACCGACTTCCAAAAAAGGAGGAGGTTATCAGTTCGTCGGAATATTTTTTTTTATTTTTTTTTTTTATTTATGTTACCGCATAACTTTGGACCACGTCAAACGATTTCGAAAATTCTTTTTGCATCGGAAAGGTAGTGTCTCAGAGGTGGTCCCATACTAATCTGGTTAAGATCCGATCAGCGGATCAAGAGATATATATATATATATTTTTTTTTATATGAGAGTTGGCGTCGGTTTTTTTTTTTGCTAAAAATTGCTTGTTATATTATTATTTTTAAACATTTCTATAGTTCGACGAATTGAAAAAAGCCCAAAAATGGTCAAGAAAAATTTATTGAGCCAAATTTTCTTAAGCAGTACGAAGTTCTTAAGAAATTTGCTACGCTTTCCACTATCGTTTGCTAAAGTTTGTTTGTGATGAGTACAAGTTCCATTATTTCGTAAGGAAAATGTTAGACAGCAGACTGTAAAATATCAGATGCCAAAACTCCTTGGACACTACTATTCACACCAAATTTATTTCTTGACCATTTACTTAAGAGGTCTGCACTTATCTTTATACACTGAAATAAGCAAAATAAGCATGATCGTTAAAATTAAGATTGGAAACCCTGAATAAGCAAAATAAGGAATTCCAAGCAAAAGCTTAAACTTTTTGGGCCTGAGATATTGAGATATACATTTTAAAAGACAACATTATAAATTACATTTGGAAAAAAATTTATTTATGATCCTTTTTAAAGATTTTATTAAATTCTAAATTTTTTTCAATAACTAAAATTCATGAGGGAGATAGTCATATCCTGATACCAAATTAAACAAAATTTGACAAAGAGTTAAAAAATTTAACTTCATATGTTATTATTAGTTTTTAGTACATTCTGTTCACAAATGTCGCTAACATCTAGTTTTTGAGAAAAGGGATGTATGGGATACTCCTAGTCATGTCTTTGGACCAAACAGAACGAAATTTAGCGCAAAGTTTATGGACATAATTTCACAGACAGCTACCAATTTTCGCTTTATTCTGGTTATAATTGTAGCTAAAATTAAGCTTTTAAAATTAAGGATGAATGAGAGGTAGTCATGGCCTTGCACCGATAATGCCGGAACCTCGAATTTTTCTTTAATTACATATTCCAAAGCAGCACACCAAATTTCATTTTTCTGCGAAATCTCCCCTAATTTTGCGATTCACTATATGGGGGACGAAGCACTGTGCAGCGGCCGCCACTACCATATATGTGTATATTGTGTACATTGTGTACATTGTATACACCTTTTTGAAAGTAAAGTGTATTTATTATTCCATCACCAATATTGGCTAGGTACACACTCAGACAAAGAACATCTTGCTGAAAATGTAACTAGAGACATTAGACCATGGAAAACCCAAACAGACTCTGTTTTAAAAAATTATTTTATTTTTTTCGTCAGTGGATTTTATGACAGACAGTCAGAAGTATAGAAAAAGGGATGCTGCGGGGCTATCGACACTTCGTAGGACATCGCAATGTTAAATTCGCCAGTGGTTAGAATGCAAAAGAGAATTCTCTAGAACCGAACCAGTTTGGCACTTGTGCATTTTAATATATGTAGGTAGGTGGTGGTTGTCATTGGAGGTCGATAATGCAGTGTCAGTATGTACGTTGGTGGTGGACAGTTTGATGTGCCGTGTAGTATAAATTTGACATCCGTTTTGCGTGAAATATCGACAGCGTTGAAAGGTATGTATGTATTGATATGTATGAGAGAGCGAATGGATATACTGCGATTTCGCGCCAATTTGAAAATTTTTTTTGGATATTTGCGAGTAAAATTTAGGAAATCGCCATTGGCGATTTTTTCCCCTACAAATAAATTTTTTCCAGGTATAAAAATATACAAAACTTAGTTTTCCACGATAATTTTACAGAAGTGGCTAATGAACTGCGTGATAAACTTGACTTAAGAAGCATATTAAAAGACTGTCAAAAAATGTTTAATCACCCTAATCGAAGAACTTTTGAAACGATTACCTGGTCAATTAAATGGTGACAGGTAATAAGATCAACGGAAATAAGGTCAATTGACCTTATTTCCCACCCTTAAAAACGAAATAAAATCCATTGACATTATTTCCCTTTCAAACATTAAATTTGTTTAGCTTTGCGGCGGCCCGCGTCAGCGCGCCACACCGCGCGCGACCAGCGCGCTACACCGCGCACGACCGGCGCGCCAACCGCGCACGCTACGCCGCAGCCCCCCGGCCCCCTGGCCAGCCCTTCACCGTCTCCCGCCGTGCTGTAACGCATGTAGATTTATTTTTTGTATACGTTGAAATAAAATTTTTATATATTTTAAACATCGAGGGCTTATATTCAATAATACCCTCTATCTGCACACTTTTCACTTGAGATTCTGATATAAAAATCCACCTAAGCTTTAACTGTCATCAGTGATGTTAATTTTACCTTATATAATGACAGGTAATAAGTCCCAGATGGTTTCTAAAATCACTAATTAGTTATTGTGCAAATTGCAGATAGAGGGTATTAATGAACTCAAGCCCTCGATATTTCACATTTTTATATTTGTAAGTTATTGGAAGAAGGGATGCCAACTTGGCTCAAACCGTGCCATTTGTCCCTATTTTACTTCAAATGGCACTTAATTTTTCAATTTGGCGCAAAGTGCCAAAATGGCACTTTTGTAAAAAAATATAATTTCAATACATTTTTGTGAAATCCTTTGGTGCACTTCTTTTTCTCAACTAAAATTTTCTAATTTATAAAGGCTATTGAACTGGTTTATCTTATTTTATCATTGCACTTTTGTTTGGAAAATGTAGCTTTATTTTATTGCTAAATGTGAATGATTAAAAGGAATGACACCTTTTTTGCACTTTTATTTTTCTATTTGGCACTTTTTTATCCTCAATATGGCACCTCATAACTAAGGATAGTTGGCAGCCCTGATTGGAAGATTTCTGCTATGTTTTGGGGCAACAACTTGTCTGCAGTAAAAAAAAGCATATAATTTGTGTTTCAAAAGTGTGTGAAAACCAATCAATTAACTTATATGATCTCGGTGTCGATATTAAATAATCAATAATTGTTTATACCCGCATTTTGGCACATTGGCTCGTTGAATGTGCCATCTACTAAATAGTGTCGTCATTCTCCTCAGCTGCTTTTAAATGATGTCGTCACAAATTTCTGGCGGAGACATGAATACAGTGTAAGAAAATTCTTTTTCTATAATTGTTTCCTTATAGAAAGGTTGGTTTCTTTTCCACCTGAGACATTCCGAATTCGTTCAAAATATGCTAATTTAAAACACAGAATTCTTTCAGTGTTCCTCCGGGGTTTTTGGACATGGACTGTTTCTTCAATTTAATAGTGTTCGCTTTATTTTTGTGGAAACGGAACATGTTTTGCAAGTTATGGATCATTTCTACACTCTTTCTTCAAATATTTCTCGTATTCCAGCTGGGCGCAGGCGTTTAGTTTTTCGCATCGTTTTTTACATATTCGTAATTTAAATTTTTTTAATAAAATCAGTTGGTGGTAGTTCATGATTGTGTGTGGATTAATGTCACAACACTGAGGATTTGGCAATAACCTTTTTCATCTATTAAAAAACAACACTTACGGGGCAATGTTTATTGTAAGAACAACATCTTTTTCTATGAATCGACATACCTTAAGCATTGTTGACGCTATTTCCATTTGAATGAGGAAATAGCGCCAATGACTTTATTTCCAAATTTTTGTTGACTTTTTTGAAAAGGTAATAATGTCAATTGGCTTTATTTCGCACCAGGATGGGAAATAAAGTCAATTGACCTTATTTCCATTAACCTTATTACCTGTCACCCATTAAATAATCAGGTACCAATTCATAAACAAGAAGTAAAGAAGAATAAGTTCGGGCGAAACCGAATTTTATATACCCGGCGCAGGTATCGTCGTTTCAACTTTCTCTCAACTAACCTTATATGATAAGCAGGGGGTTTTTCCCGATTTAAAACGTTTTCGATAATATGCTGACTTAATTTATTGTCAAAAATTTCTCATGCACATGCAACTTGTATGAGATCAACCGAAATTGAACGGCGTGCGTATGAAGCTAACTCAATTTCCAATTTTTGTTCTGCGTGACATTTTGATTTGACGTTTCGCTCAATGAAATCAAATGCAAACGCATGCAAGTCAATTTCGGGCGACGCAAAAAAGCAAATTCGACGGCATGCGTACCAAAACGCAAGCCGCGAATATTAGGTTAGCCTGAAAGGGATTACCTTTGTAGTCATAAAGTAGGCGGTGCCACGCCCAATTCCCAAAAGACTATAACAGTCTTATTTATTGTTAAGAGATTGTTGTAAGAATTAACTCGAAGTAAATTAGTGTTCTCATTATCATCATTATTATATATCGGAGTTTTCGTATTTTTGAAGTTTAACGTTATACAGAAAGGGCTGTACTTTTAGTGCGATTTGAATAATTTTCAACAAATTGCTTTTCCGTACCGAGGTTATAAGGTGCACCAAATTTGGTTGAATTTGATGAATCGGTTACCGAGATACACACGCTCATTATCCAAAAATGTATAATAATAAATTTTTTTTTTGTTGAATTAGGTTCAATAATTACTGATTTATCGCAGTTTTCGTGTTTCTGTAAATTACCCGTATATGGGAAGTGGGCTTGGTTATTGCCCCATTTCAAAGATTTTCAACAGATTTCTTAGTTGGACCTTAAGCAAGGCGCGGATCGAGTATGGTAAAGATTGGTGAAGCGGCTACTGAGATACATACAGCATTTCTTCATAAGTGGGTGGGGTCACGCCCATTTTCCACAAATTTGATAATAATATTATTTTTTACCTTAATTCTACGTCACATACTAGTTTTAAACGATTTTGTTCCAATGTTTACTGAAATATCGTAGTTTTTGCATTTTTCGATAATACCGTTATATGGAAAGATTTCGCTCACTTTCTACACCAACTTACCTTGGGTAAAGGACAACCTACATACCTTGAGATATCTAAATTTATGCTCCAGTTATCATGTACACGGACGGGCGGACTGGCGGACAGACAGACATGGCTTAATCGACTTCCCTTTCATTCTGATCATTTATGTATACATTTGTCTATGTCTATCTCGATTCGTTTTGGCTGTTACAAACAACCGTTATGTGAACAAAGTTATAATACGTAGAGCGTACTGGGATGAAAAGTTATTGTTTGATGTGGCTTTGGGTAGGCGGCGTCATTGGTCCACACTTCTTTGAAAACGACGTCGGTTAAACATCAGCGTCAACGGAGAGCGCTAGAGAACGATTATCATCGATTTCTTTTGTGGACTATGATATACTCCACACGTAATAGCATATATCGGCAACTTAAATAAAACAAAAATTCGGCTAATGCCTCCCTCACAGCTTTTTTCCCCATTCTACCAGAAAATGGTTTCAAGTTTGGGGCTGATTAAGGGAGGCTTCGATAACTCCATCCAAGTCAAAACGTTTGTCAATAATAGCAAGTAAAGAATTTTAAGTTCAACATTGAATCCCCGGTGCACGTATTAATATAGTTTTTCAACTTTCCGAAGGAGGGTGGTTTTACCCCCATTTCAAGCACCTTCTATAGTCAGACTTAATGAGATAAACTTATGTAGTCATAAAGAGGGCGAGCAGTAATCATATTTTATTTTTAAGAGATCGTTGTGAGTATTAACTTTGAGTAAATTTCTCCTCTTTTTCTTCTTATTTGGTCATAATTTGTTATTACTTGCTAAAGAATTGTTATAAACTTAAATTTCGAGTAAACCAGCTTCAGTACTTACTGATTTATGGAAGATTTCGTATTTATCTAAATTACCATTATGTGGGAGTGGGCGTGGATATTGACGGATTTCTTTTCAACGCAGGTTGGAAATAAAACAAATTTTGCCTTATTTCCCATTGCTTATTTATACTATTTGTAAAAAAAACACAGTTTACTGACAGAAGGTAAAAGAACTTTGTTTATTCCAAAAATACAATTAAACCAAGGCACATTGAACAGGTAATATCAGTATAGCAGCTGATTTGATGTTTTTCAAATTATTTGTTCTCGAAAATGTCAAATATTTTACATTTCTTCTCAAAAAAATTCTAATTTGTTAAAATCTATTTGCATGTGAAACATTTTCCATACAAAACCAGCGATTAAATAGTAGCTTTTGGAAAGCTCGCCCAACTCAGTAGCACAACCGCTGATTACTGGGCCTGGCACAGGATGGTGGATCAATGCTTCGAGAAGCGAACCAATTTACTAAGAAAGAAAGCTGCAACAATTTTCATTTTTTCAATTTAAATTTTTTACCTTTTTCGTATTTCGCATGGCACGTTTTGATGTAGAAGAAAAAAATCAGAACAGTTTTTGGCATCTTCGATACCAGAAGCAACAACAAAATACAGGCAAATGTTGTATTTGATAGGCCTTGAATTAAACAAAAAATGTGATATAATTCATATGAAGAAAGTAATATTCACAAAATATGTTCACTTATGAAAAGTCTAACAAAATATAGGAAAAGCATCGTCTTTAAAAACTGCTCCGCATATTGGACATAGCGCTTTTGTATGAATTTTTTCTGCATGCTTTTCAATATGTTAAAAACATTGCTGGAAAACCTTAAAATGTTTGCATGCATGTTGCAATAAACAGATGAAGTATTAAAACGGCTTTCTCGGTTTATTTTCTGACATTCGGCTGCCTTATAGTCACATTTTTTAGGCAAATTTTCAAATAAAGCAGTGGCACCTGGTAAATTCCACTATGGGTGGGATGCATGCAATAACACCATTCACAATAATTCCCATTACTTGGACGACATTAAAAATCAGTTTCAGAAGTGAACTAGTGTTATTTTATCATTTTTCCTTTTTCTAAACGGTTATAATGCCACCAGTACATAATTGTGAAAGGAGGGGAGGGACGGGGGACGCGAGCGCGACGCCGGGCACTTTCAAAATTGTATAATTACAAATCCGTCCATTTAACTTGTTCATGTACTACTTTTTGTCAAATGTAACTGGGTGACTACCTACATATGTGCACTAGTTTGCTTTATTACTCAAATTGTTAAGTATAAAAGTTGGTCTTATTGCTCAACGAGAAATGAAATAAAGCAAATTTGTGTTATTTCACATTCAAATGGGAAATAACACAAATTTGCGTTATTGCCGTTTGTGTTATTTCACCCCCCCTTGGAAGACATTGGTAGGAAGGTTGCCGACATACATATACAATATTTTATGATAAGTGGGCGGGGCTACGCCCCTTTCTTGTGCCCAAGTGCGCTCGGGTATAAAAATGTCTCATTACATGTTTAACCCAAAACCAAAAACTCCACATGCTTATATTTTGATGTAGAAAGCTGATGTCTGTCAGCCCGCACGTTAGAAGATTTCTGAAATTTTGGTCATGTCAGTTGCAGCTTACTTAAGTTTGTACTCACTACATGCATGAAACATTTTCGCATTTCACATACATATTTAAGGCCAGTTTTTCAGTGCGAGTTTAACGCTGTTTGTCGTTTAAACTAAGTTTGAACTCTGAGTGCAGAGTTTAAACTATCAGCTGTTAAGTGTATATTTGTGGTCAGCTGCCAAAAATTATATATAAAAAGGAGGAAAAGAATTAAAATTGTTTGCGAAATACACGAAAACACCCACATCATTTGTACAGCAGTACATACATAAACAAGCGAAATGTTCATATATAAGTAATGTGACCAACCGTACTTCTTTCGGAAATACATTACTTCTTTTTTCCCTCTTGTACTTCGTACTTCGAAGTACAGTCAAATGTACTTCTTTACGATATTTGTACTTCGGTAGGGAGATTCTGTAACCAGTTAGCGACAATTTTCGGATCGCTATCGCACTTTTTGACGCATGATATAAATGTTTTTGCATTAAAAAGTGCGATAGCGATTCGAAAATTGTCGCTAACTGGGTACAGAATCTCCCCCCAGGTCCTGTTCTTCTCCGTTCTTCTGGACATTCGTCACATGGCCTGGGCGATGAATTCGTTTAAACCATTAAAGTCGCCGGGACCGATGGCATTATATCTGCGCAGCTGTAAAGGGCTCTGAATGAGGACCGGGTACATCCCCAAGCCTTGGAGCGTAGTCAGTGTTGCGTTCATCCCGAAGGCCGGAAATGGTTATCATGTTTCTCCTATCAGTCACTGTCTTTCAAGAGCTCAAGTTGCTTATTGCAAGAAAAGGTCGGTAAATACCGCCCTGCACACATTGGTAAAGTCGTCAGAGGAAGCCTTCACGCATGAAGATTATGCAGTAGGAGCTTCTTCGATATCGAGGGGGCCTTCAACAATATCAATAGTCAAGTATATTCATAATATGGGGGATGAGACCAACCTAATAAGCTTACTTCGTGACAGAACTGTTGCGGCGGAGTGGGGGAGTCAATAGGAGCACTCCACAAGGTGGTGCTCTCTGTTCCCTGCCCTGGATTGCGGTTGTAAACGACCTTCTAGAGGAACTGGAAAAGTGGACTGTCGGGTGATCGCCTATGTAGATGATGTGGAACTTTTGGTTGAGGAACTATTTCTATACACACTTTTTGATCTAGCTCAAGGTTACCTGAACCAGGTAACTAGGTGGACGAATAACGGCGGCGGAAGCCTAACATTGAGGAAAGGGTGCGATTGGTATTCATGCGGTGAAATTAGAAATTTCGACTGATCCTTTTGTATCAGCTGTCAAGAGGAAGTTGAGGTGGAATCATCTCCACACTTTCTTTTAGACTGTCCAACCTTCGCGAGATTTAGATGGAAACCTTTTGGCTCGCACTTGTGAACAAATACTGAGCTCTCAGGGATCGAAATAAGCCGCATTCGAAATTTCGTAATCGGCTCGCGGCGTTAACTTAACCCAACCTAACCTGTACTTCTTTAAGCTATGAAATAGTTGGTCACATTATATCGAGCCCTAACCTCCAAAATAACGTAAGCGACATTTTTTTCAAAATTTTCTTTTTGATGCAGAAATGCATCTAGATGCCCTAGAAATATTTCTGCATCAAAAAGAAAATTTTGAAAAAAATGTCGCTTACGTTATTTTGGCGGTTAGGGCTCGATATATAAGATGAAAACTGTGCACGAGAAAATTAACAAACGCAACTTCATTTGGAGTTTACTTGCATAGGGTAATTTGGTCGGGCAACAAATAAGGCACCCAACAAATTCTTTAAATTTCCGTCTATAATATTTAAGAACTTTATACGCGATCGTATCAAAAGTGAAAATAAATGGCTGCAGTTTTGTATCTGCATAAAGAAAAAACAATGTTGCCCTGCGAAACAACTGAACTACGAAGCGGCCTTAAACTCGCACTGAAAAACTGGTCAGTAGTTTAAACTGAGTTTAACTAAACTTAGTTTAAACTGAGTTTAAACCAGCACTGAAAAAGTGGCCCTTAGAGTGGTCTGATCTCTAGCAAGCTATTTAAAGTTTGCCATTGGTATACCTACCGCCACGAAAGGTTGTATGTAGGTTGTGGTATCTTTCTAATCCACACATAAGAAAAACAAGTTGTGGTTCGGGATGACTATACATACATACGTATCTGTTTCTCTGTGAGTGTGAAAACGAGAGAGTTTAGAGACCTCCTATCATTTAGTATTTCGAATAATAAATTTTCACACTCAACCCCTCAAATATCTATAAGTAGATATTTCCGGTTTGTCAAAAATTTAATTCCACATTCAGTTAACTGTCCCATATAGTATGAATGGCAGTAATAACCCACTTACCGCTTCTTGCAAGAGGAGCCATATCCACTAACACCACAAAAACATAAACACGTCAAATCGGTGTGGTCGAAGGCAGTACGCGAGATATCCGACCGTTACTTCCGCTCCGGCACTTCAATGGGCAATCTTGTAAATCTACCATCTCGGCACCGTTACATTAATAATAATGCGCCGCTATCACTTGCAGCGATCGGCATAAGCTACTGTTACTTTAAAAGGAATTGACATAAAAAACTAAGTGTTTATAGTGAATTGGCTTACCAAAAATGTAAAGAATATTATAACTGGTCGCATTAAGTAGATACGACTACGCGTGATGTTCTCAGATCAACTATTGACCCTACAAACTGGTATTCTATCTAACCATCCAGAATTACGTACATACATATGCATGTAGGTATGTACATATATATGTACGTAGTATGTACTGGCCACCACTAATGTAACAACAAAAAAAGGTAGCGAAAAACAGCGCATTAATAACAACATGTCAACAACATATGAACTGATTAAAGCGCACTAATTTTTAATTTTCGTTTTACGACTTGGCTGCCAGTCGCTTATCCAGCCAACTTACAAAAGTCGCACCGTTTGTCAGGCCGCGAACGTTTAACATTAACCAGAATGGAGCGCAACTCCATCAACCAGCAGGGAAAATTTAGGCTGCCATAAGTAACTTGACTTAAATGGGCATTAGGGTGGTAGAAACTACTTCATGCATATGTACATACATCATGTATATGCACCCATCGAAAATGTTTTTTTTTCGAATTTCAAGACCCACCCCCTAATTTTATTCGTTTTTATGAGAAATATTATTGCATATTTTTATAGTTTTTTAAAGGTCATTAGAGGTCGAGTCCTGCCGATTCAGGTCGGGCAACACGATTTTGTAGATTTATGAGTTTTTGAATGACTATTTTGGATGCGATTTCAAAGGTTGAATATGATCTGAGAAAAGGATATATAGGCCTTTAAAATGGTATATAATAATCTATTATTGGACTTGGCTTCTTGGGATTTTTTATCGGGCAAACTGAAAAAACCCATACTTCTCTTAATTTTTTTAATTTTGGCCATTTTAAAATATATAGTACCTTCTAAAATTAAATATATCACTACATATTATAAAACAAAGTCACTTTTTCTGTCCCTATGTCCCCTTAAATGCTTAAATCTTGAAAACTAAGCAACGGACTAACTCCTAAGCCACAAGCTCAGAAAATCTGAAAGTCCGTTACATAAACAATTTAAATTCTAGGCCGTATTTAAGAATAGTTGAGTACCTTCGAAATTTTTTTCGCGATTGCAATAAATGAGCTATCAGTTTATTTGAAAATAGATTTAACTGTAGATAGTACTACATATTTTAAAATTGTGGTAATGAGTGATGTCAAAATTAAAAAAAAAAATAGGAAAAAATAAGAATAATATTTTTATTTAGTTTACGCGATGAAAAATGCCAACAATCCCAGTCTTTAAAAGGTCTCTCAGACCATATTCGATCTTTGAAATCGAATCAAAAATAGTCATTCAAAAACTCGTCAATCTACAAAATCGTATTTTCTGACCTAAATCGGCAGGTCTTTAAAGATAGGCAGTAATATTTCTCATAAAAACGAATAAACTTAGGTAGTAGGGTGTTGAAATTTCCAAAGAAAAACATTTTCAATGGCCACCCTAATTTATATACGTATGGAAGATAGAAAAACTTTTGCAAATGGCATCGAATATCAGTACATTTATGACATTTATAAAGTATGTAAGTATAGGGCCCTATTTTCACGCCAATGATGAAAGATATAGCCAAGATATGGCATGGGTCATTTATTAGGTGTAAAGTTTGACAATAATTGTATCTTATAGATTAAATTTTATGATTGTATTTATTATATCTTCCCGTTATTGTTTGGATTTGTTTTGGAACATGAGGTTCCTTAACCATAACCATTAAGCATATGAATAGCTTAACTAATTTTATAACATTTCTATGGGTAAAGGAATTGTAAATATCTACAGACTACAACCATACTATCATTAAAACATGCCAAGAATTCAAATTTAGATTTTTAAAATGGAATATCGCATTTTTCTTTTGGAATACAAGATTCATAGTTTCACTACTGCATAATTTGTGAGTAAATGATTGGCAAATGTATCAATAAGATTTTATACTACTTTAAGCTTATGCCAAAGTCTTAGGTGAGATAAGGACACACAGCTCAAAACAACCACCCTAATGTATGTTCACAAGCACAAAACTAAATGCTTCCATAAAATAATGTACAATGAACATATGTACGTAGGTAAATACCTACATATAAACATCACATAAAAAAATCTAGCTACCCACTTACAGAGTTTGCCTTTTCTGACTACACACATACATATGTACATTAGACTGCATCACCAAAAAAAGTTGCGGTTTTTCCGGCGGGATTACAAAGTTTATTATATTTTAAGACGTTCACCAAAAAATTTGGGAAAATATTAAGATTTAAGTGAGCTGGACCGATTTGAAAATACGTCCAAAAATGGAGTGTTTTATGAATAAAAATAGTTTCGTAAAGAACTTTTTGAAAAAAGTCCCCTCAGATGACAAAACAGATTAAGCTTAAAAAATCTGCATAAAAATATTTTAAAATCTTTTCAACGGAATCGTAAGAATGAGATTTTTGATGCAGTTTTTTTTTACTTTTTTCAAAGATTGATTTACGAAAAACTGGAATAACTGGTCGAAAACTATTCTGATTTAGACTTATGGGATCTCGGTAGAAAGGTATTTTCACACTGTTTTTATTTCTTTCCAAAAAAATATCATTCGTGTCGCAATTTTTTTTTTTCAAATACCAACACATCTTAATTCAACTTTGAATGACGTTCGTTCATCCTGCCTTTCTCTTTCATCCTTTGAATGAGTTTATTAGCAAAGAAATAAAAAGACACCTCTTAAGTCTAAATCAGAAGAGTTCAGGCTCAGTTATTCAAGTTTTTCTTATACCAATCTTTGAAAAAAGTTAAAAAACAGCATCAAAAATCTCATCATTACGATTCCGTTGAAATTTTTTTTAAATTTTTTTAAAATATTTTTATGCAAACTTTTTAAGCTTAAACCTTTTTGTCATTTGAGGGGATTTTCTCAAAAAAAAAAATTAAGAAACTATTTTTATTCATAAAAAACTCCATTTTTGGAGGTATTTTGAAATTGGTCCAGCTCACTTAAATCTTAATATTTTTTCGAAATATTTTGGTGGACTTCTTAAAATATAATAGATTTTATAATTCCAATGGAAAAATAGTACCGATTTTTTTTTGTATGGGGAGTGATGCAGTCTAATGTACATATGTATGTATGTCTGTTTGGTTTGAGTTTGCATAAAATTTTTTCCTGATTACATCTGAAAATTATAAACATGAACAACTTAAATTCGATACATATTATGCGGGACAAGCACGCGCTTCTTGTACATAAATACATATATAGAAAGACACTATCTCACATCATCGCTGATATTCAAAAAAGCCGCAACTAACTAAAAGTTTTTATAGCATAAAACGATGTGGGGACTTATAATTCGATGAAATGCAACAAAATTAATCAAAAATTGAATACGGCTTTTTTATTTCAGTGACGATGTGAGATAGAGCCTTTCTATTACCTTGTTTATACCACAGGGATGGGCGTAATCAGGAAAATTAATAGTTGAATTAAAAAAATAAGAATAAGTTATTCAAATAACGAATAAATCTTTGTTCATCATTCAAGTAATTTAGAATGACGAATAAATTTTTATTTCATTCAAGCAATTTCAAATAAGGAATAAATTTTTATTCATCATTCAAGTAATTTAGAATGACGAATAAATTTTTATTCTTCATTCAAGTAATTTCAAATAAGGAATACATTTGTATTCATCATTCAAGTAATGTCGAATGAAGAATACATTTGTATTCATCATTCAAGTAATGTCGAATGAAGAATACATTTTCATTCATGATTCAAGCAATACTAAATTTTTCATTTATTCATTATTTCTTGAATACAGTACCAGGTAGACGATCATGGTAAATGTTCGTGTCTTATATAAATATTTATTGTGTGTGAAATATTAGAAAATATAATATCAAAATCTTCATATGTATGTATTTATATAAGCCACGAACATTTACCATGATCGTGTACCTGGTACTGTGATCAAGAAAGAATGAATAAATAAAATTATGCGTTATTCAGTATGAATCATGAATAAAAATTTATTCTTCATTCGAAATTACTTGAATGATGAATACAAATTTATTCGTTATTTGAAATTACTTAAATGATGAATAAAAATTTATTCATCATTCGAAATTGCTTGAATGAAAATTAGAAAAATTATGAATAACATTTTATTTTTTATTTAAATAATAACTCATTCAAAAACGCCCATCCCTGGTTTATACCGACACATAAAGCTCTTTGATCCAGTTCGCTGTGATTCAAATTTCAATACGCTCTGAAATTCAAAATTTTAGTGGCTCGAATTTGGTTTCAAATGGGTTTTTAATTTTTCACATCGGTTAGAAAAAAGTATGAACACATCAGTCAGTTGGCGCGAAGTGAAAATAGGCTGGTTTTCTATATACAGCCCGTTTTGAACTTGAATTATTATTATAATAAATTTGAATTATCGTTAGCTTCCATTTTGGCCAAAAATCAGTTATTGAAGAAATATCGAAAAAAAAACAAAAAAAGTTAGTATATTTTGAATACGGTTTCAGAGAGTGCGCTGTAACGGCACAGGCAAGGCGTATTCAATAAGGTGGTATCGGTACGCCAATAACAAAATGTACATGTATTTTGTTTTTGCTTTTGCGGCGAGGACTGTCAAAAATTTCATACGAAGGATGTGAAACAGAACAGAAAACAATAAACAATCAACTGCTCCAACCAACCAACAGCAGCCATTTGACATATGAAGCCGTGAGGCGAAGAAAAATAAAAGCGAGCTGCTATCACCTGTTAAATACACCTTGGGCACAGGTATAAACGCTTGAAAGAAATATGTGCTGATTCGAATCAGTTTTTTGTTAATGTGGTTCTTGCGTAGCTATAAAGATGGTATATATTATATGTATATATATATATTTTTTTTTGGTGAGGAGGAAGCGTCGAAAGCGTGGCTATCCCGACAGTGACTTTAACACGAACTAAAGCTCCTACCGTCATGACCGTATTTCCCTCGGTACATAATAGGTTAGTTTGACTGTTGAATCCGAAGATTAAATCTATTTTTATATGTTGTTCATATAAAATTTGTTTATTTGGGTCGTTTTTAGAACATTTATAGCAGGGCAATTCTGGCTAAGATAGTGAAAAGTCTTTCGTAAGACAAATAAAAGACAGATGGCAAGATAGTTCAAAAGACTTTTTTATACCCGAGCGCACTTGTGCACAAGGGTATTATAATTTTGTTCGCATAACGGTTGTTTGTAACAGCCAAAACGAAACGAGATAGATATAGACAAATGTATACATATATGATCAGAATAAAAGAAGAAATCGATTAAGCCATGTCCGTCCGTGCGCCCGTCTACACGATAACTCGAGCAAAAATTGAGATATCTCAACGATATTCGGCACGTGCGTTGCTCTTTACTCAAGGTAGGTTGGTATGGAAGATGGGCGAAATCGGATTATAACCACGCCCACTTCCCATACAACGGTATTTTCGAAAAGTGCAAAAACTATGATATTTCAGTAAATGTTCAATCGAAATTGTTGAACATTAGTATGTAACGTGGAATTATGGTGAAAAATAATATTCTAATAACATTTTTTGGAAAATGGGCGGGACCCCGCCCACTTATGATGAAATGCTGTTTCTCAGTAGCCGCTTCACCAATCCCCAGCAAACTCGGTCCGAGCGTTGCTTAGAGTCCCACTAAGAAATCGATTGAAAATCTTTTTAATCGGGCAATAACCACGCCCACCTCCCATATAACGGTAATATAAAGAAACACGAAAACTGCGATAAATCAGTAATTATTGAAGCTGATTAACTCAAAATCGACGATTTCAATAACCACCTGGCAGGAAATTTGAATATTATAAATTTTTGGACAATAGGTGTGGCGCCGCCCTCTTATGACCACAAATGTATATCTCGGTAACCGATTCATCAAATGCAACCAAAATTGTTGCACCGTATATCTTGGTACGGAAAAGCAATTTGTTGAAAATTATTCAAATCGGACTAAAATTACACCCCCGTCCCGTATGACTACAAAGGTCTATCTCGGTAACCCCTTACCGATTTCTGCCAAACTTGGTTCAATGATTTTATTAAAACAGCATATAATCAAAGACGATTTAAAATAGGGGAAACACCCCTGCTTATCGTGCAAAGGTAGTTGAGAGAAAGTTGAAACGACGATACCTGCGTCGGGTATATAAAATTCGGTTTCGCCCGAACTTTTACTTCTTTACTTGTTTAAATTTAATTTTATTTTTCATTATCTTTTATTGTTTTAAAAAGGAAAATATATGTAGGTAGATATTTTAGTAATTTAATTTAATAAAAATACTTATTGCTAAAAGGCGAACAGCATGACGCTAAGATCTCCTCGTTAGCAGATCAGTGACCCTGTGGTGCTCAAACGCGGGGGGTCCGCGTTTGCACCATCCCGCGACGCGGCACGCGGACGTCTGCGTTTGCGCGCCACCACTGAAATATCTAAGAAGCTGAGAACCTTCTACAGTTTTTTCTTTTTTTGTATTTATTTTATACAAAGCCTAAAAAAAAATACTCCTGAAAAAGATTTGCGTGCCAAATTAACTTTTCTCTCAAAGTTTACACTGCTGCCAAATGTAAATAAGAATTAAAATTTAAAAACTAATTAATACAACTGAAGTAGAACCTGTGGAAAATTAACAATAAATTACTTTTTTCGAAAAATCTATAAAGGACCCTTTTAAAACCTGGGTAAGAGTTATTCGTCGCCACGCTGTATATGTAGGTCTATTCGATGAACGCACTAGAGAAGTGGTCGGCAGGCCATAGCTCACTGAGCGCTCTTTGAGCATATGTGTGTTTCACACGTATACGAAGAGTGCCAGTGCTTTTAACGCACACATTCTCACTTATTGAATCGTTAATAATGTGTTAGTATGTCGACCACTGCACTAAAGTACTCTAGTGCTGGAAAAAGCGTTCGATGAGGCTTTTTCTTGCACTAAACGCATGTATTTTCTTGCGCTAAATGTCACTGTCCTACACTTTTAGTGCACTCATCGGACAGACCGATTATGACGAAAGTTTGCTATATCGAATCGGTATCGGGTACCGAAAAGGAAGTATTGGGTACCGAAATTTATGTTCGAGTATTGGGTGCTGACAATTCAGCACATCACTACGCAAAGCCTCGTTGACACTAATCTCCGATAAAACATCGTCATCAACGTTACCGACACCGTGTTATATGCATGGAGTCGAAGACGTCGATAACGATGTCAACCGGAGATTAGTGTCAACCAGGCTTTGAGCAACCGGCCCTTAATGATACAATTGAACCAAGTTTTGTAGAAATCGATAAAGTGGTTACCGAGATACATCTTGTAGTCATAAAATCGGCGGTGCCACGCCCAATTTCTCAAAGTCTATAGTTGTCTTATTTATTGTTAAGAGATTGTTGTAACTATTAACATGGAGTAAATTAGCGTCCTCAGTTTCATCGGAGGTAGGTAGAAATTGATATATCGGTTACCGAGATGCATATTCGAGGTAATAAGGGGTCGACGCCACGTGCATTATCAAAAGATTTATAATAATCAAATTAGCTTCAGTCGTTACTGATTTATCACAGTTTTAGAGTTTCTGTTAATTACTGTTATATGCGAGGTGGACGTGGTTGTAGCCCGATTTCAAAGATTTTCAATGGATTTCTTAGTTGCGCCCTAAGCAAGGCTCGTAAGAAGTGGTGAAGCGGCTAGTAAGATACAGCATTTCATCGTTAGTGGGCGGGGTCCCGCGGTCCCGCCCATTTTCCAAATACTTCATTAGATAAGTTCTTACCAAAAATTCTACTTCACACACTAATTTTCAACAATTGGGATCCAATATTTAATGAAGTTCCGTAGTTTTTTCAGTTTTCTAAAATACCGTTATATGGAACTGGGAGCGGTTTCAGTCCGATTTCGCTCATTTTCAATACTAACCTAAAGTATTAAGGTTAATATATCTCAATTTTTACTCGAGTTATCGTGTATACGGACGGACGGACAGACGGATAGACAGACATGGCTTAATCGACTTCTCTATTCATTTTGAGCATTTATGTACATATACATTTGTCTATTTCTATATCGATTCCTTTTGGCTGTTATAAACAACCGTTATGCGAACAAAGTTATAATATCCTTGTGCACAAGTGCGCTCGGGTAAAAAAAGGTTGCATTCCCATAAACACCACATAAATGTGATGTTTAAGGCGAGTTAAAGGAAAATTATTTGTATGGTAAACTCCGGGTTTCAGAGTAGAGTTTAGCGTTTAACTCCGAAATAGTCAATAAACTTGAGTTTATGGCTAAACGTGAAAGTACTATAATGGCTACTTTAATTCAGTAAGTTTCAGTAGTGATTCGCTTGATCTAATCAAACTTTTTGATTGCTGTCACTCGTCACGCGAATCACTATCTGTAATAAACATCTTGATATGTATGTACGTACATACATATATTTGACTGCTTTACGCAATTCGCGCGAATCCTTATTGCGGTGTTTACATGAGGCGATTTTACATATGTATAACTTTTAGTTGAAAGCAAGAATCGCCTGGTGTTAACGGCCTTTCAACTAATCGCTTCCAATGAAGTTGGTGTAGCCAACTTTTGATTCAACTAATCACCTCTAAAATTCTCTGTAAAATAGCCTTATGTGAAAACCGTGTATACAAAATGGTGTTAAAACGTTTTGCGACAAAAGTTTGTATAATGAAATTGTGATGAGATGGATAAAATCGTTTAGGGGTGTGACCACCATGCACACATATATATGTTAACATGAAGCAGAACTTCCTATCAGTCTTATTCTAATCATCTTAGGCGGCAATGGAAGCATACGTACATAAGTAATTGTCATACAATAAGTGACTATTAGAAGTTGGGATACGATCACGAAATTATGATACTAGTTTCTAAGTAGCAACAGCGAACACGCGGACAGGATCAAAACAGCGCATATGAGATCACGAACTCCTTGTTACGCCACATCGTTTGAGTACTTGATGTTTGCGCAAAGCCATTATGTTTTGGTTTATTAATACAAAGTTAAAGTATTTATGATGTTGAAAGTTTTATACAATGCAAAAATCCCAGTACACATGCATACATACATAGTTTCAGGTATAAGTCCAAAATACACTTACTACAGGTACTTACATATGTATATACATTAGGGTGGTCCAAAAATGCATGTGAAAAAGTAAAGTTGGAATTTTAATGCCCTCACCCCCTACGATTGTTCTATACCGAAAAAATATACCCTTATTTTTTATTTTGAAATCAAAAAATATTTAGAGGTCGCTCAAAGCGCCCAAAGTTATCCATGGATTTTTTATGGGGAAAAAATAACTTTTCGTAGAAATGGTATATAATAGATAAAAACCAATATTTTTCTACCAGATTATCAATAATAATACCCAATTATTTATTTAACCATTTTTTTATCGCAACTACAATTTATAGGTCCGCCAAAAACCCACAAAACACCGAAAAATTCTATGTCCCCCAAAAACCCAATAAAAAAACTTTAGTATGAACCAGAACCAGATTATTAGAGAATAAGAGATTTCCGATCGAAAAATATTAATTTTTAAGAATTCTATACCATTACTACGAAAAATTTTATTTTTTCCATCTAAAAATACATAGAAAACTTTAAGCAAAATAAAAAAATAGGGGTATACTTTTTTCGATATCGAACAATCCTAGGGGGTGAGAGCATTACAATTCCGACTTTACTGTTTTTGGACCACCCTAATATACATACACATGTTCAGTGTGACCTACTGAGACAAGCACGCGCAGCGGTACTTTTATGAAAATTACCAGTAAAATTTTTGAAATACTGTCTATGCAGTGCAGTAGTAGCAGCACTAGTATTTAGCCCAGCTTATGGTCCAACTGTCGGCCGCTATGGCGGAGCGGTTAGAGGTGCGTACTGCCACTTCGTACGACCTGGATTCGATCTCTGGTCTCAGCAATATCTAAATTAGCGCATTTTTTTTTCTAACAGCAGTCGCTCCTCGGCAGGCCATGGAAAACCTCCGAGTGTATTTCTGCCTTGAAAAAAGCTGTTCATAAAAACCATTTTACGTTCGGAGGCGGCGTAGAATTGTGAGTCCCTGTTTTTGTGATATAACATCAGGACGCAAATATTTCTTATATACGACACGTACATTTACCTGGTACGATGATCAAGAAAAAATGACTGAATAATATTAGAAAAAGTATTCGTTATTCGCAATTACTGCATTGATGAATAAATATGTTGTCTTCATTCCAAATTATTTAAATAGTAGATGAAAATTTATTCGTCATTTGAAGTTACATGAATGAAGAATGAGAACTTACAAATGAAGCCGCGTGACGTGAAAACGCCCAAAATTGAATTTCAAAAACGTAAAAAGTATTTCAAATGTTAGTCAGAGTTGTAAGCGGTCTGAGCGCCATATTTCACCTAAAACTGTACAGCCATTTCTGGGAGAAGAGAGGTATCGCATAGTTGCGGTTTTTAATTTCATCAAAAATAACCACCTTATACCCATAAAAAACGGTTCCTTATTAAAAAAATAAAGCTATACGCTAACTGCCGTCCCTAAATTGGCGCGCCAAGCGTTGGGTTTTCTAACGCCACCGAGTGTCAGCGCGCACTATACCCAAATAAGTGCGTCAAATATTTGACGTTTCTCTTTCTCTCGAAATTCGTTGCTTGGCGTTTCAATTTATTCGGTTCTGTGCACAGAAAAAGTGAAGTGGACTCCATCGACGTACTGGAGGATTTGCTATTTTTGGAAATGATTTCACAAAATACCAGGCAAGGAAACCGTGAAATCTTTAAAACGCGAAAAAAGTCTGGGTTTTATACATCAGGTGTGAAAATTTTCATAGACAAAAACTCAGATCTTTTCTTCAAGACAACGCGTATGACTTGTGCACAGTTTGATGCTCATTTAAACTTGATTGAACCATGGCTTCGCAAATATTCGAAAAGGCAACCCATTGA
>NW_023458561.1:16910286-16926219 GCF_013731165.1 Rhagoletis pomonella | reverse complement strand
TTTATGAATAAAAATAGTTTCTTAAAGATTTTTTTGAAAAAATCTCCTCAAATGGCAAAACGCTTTAAGCTTAAAATATTTGCATAAGTCTAAATCAGAACATTTTTGACCCAGTTATTCAAGTTTTTTGTAAACCACTCTTTGAAAAATGTAAAAAAAAGCATCAAAAATCTCATTCTTACGATTCCGCTGAAAAGATTTTTAAATATTTTTATGCAGATTTTTTAAGCTTAATCTAATTTGTCATCTGAGGTGACTTTTTTCAAAAAGTTCTTTAAGAAACTATTTTTATTCATACAAAACCTCATTTTTGGAGGTATTTCCAAATCGGTCCAGCTCGCTTAAGTCTTAATATTTTTCCGAAATATTTTGGTGGACGTCTTAAAATATAATAAATTTTGTAATCCCGGTGAAAAAACCGCAACTTGTTTTGGTGATGTAGTCTAATTTACATATATTTTTACTAATGAAAATCACTACCCATACAAACATACATATGTGGGGGTTTTCTTTTGTTTTTGGAAATCCATATGCGGCCATTAACCGTTATTATTCCTTTGGAAACACTTAAGATGTGAAGTGCAATGAATAGTTTAGATATAAAGACCCCTACTATTTTATTTTCATTTTGGTAAGTTGGTCGCTTATTAATATACATATGTATTTTTGAATCGGGAAAATGCAATAAAATTCAAATCCTCTCATTAAATATTACTGATGTTAGTTTTAATTTTCTTGGCACTAATGTCATTTATGTATATGTATTTCAGTAAATTTTCTCGTGGAATGCAGCTAAGCTGAAGTTATATGCATTTGCTTGATTTCTGTCATACGAATTTAAATTTCCACTAATCGTTACCCCAAGTAAGTATTTACATATCCATCTTTCCTAACAAATATTCATGCATATAAATATATCGTCGTTTAAAGTGCAAAACCGCGTATCAACAAAATGCAAATCCGCGTATCAGCAAAATGCAAAACCGCGTATGTGAAGTTGTAGAAATTATTTTCTAGAGCGTAAAAACACTCATATTTCAAAATGGTTGTCTTTTTTATAAAGCAATCGCATTTCTGGCTTGTTTATTTCGGGACGAATGGATAAGGATTGAGCCAAGAGCTTGTGTCAGCAAATCCAATTTTTGGCAGCCAATGTGAGTTACGCGGTTTTGCGTTTCAACAAAATGCAAAACCGCGTATCAAGATAATGCAAAACCGCGTATGTGAATTATGTAAATTATCTTCTAGAGAATAAAAACACTCATGTTTCAAAATGGTTCTCTTTTTTATAAAGCAATTGCATACCTAGCCAGTACATTTCAGGACGAATGGATAAGGATTGAGCCAAGAGCTTGTGTGAGCAAATCCAATTTTTTGCAGCTAATGCCAGTTCGCGGTTTTGCAGAAGGACCATACGCGGTTTTGTACTTTAAACGACGATATATGTATACATGCAGGTACTTTACTGGCTCGGTGGCAGTTAATACATAGCAAAGGAATAGCGAAGGAGTTGCAGTAGTTTCGCCGAGGGTCATGGGACAATATTTTTTATTTTTAGATGTCAGCTTTTTAGCTGTCAATAGCACAAAATACTACTTTTCGTGAGCTTAAAGATAATCTTTTTTCAAAATCAAATCTTTTTTTGTATTTGTAATTTTTTGTTGTTTTCATTTGGCTTATATTTCGACATAAATCAGAAATCAACTTTGGAAGCTAATAGAAGTTGTAATATCGACCAAATGAAAACAAATACAAAAACTAAAACTTTGTTCGCTTTAAATTCGAGTCAAAAGCTCACCAAAACCAACACAAAAGTTCAACTTTGAAATGAATATTGTTAAGATGATAAATGAACGGACTGAAAAAGTCACATAAGTGTTGCCATGACTTAAAAATGCAACAAGATCTCATTCAAATGTATACATACTGCTAATTCTATACTTGTACACTGGCAATCAAAAGTGAGGGCATGGTGTTTTTTGTTTAATATGTGCAATGTTTTTCAAGTTAAATATTTATTTGTTATTTTTTTTATAAAAATATGGTTCATGCTTTAATTAAAGCTACTTAAGTCAAACTTTCAAATTTTATACAGAACTTAGAAAAATTGAAGGAATTTTCGTCAAAATTTTGACCTTTTTAATCTAGTAAAACAAGTACAAGTATTAAGCGGCTAAAAAATCGCGTTGATTTTTAATGATTTTTTATTGCTGACGGCTTTTTGCACCTTTTACCATATAAAAGGGAATTTCTTCTAGAATAAAATGCGCATGACCGTTTGTAAACAAAATTACAAAAAGGAACGCTATATTTTACAAATTGCACTTGCTATACATATGCATAAAACCGCAAAATCCGTCGGAAGAAAATTCATTTAAAATCAACGCGATTTTTTACTAGAAATAAAAACCCAATCTACCTGCGAACTCAAAATTTTTCTAAAAATTCAGATTAAAAAGGTTAAAATTTAGAAAACATTCCTTAAATTTTTCTAAGTTCTGTATAAGGTTTGACTTATGTAGTTTTAATTAAAGAATGAACCATATTTTTATAAAAAAATAACAAACAAGTAAGAAAGTCTAAGTTCGGGCGGAGCCGAACATTAAATATCCGGCGCAAGTACTAAGTATATCTTTTTTCGCCTTTCCGAAACCTACCGCTAGATGGTAAGCCGGGGTGTATCAATTTTGAGTAAATTAGTGTCCTTATATTTCGAAATATTGCAGTTTCAAGCATTTCTGAAATTTACCGTTATATGAAAAGCCGTAATTTTAGTCCGATTTCAATAATTTTGAACATTTTGCTTTTATGCGGCAAGCACAATAACCATACCGAGTTTGGTACAAATTGGTGGAACGGTTACCGAGATACATATATGTGATCATAAGTGGGCGGTGCCAGGCCCATTTTCCAAAATTTTACCATAAACTTATTTCTTGGTAAAAAATTGTTGCAAGCGTCCATTTTGAACAAATTAGCTTTAATATTTACTGATTTATCGAAGATTTTGTATTGCCCTAAATTACCGTTACATGGGATGTGGGCGTGGTTATTTTCCGATTTTTTAAATTTTCATTCATTTAGTATGCTGTACCAAGGGCAACAACTGTGCCAAGTTTGGAAGAAATTGGTGCAGTGGTTACCAAGATATACACATGTAACCATAAGTGGGCGTGGCTACGCCCATTTTCCAAAAAATTATAAGATTCTTATTTTTCGTCTGAAAATTATTGTAGATATCAATTTTGAGTGAATTATCTTCCGTAGTTACTAAAATATCGCAGTTTTCGTATTTCTGGAAATTACCGTTATATGGGAAGTGGGCGTGGTTACCGTCCGATTTCGCCCATTTTCAATACCAACCTACCTTGGATTAACGGAAACCTACATGCCAAATTTCATTGAGATATCTCAATTTTTGCTCGAGTTATCGTGTACACGGACGGACGGACAGACGGACAGACGGACGGACAGACAGACATGGCTTAAACGATTTCTCTATTCATTCTGAGCATTTATGTATACATTTGTCTATATCTATCTCGATTCGTTTTGGCTGTTACAAACAACCGTTATGTGAACAAAATTAATATATCCTTGCGCACAAGTGCGCTCGGGTATAAACATATTTAACTTGAAAACCATTGCACATATTAAACAAAAGGAACCATGCACTTACTTTTGATTGTCAGTGTATGTACAGTATCGGTCATATCAATATCACCCTCATTACAAAGTGCTATTGTTTGCCACTTCTGTTTATTTATTTATTTTTGTGAACTTGAATAAAAATACAGTTCGTTTTCTAACAAAATCCATAAAAACCTAACTTTAAAACATTGCAAAAGGCAACAAAAAAACGAACAAATTTGCATCTAAATTTCAAGATTATTTCCTGCTTTTTATTATACTAATATTGAATAAGCTACAAAAAATTCTTAAATTACAAAATTTGGATGAAATTTTTTTTTAACTTGTTAAATGCTTATATTTTAGCAAACCCCATTTAAATACAAGAATGAAACTGTGAACGAAAATCAAGAAAAATCTGCAAAGTTTCATCAAAATTGCAAACTTTTTAATAAGAATTTCTAGAAAAAATCAGATATGCAGTTTTATAGCCCATTCAATTTTAGAATAACAATGTGCAAATTTCAAATATCTAAAAATTCGCGTTGACTTGTTTTGGCAATTTTTCTGTTGTTATTTAATGTTTATAAATATTTTAAAAAAGTATAGCTCATTATGTAACAAACTCCATACAAATCTACCTTTCAAACTTGGCACAAAAATTAAAAATTTAACGAAGTTTCACCAAAGTTTTGAACTTTTTATCAGAAAATTGTATAAACTCTGCAAACCAAAGTTCCCGAAATCTTAACGAAATCTTTAGGAGTATCTGATTTCTGTAACGATTTTTTTCCGAATCTTCAAAGAAAATTATATGAAGTGGTTGACACGAACTCGTAAAGAAATTTCTGTACGAAAAATAAATATAATTCTGAAAAAAGTCTGCAAGAAATTCTTCACATAGCAGCAGTATTTTCATTTCTTTACCGATTTTCTTCCGAAATTTCGTAAAAGAATGGAAGTGTGCGTAATTTACTTCATTTTAGAAAATTCGGCAAAAAATCGGATGGGATCTTTCCGAATTCTTTAAAAATTCTTTACGATTCAGAATACTCTGAAAAAATGGTTTGCAGGGAAAACATAGTATTTCCGATGATCTATTTGTATGTACGTATGGAAGAAAATTCACAACATCGTCAGCAAAAAAAGATTATCAAAACTCAACGGGATTTTTAGTAGCTTCACACTTGCTTTTTCTTACCCCCAATTTTAATGAACTATCAAACTTCATTCTTAGAATTTGAGGTAACAAAGAAAGAAAAGAAAGAAAAGTTGATTTAACGTGGATTTCCACAATTACGGAGATTTTGAGACTTCAAATTTGCTCTTTATCACACTTAAATTAAATTAGCCACATACGAACTGTATACCAAAAACTTTTTTATAAATTCTAATTAAAAAATTTAAATAGTTATTTATTGATTTTTTCTCAATTTTGTACAAAGTTTGAAACTTTAGTTTATATGCGTTTTGTTATACTGTACATTGAACTATATTTTTGAACAAAAATTTAGCATGTAAAACATATGCGAATATTGTCAAATACTCGATGTACTATAATACATACATAAATATAATTAATTTAATTGATAATTACTTATTTTTATTTAATTTACGGTTGACTAGTTGTAGTATTTCAACCTGAGCGTCGTCAACCTCATGCTCAAGGAGCCTGTCCAACCTCTCGCCTGGCAAGGCAAAGAAGACTTCATGCTTGGCTTTTTTCGCCGGTTGTGACGCCTCCCCATATTTGCTCCTCATTGCCGTTAGAATTTCCACCATCATGTAATTTTTCCTCTTTAGAGTGGGTGTTTTCGGCGAAGCATCCGAATTCTCGCCATGCAACCACTCCACGACGCTTTCGTCTTCAACGATAATCGAGGTTGTGCTGAAAATATAAAGTAACGAAAAATGGTTAAATAAAGATACAGATGTATGCGAATGTTGTAAAATAGATAACCATATAAGGAATGAAATAACTATTAAATAAAGTCCCATTATTTTGCAGATATGTTAACAAATAATATAGTATATGCAAAATAATCATTTTACAAATACATCTTAAGAAACGTTATTTTCACTGGGGCACTGTCACCTGATTACACACATATGTATGCATTTACTACATATTTTTCATTCTAAATGCATATTCCAGGAAGTACAAAAAATGGTAATTTTTTAAATCGGAGGAACGAATACGTTTTTTATTTACCTTGCCGGCTCCATTGAGTCTGATAGAAATCCCAGACTTTCCCTAAACTTCCAAACCGCACCCAGCTTTTGGGACGAGCCAGATGGGCGGTCGTCACCGTTTTTTTCCCGCCTATATCGATCCCGGAGACTTTTCCACTTTGTTTTGCAGTTTTTTATTGAAACAAGAGGTATGTACATACAAAGTTAATGTGGAAGATACTAATGTACAAATAAATATAAAATTTTGCTTTACTTACCCGGATAATTAAGCTCCTTGTTTATACTTTCCCATCATTTTTCATTGTATTTCGCGTCTTAATATTGGTTATCCCTCTTGTCAAACAAGCACGGGTGCGCTTGAACCAGTTCAATTAGTTTTTCTGTCAAATTCTAAATATTAATTAAAATACTTACATCCATCTTCTTGATTGCCCGCGTAAAATATGAAATATCTTAAATCAATTGTCAAATTCTCCTTGTCTTTGCTTTTCCTCCTTCTTACTTTTGTCCTCTTTTTTCTCACTTCTGCTTTCAGCACACAACTTCATGTTTTAACACGCTGTCAAAATTGAAAATTCCATTGTGGGATGCTCCATACAAATTGTACGGGCATGAGGATTTTTGACAGTTGTTTGGCGCTTGACGCGCCAATTTAGGGACGGCAGTTCGGTCTTTGATTTGACTTCCCATTCGAAAGAACTGTGCGTAATTTAATGACTACCACAAAAAATGCCTTCTCGTATAATACATGTACATATGTACTTGGTTAAATCGATATGACTTTTCGAAAAGGTGGTAAGCGTAATCAAAGATATTTTCAAACTAAAGCTTTCATAAATCTCTTTCGATTAATATCCATGTCTTAATATTTCAGAAAACTTGTGAATAAGTTAAATAAATTCGACTTTTCAAACAGGTGGCAGCCCCCTTCAAAAGTATTTTCAAACTAAAATCATCTTAAATATCTTTCGCCTGACATTGTGATACACCTGTATTTCAATAAATTTATAAACCAAGTTGAATTGGTTTGTGAAAACACGTGGGAACCCTCCTTAGTAAAGGGAAGAAATAAATCCATCCGACTTATTGAATAATTTGAATGTAACTTTCCAAATGTTCAAACTAAAGATTTCTTAATACTCATTCGTTTGACTCCCGTATTTTTATAATTAATATAATTTTTTGTATTAGTTAATTATATTAAGCCTTTGAAACGGGTGGCAGCCCTCTCCAAATATATTTTCAAGCCAAAACGTTGTTAATCCTCCATCTTCTGACATTGCGATACATATTTTTTAATTAACTGATGAATTAAGTTGAATTTGATTTTTTGAACCTTTGCCCACCACGCTAAATATAGTTCAGAAATAAAGATTTTTTAAACCCCCTTCGATCAAAACCCATATTTTAATAATTCATTTAGCTTAGTAAATAATTTGCATTTAACTTTTTAAACAGGTGGCTACCCTCTTCCAACACCTCAAAAATCGTAAAGCTATTCTAACTAATGATTTCTTAATACTCTTTCGTTTGACATCCATATTGTAATATTTCATTGATGTAACTTGTATATGGGTTAACTAAATTCGACATTTCAAACAGGTGGCAACCCTATTGAAAATATCTTCGAACTACTACCTTCTGAAACCCCTTTTGTTTGGCACCCATATCGTGATACTTATTTCTCTTACCTAATTCCCTTAGTTCAAATTGAGTTATATATTTAAACAGGTGGCAACCGTTCTATAGTTAAGTTAATAAACAAGCCTTTCAAAGCCATTTCGATTTATACCCGATTTTTAATAATTGAATTATCTTTTTAAATAGTTTGAATATAATTTTTAAAGGGCAGTCCAAGCCTTTTAATTTGACACCTAATTTTGGAAAATCGAACGAACGGTGCGGATATGAGGGCATTGGATATTAGATATTTGGAAAATAAAACCACATGTAGAGGCCAAGCGCTTAATTTGACACCCCATTTTTGAAAATCGTGCGAAAGGTGTAGATCTTTTGACCTGGAAAAAATACCTTCGCGTATTACATATGATCTCAAATCATTCAAGCCGACTGCATCTATCTCTCAGAATCGCTTGGAATTTTAGCGCATACGTATTTTTTTATTTGTGAATATCGGCAAAGTTGCATGTTTCATGCACTTTTGAAAAATGACTCATCCATTTTCGATTTTCGCAAATCTAAATTTTTTTCTCTCTAATTCGTATTTTTATTGGCTTTTGAAAATATGTATGTATGCATATATCTGTTCGATGCTATGGGTGATGCTCTTTCGATCTACCGCTTTACAAAGATGACATTGCACAATGGACAATGTGCATATTATGGAGAACACGGATTTTTGAATCGCTATATATCCGAAATGGTAATTTCTATGAACAGAAGGGTTATAACAGTTTTTGTGGATAATTGTGACGCATATTTTTCTTACAGTTTGGCTAAAAAATGCAAACAACCAATTTATCTGACTTTGACCTTGAATAAACTTTTTTGCTGATGTGGAATCGAAGGTGACTTTTCATTTCATTTATAATGGCGTTCCCAACATTTGTACCAATTTTCAGCTTAACGCGAATTATTGTAAGCTTACCTTTATTTAGCCAACTTGACCTTTTCTAAAAATATTTATATTTTTTAAATTTCTTTTAAATGTCTTAAAAAACAAAAATAACCCTAATACCATATATGCGAAAATATAGGTATTGAGCCAAGCTATCTTAAAAAAACAATTTGCCAAAAAAAGATTACTTTTTGAAAAAAATTGATTTTGTTTTATGAAAAGCGCAGTCATCTTTATTTTTTTGTAAAAAAATTTAAAGCGGCAGATCGAGATAACATCACTGTCGAATAGATATATAATTATTTGGTGACATGCAATAATCTCAATGGAATTAATGGCACTGACATTAATACACAATTGAAAAGTGAAAATAACTTTAGTACTCAATTGAAAGGTGAATTAATATAAGAAATGTTAAAAATCATGCAAGCTTTACGGTGACGTGTAATAAGGTGCATCGGAAATAATGTCCATGTACACTATTTTTTATCGTCCATAGACAATAGTTTTACCTTTTCGAAAGCGCAAATAAAAATATACGTATGCGCTTATTTTCCGAGTAGAATGCATGATTTGAGCTGGATTTGGCCATATATGCATATAATGATTCTTCATTTCAAATTCCTTCAATGTTGAATAAACATTTATTTGTTATTTGAAATTTCACGTTAAATGAATGAATATTTATTCATTATTTGAAATTACTTGAATGATGAACAAAAATTTATTCTAATTCATTTTATTAATTTTCCTAACACTGTGCCAGGGATGTCTCCAGACTTTACATTTACAGGTCTATTCTGCACGTTACCGAAGATATTGTAACCGGAAAATTTTATTACCAAAAAATGTTACCAGTTCTTGTCACCGCGATTCTAGGAACGTTGGTAATGCAGTTAAAATATTCAGCAATTCAGCTATGAAAAATTGTGCAAATTCTGGCATTGCATATTTCACGGGGCAATACTTTGTTACCAGCTTATGAGATGGTAACAAATTTTACCGGTAACAAGAGTACACAGAATGCGAAAAGGGTTTAAAAATTGACAGACACTTTGATTACCGGTTACAAACTTTTTATTACCAGCGCAGAATAGAGCTGTTAGTTTAAGCTAAAGGCAAAGGTTAATCATTCTCGCGTTAATCATACGCCCCGGTATCCAAAAATTACGTACACTGAAGGAAACAAATTTTAGAATTAAAAAAAAACCTGCTAAATTAAAAAAAAAAATACGCACATGAAAGAGCACCAACCCAACTCGTTTTAAATTTGAGTATGTACGTTATAAAATATGTCGTTGTGGAGTGCACAGATGCTTTTTCGTAATTAAAGGCCTGTATGCAGCTCTCAAGAAAAGCAAAAACTCCATATAAAATGACGCACAAGAAATGGCTAAGAAATTTTCTTGAGTCAAATTTCCTTAAGGCAGTACGCAGTTCTTAAGAAATTCGCAACGCTTTCTACTAAGGTTTTCTAAAATTTTTTGTGAAAAAAGAGCACAAGGCAACCCAGGTTTGCAACAGAAATATATGACCGTTTCATTATTTCTTGAGGAAAGAGTGAGGCAACAGGCTGTGAAGTATCAAAAGTGGCAAAATTCCTTGAACACACACTCAGCTACAGCCATACATATAAATTTGTTTTCAAATGTTGAGTTTGAATCAACATCACAACGCGCGATTAGTGCATTTGTACAGATAAACATGTACCATGTATGTGCTGTCACCGCTGTGAATGCTTTGTATGCATATACTTTCTTAATTGCATATTAAAAAGCATCCGAGACGTGCAAAACGCCATCCATGCAGTGAAAAATGCTTAATTTTAATACGGGCGTATTTGAAGTGAATATTTCCATTAAACGTAGTGCATGATCAGATCTTTTGTCCTAGACAAAAAATCCCTTCGCGTATTATATATACAGGGTGCGCCAAATAAGACCTACCAATTTAACGCAGCAGATCCATAGTTTGCCTAGCAGTGTGCGCAGTCGCTCCATCTTTTGTTGAAACCACAAATTAAGATGTTTCCCTGCCGTCGGCCGCAAAAGGCTGTCAACCATTGTTCTGTAAGAAGCCCCAGAAATCGTTTCTGGCGTTTCATCCTCATTGTCGAAGAAATATGGGTGGATAACTTTTCGGCCATAACACCGCACCAAACAGTGCATCTGGATGGGTCTAACTGGTGCTGGTGAGTTGCCCTTGGATTTTCAGAGCCCCACAGTTTTGCTTTGAAATGAGCTTCATCCGACATCAAAACATTACCTAAAAAGCAATTTGTGTGGCTACTGGTGTAAAACGAATAGCGTATTGCGGTCGTTGTTGATGATCTTGCTGTAAGTATCGTTTGTGATTTTCCAAGAGTTTAACTATAACATGCAGAAAGAAAATAACAGTAATATTAAAAAAAGTTATACGTGTTTAACATTGGTAGGTCTAATTTGTTACGAAATGAAAAATCAGAGAGTTATTATTTTTGAAACGTAAAACTTATCTTTATTGTTCGGCTTCGACCGAATATTGAATAGTACGTAATATTCGGCTTCGGCTTCGACCAAAGTTCCAGCTTCGGTCGGACACTATTGTAAATGAGCATATTACGTAGGATCGTGCTAAAGGCCCACGAAACGTCTACGAAAAAACCAAAAAATTATCTTTTTAGGGCAAAAGTTGAATTTCGAACAATGTAACATATGAAAGATTTTTCGGAAATTTAAAAAAATTCTTAGGGTCATACCGCGGTTTACCGTACGAAAACCAGTTTGATGGTCTTTGCTTTAAAAACTGTATTTTACCGCAAGAAAGGCTCCTTCTGCCCATTACTGTTTTAAGGTGACCGGCAAACCTTTGGACACATATCTGTTATGAAAAAGGCATCACTATAGATCAGTGTACATAGTCAAATACATGTGTACTAGGGTTGCCAACATTTTCTAAGAAATTTATAGTACCTTTTCAAAAAAATCTGAAAAAATATAGTACACTTCAAATATGTATAGTATTTTTTTTAAGAAAAAAAAAATGCTTCTTAAGTACACATCCTTTTTCTTTCTTATGCATTTCCTCTACAAAAAAAAATACATTTCTTTGGGAGTATATAAATCAAAAGTTCATTTTTATTTGTGAGATACTCGCTTTATTTCTCTCATCTCACCATTTTAAAATCTTATTAGAAAAAACTTTTCCTGTGAATGCTGAAGTTGCAGGAATAGAGAGCATAAGCGAACTAATTTTAAGTAAATTTGGTAAAACTTTCTAAGAATTTTTAAAAATGTTGCCATTTTTGATCTGTGGACACTTTGTTTTAAAGTATATTTATTTTTATATTTATATTTCAGCATAAATGTCATCCATTTTAAAACATTCCTTTCTAACAAATGACTGAAATATATCTATATTTATTATAGAAGAAATATAGTATTTTTGCGCACTATATTTTTTTCCAACAGTATATAGTACGCAGACCCAAAAAATAGTACAATACTATATATTATAGTACGGTTGGCAACCCTAATGTGTACATATGTACAAACGCGAGATACGTCAGTCAAGAATTATCATATTAGCAGCATTAAAAGGCATGAAGATTGTAATACCCCGAAATATCATTCAAACAATGCTTCGTTAGCAGCCGGCTGTAAGAAAAAACGACGGACAAGAAGCTGAACTGCAGCCACTTAGCTGGGTAGTTAGGAGCCGGCACAGCTCGTTGGCTGCTGGAGCTGCCAGTTTTATAGAAAAACGTGACTTAACAATTACGACAAATAATACTCACTATTATATAAAAGACAAACACAGTCAGAAAAGTGCCTGCAGCAACGATGAAAGTAACAAATCTGAGATGTAGGTCTAGAATCTCAGCGGATGACTGCTTTTGCTTCCAGCTCGCGCCGATCGATGATTGTATGTCGTAGGTAAGCTCATTTCACGATAGCCGACTTACCAAAGGGAACAAACAGAGTCCACAAGTAGACAGCGAACAGACAGCTCGAGTGGAACTATGCTGCCAACAGAGTTGTATGCATAGTACATCTATGGTTATAAGCTATAACCGCCTAAGTCGAAAAACCTGAATTCGAGAAAAAACGTTTTAAACATTTGGATTATAATGTTAACCTTATGGGGAAACCAAAATATATTCGCCTGTAGCTTTTTAAATAGCCTAGCTGGCTGGTATTCCATACCATAGTATTCCATAGTAGTTGCAGAATACGATAGCATATATAACTTAATTCTTTCTTAAGTCAACTTAGGCAGTTATTTCTTATGACCAAATACATATCTATGCAAGTCTGTATGTCCGTACTGAGCCGCGATTCAGTAGTGGCGAGTTACAAAGACTCCAACTAAATTCTGTGGCTGGCTTATGCGGTGTCATCGGGGCTTATTACTTAAGTGCTGCTTACTTGGAGGTGAAGGGTACATTGTTGTGGTTACGGAAAATCAGTAAAATGCTTGCTTTCAGTATTTATCTGTTGCCAATAAGATTGACAAGAACGGCTTCTTGCCGGCTGTTTGTGATCCGTGTCTCCTGTGGGGGAGACCCACTTTTAGCCGCATGCCGCAAGTTTTGTGGAGCACAAACATAAATCAGTTTAAAGAATTGAAACTGAAAGTATTTACCATCCGCTTTGTTCGGTTGTGTAATTACTCAACGAGAAACTGAAGCGGAAAGAATTATTGTGCTCGCCGAATATCTGGGATTGTTCGCGGAATCAAATATGCAATAAGATACGTCTATTATATACATACATATTCGAAAGCTGATAGGGAGCTAAATTTTAAGTTTCGGTTGTTTTCTTGGTTCTAATTTGGAAGTCTAAGTTCAATAATAGATTGGCGCTTACACAATAAGTTAGTGTTTGGCAGAGCTTCTCCTCCGATTTTTAGCCTGCGCCTTGATGTTGTCAGGGTTTTACGCCAACTCCGAACAGCGATTGTATTTTTGTGAGAAGCGTAGGTTTGCCATTGCCTGCCGAGGGATGACCGCTATTACAAAAAAAACTTTTTTGCTTTACTATTTTTATGTTAGTCGGAAACTGGGCTCTAATCCAGGTCCAGCGGAATGGTAGCGCGCACTCCATCACAGCGGGCGGTAGTTTCAGTTTGCTCATTTTGTTTAGCTGCATTTTTTTTTTGCGACGGTTTACAGTGGCAGGAAGTGGTGATGTTCTTTTTACCAACCCGTTTTCTTGTTTAAATTTCAGTATTATTATTATATTAAAAGTTTTGGTGTTAATTTTTATACCCGAGCGCACTTGTGCACAAGGGTATTATAACTTTGTTCACATAACGGTTGTTTGTAAGAGGCAAAACGAAACGAGATAGATATAGACAAATGTATACATAAATGATCAGAATGAAAAGAGAAATCGATTAAGCGGTGACTGCCTGTCCGTCCGTCCGTCTGTTTGTGCACACGATAACACGAGTAAAAATTGAGATACCTCAACGAAACTTGGTATATGCACTTCTTTCGGGCGTAGGACGGATGGTATTGAAAATAAGCACGCCTACCTCCCATATAACGGTAATTTTCAGAAATACGAAAACTGCGATATTTTAGTACCCACTGAAGATAATTCACTCAAAATTGACATTTACAATAATTTTTAGACTAAAAATAAGAATATTCTAAACTTTTGGAAAATGGGCGTAGCCACGCACACTTACGGTTACATGTGTATATCTTGGTAACCGCTACACCAATTTCTTCCAAACTTGGCACAGTTGTTGGCCGAAAATTTTTAAAATCGGACAATAACCACGCCCGCACCCCATATAACGGTAATTTAGAGAAATACGAAATCTTCGATAAATCAGTAAATATTATAGGTAATTTATTTAAAATTGAAGCTTGCAACAATTCTTTACCACGAAGAACGTTTATAATAAAATTTTGGAAAATGGGCGTGGCACTGACCACTTATGATCACATATATGTATCTCGTTAACCGTTTTACCAATTTGTACCAAACTCAGTATAGCTATTGTGCTTGCTACATAGAAGAAAAACGTTTTAAATTATTGAAATCGGATTAAAATTGAGGCCGCTTTTCATATAATGGTAAATTTCAGAAATGCTTGAAGCTTCAATATTTCGAAATTTAAGGACGCGAATTTACTCAAAATTGATACTTCCCGGCTTACCATGTAGCGGTACTTGCGCCGGGTATTTAATGTTCGGCTCCGCCCGAACTTAGACTTTCTTACTTGCTTAGTACTAGATTTTTTATTGGGCCCCCCATTGGATTTTCTTGGGGGTTTGTCGGCCCTATAATATATAGTTCCTATAAAAAAATGGCTAAAGAAACAATAATAATACTGGTTAAAGAAACAATAATAATATTACTGGGAATCTCCTGAAGAGAAACAGAGTTTTCCAATCGAAAAATATTGATTTTCAAGAATTCTACACTATTTCTACGAAAAGTTGTTTTTCCCCCATATATAATAGTATGTACATGGAAAACTTTGAGCTCTCTGAGCACTCCCTAAATATTTTTTGATTTCAAAATAAAAGAATAGGGGTATATTTTTTCCGTATAGAACAATCCTATTCCGACTTTACTTTTTCACGTGCATTTTTGGACCACTCTAATATACATAAGTTAAATGTTTGAAAAAGAAAATTTCGCAAACAAAACTCCGAGCACAATGGATTTAGTTACATGAGACAAAATTGCGTTTTAAACATCTTTTACTCGATAGTCGTTTTTAATTAGCTGGCGATTGCTGACGGAGGTGCTTGACACCTGGAACAAATCAATCAACTACGACCACTTTAGAACGAATATCAACATTCGTGTGTATATGCATACACATTTTTGTACATTACAATGCCTTATTGCCTATGGGTCATTCCATACAATATTTACACCTCAATATTTTTTTTGGGGTGAAATGAATTTTTTTACATTCTTTACCGAAATAAAGAAGACAACTATATATGTCATATTTCGTCATGATATTCGAAAATCTCGAAAAAATATTCCCGAAATTTTGAACTCACGGAGAAGTATCTTTTTTTAATTGTTTGCAGTTAATAAACTAATTCTCGGAGAAAATCGGTTAGGGTATCAAAATGTGCGCAATTACCTCGGCTTTCCATGAGAATGTGAGACAGATTGAAATAAAAAAACTGCAATAAAAATTGGCATTTTTTAATTTTTTTATTTTTCTACTAACTTCATCATGTTTGATTTTTATTTTTTCAACCAGAATAGTTGACAAACTTTATGGAGTAATTTGAGAATGGAAACACAAAAACTGTAAAAGTTACGAGCTTTTTCATACTTTAGTATGAACTTTATGTACGCAGGTATGAAAAAACTCGTAACTTCTACAGTTTTGGTGTTTCCACTCTTAAATTTTTACAGCGTACTCCATAAAGTTTGATAACTATTCAGGTCGAAAAAAAATAAAAATCAAACATGATGAAGTTAATAAAAAAATATAAAATGCAATTTTTTAATGCAAAGCATAGAAAGCCGAGGTAATTACGCACATTTCGATACCTTAACTGATTTTCT
>NW_023458561.1:16902148-16910186 GCF_013731165.1 Rhagoletis pomonella | reverse complement strand
TTTAATGCAATTTTTTTTTATTTTAATCTATCTCACATTCTCATGGAAAGCCGAGGTAATTACGCACATTTTGATACCTTAACTGATTTTCTCCGACAAATAGTTTATTAACTGCAAACAATTGAAAGAAGATACTTCCCCGTGAGTTCAAATCTTCGAAATTTTTTTCGAGAATTTCGAATATCTTGACGAAGCAAAATAATAGGTGTCTTCTTTTTTCCATAAAGAAATTAAAAAAATATATTTCACCACAAAAAATATATTGAGGTGTAAATATTGTATGGAATGTCCCCTATACAAAAAAAAAGAAATATGAAAAATTTGCATTTTATTCCATCGGAAATTTAAAAGAGTTAAGTCAACTAGAACTATTTGAAAATAGCACAAAAATCGAGTTTTTTTATACATAAATAAAATTAGTTAAAAACAATTTTTGTTTTAATCACCTTAGATGATAGAAGAGTTTTTGCCTAAGAGGTCTGTATAAAAATGTCAAAAAAATTATCAATAAAAATAATGAGATCTTTGGACGTATTTTCAAATCGGTTTAGCTCACGTAAATCTCAATATATTTGCTAAATATTTTAGTGGAAGCTTTAAATACAACAGAGGCCAACAAAATTTAAACAATGTTATGTTGACTAGAATAATACAGCCGATTCTTATAGGATTTTTCCCGTAGAATCTGAACCGCGAGGTGTACTTCAAAGATTGGTACAGGAATTTCTGCAGTATGGCATAAAGGCCGTTAACCGTTTAACCATAAGTTTTGATTTTGAGTATTAAATGGCAGTGCCTTTACTTTCATATACACAGGCAGATATGTATATTGCATCAATTTATTGTTTTACAGAGGCTTGAAAATGCCCAAAAACGCGTTTTTCGGCACTTTTGAACCTAAGTTGCTCCAAAACTAGAGACAATCCAATATCTTTGCGGTCAGATTCGGATTCTACGGGAAAAATTCTATAAGAATCGGCTACAATATTTTAGGCAACAGAATTTCGTTGGGCAGTGTAATTTACAATTCCGGTGGAAAACCCGCAAGTTTTTTTAGTAATGCACATGAGTACATAATTATTTGCATCTAAGGGCCTAAGCCAATTGATAGAAAAGAGGAAATTTTGACGGAAAAAGTAAGAATTTGACATTTGGTTTTTCATAGCAAATTTTTCCACCCAGTCTCACCACGGAGAAAAAAGTTGCAGATTGGCACAGGCCGTACATACTAGGGATGTTAATTTTTCGGCTTTTTCCGATCCCGGGATTTCCGGGATGGCGTTGTCATAATCCCGGGATTAGTCCCGGGATGTAGATATTTAATACTTTTTAACAACTTGTATTGAAAAAATTCTTCTATATTGTTGGAGAAGCTCTCCTACAAGAAATAAATATTAAATAAATGGGTTTGAAACCTACTTTTTTTTAAAAGTGGCGTTTTTATTTTTTTTCTCTGACCGCACGATTTAGTTTGAAGGACTTTGTAATTTCAGACATATGATTAATGCCAAAAATTCTTAAAAAAATGCAATGCAATGCAGAATAAAAATATGGGTAACAAATGCAATAGGAAATTTCTTTAGAATTTAAAAAATTAAAATTTTTTCGATTCACAAGGACGAATAGGTAATTTTTAAGCTGACAAAGTTAGAAAAACGAAATTCGAAGATGTTATCGAGATTATATAAGCCCTTAACATATAACTTTTTAAAAAACGATAATTGCGAAATTTCAAGGATAAAATTTTGAAATGACATTTTCAATATTTACCAGCCCTTCTGCACCAGAAACTTGAATCTGCTTAAATTCTAAAGGATTTCCTCATTAATTTTATACCCATACTTCTTCTCGAAGCAAATTTCTATCAATTTTTTAAATCATTTTTGAGTTAAAAATTTACTATCGCGCGGTGTTATATATATAATGAGCTAGACATTTATAAAAAATATTAATTATACAGTAAAAAAGAAATATAGCCAATACTGGTCAAGAAAAGGAGTTTCTATTATTGCCATCAGTGCAAATTACAAATCCCGAAAATCGCGGGTTTACTTGCTAAGAATCCCGGGATTTTCGAGACCTTAAAAAGTCCGGGATTAACATTCCTACTACGTACCTACTTAACAAGCTGTCATTCGTTTTTGAAGAAAATAAAAATCAAATGTGTGGTTTGCATACCTGGTAATATGAATGACTAACACTTGTTCACGAGTGGCACCGCACCTAGGCAATGCAAAGTAAACGGCCGACGAACAGACAACACCGAAAATATTAAAAGATTAACCACGATTAAGTATAGAAATAAGTGGAATCTAGCCAGTGCTGTTCGATACATGGCAGCCGATGCGTTTGCGCCTGCTAAGTTTGTTTGGAGGCGAAACTTGAAATGAACAAACTAAAAGCCGCTCTGGCAATTGCTTACACTATACGGGTTGGGCGGGACCGTGGCTGGTCCAGCACTGAATGGTGAATGTGGGCCCAGGCAAGAATTCACAACGCAAATTGGTCAGTGGGTCGCGTGGCAAATTTTTTTCATTTGCTGCTTTAGTATTGGCGATGGTGTTAATGTTTTTGCAGATGTAATGCTAGGTTTGTTGTTGCATTCCTGTACTTCCAAAGCGGCATAATATGGCATGTACATATCTATCTACATACATATGTACGCTGTATCATGTTGAAGCCGAAATATGGACTAAATGTTCCAATCGATTTTTGGCTCTTACTATGAGGGATGGACATTAGGGTGTCCATTGAAAATGTATTTTTTTGTAAATTTTAAGACCCTGCCCCTTAATTTTATTAGTTTGTAAGAGAAATATTATTGTGTTGGTGTTGGTTGATTTTTCCGACAGGGTGGTAAGATGATTTATTTTGGAACGAATTTCTGTCTGTGTTTGGAGAACGAAAAATGACACTGAAGATGGCACAACGCCGAAACCGGTTTGTCTGCAAACCAAGCTTGACAAGGGATGACGGAAATTCGTTCCAAAATAAACCAATAAATATTATTTCCTACTTTTATAAATTTTTTAAAGGTCACTTAAAGGACCTGTCGATTTAGGTCAGAAAATACGATTTTGTTGATTTATGGGTTTTTGAATGACTCGATGTAAAAGATCGAATATGATCTGAGAAGAGGATATATAGGCCTTTAAAATGGCGATAGTATATATCAATTTTGAATAAATATTGATGAATTCCTTAGGCACACTGCTCAAAATTTCTAAAAGTCCGGTTAATAAGCAATATACATTCTAGGTCGTATTTAAGTAAAGTTGCCTAACTTCGACAATTTTTAGGCGATTGCAACAAATGAGCTATCAGTTTATTTGAAAATAGATTTAATTTTAGATAGTACTACATATTTGTGGTAATAAATAATGTCAAAATTAAAAAAAAAATTAAGAAATTTTTTTATTTTTTTCCCCCGATGAAAAATGCCAACAATCCAAGTCTGACAAAAGACGGTTATATACCATTTTAAAGGCCTATATATCCTCTTCTCAAATCGGCATCTCAATTTGACATCGAATCAAAAATAGTCATTCAAAAACTCATAAATCTACAAAATCGTATTTTCTGACCTAAATCGACAGTTCTCGACCTCTAAATGACCTTTAACAAGCCTATAATATTTCTCATAAATACGAATAAAATTAGGGGTCGGGTCTTGAAATTTATAAAAAAATATCATTTTCTATGGGCATCTTAGTGGACATAGTGCATTCTCTACGCCCGATTACAATTTGCCAGTGCTCCAAGGTGGTGCCTAATATTTTTCAAACCTGTTGCTACCCGCCTCCCATAAAGCGGTGAACTCCAAAAATTGTGATTCTGTCCTCCCTGCCGCTAAAAATTGTCTAGCCTAAATTTTAGTTTTTATTCGGTCACAATATGCGCTGTGAATAAACTGCAGGTGTCAAAATTGGAAAATGTGTCAGAAAGCGGCATAAGCATTATATTTATATGTAAATAATATCGGCGAAGAAATTCAAAACAACGAAAGTCTAAGCAAAAATGAAGTCTTTGATGAAGACAGTTAGATAGGAATATCTCCAACCATAGAAATATCTCTCTATATAATTTTTATATTATATTATACCGCTGTGGTGTAGTGGTAAGCAGTGCGCGCTTTCACTCATCTGCACCTGTGTTCAAGCCCTGGTCAAAGCAACATCGCAAAAAATATAGAAAAAGGTTTTTTCTTAACAGCGGTCGTCCCTCGGCAGGCAATGGCAAACCTCCGAGTGTATTTCTACCATGAAAAATAGCTTCTCATAAAAATACAATCGACGTTCGAAGTCGGCGTAAAACTGTAGGTCCCTCCGCTTTGTGTGACAACATCAAGGCGAACGCCACAAGTCGGAGGAGAAGCTCGGCCAAACACTAACATATGTGTAAGCGCCAATCTATTATTATATTAGCCGTGTTTTATTTGTCCAGAAATTTAAGCTATTAGCTTATTTTGTATGGAGGACTTACCCAACATAATTATATTGGCTTATGAAAAAATATCTTGGCTTGTATATTGAACATGAGGCATTGCCATTCAGCATCAGAAATTTTCTCCTTAAGCCAATCAGAAAGAGGCAAAAACTTACTTTGACACTATGTGCAGTCAAACAACTGTCAAAATAAGCTAATTTCGTTTTATTTGACCAAGATTTAGCTATTTGCTTGTGATGGTTGAATAAAACATGCCCATTATTATTATATTAAAATTTTTTACGCGGTAGACTTTTCGCTGGATTCGCCCATATACATATATATGCCACAAGAAAATTTTAAACTCCCTTATCTGAAGAATTTTGGATAATAGCTGATCTCGCCTTATTAGAGGTTTTTATTTTTAATTTTTAAAAATTCTATTTTTGAAACAAATATTTTTAAAAGGTATGCGTATTTAAAAAAAAAATGTTTGAATATCACTATTATATAAGTGATTTGTGTTATTTATTATTACCCTCTGAAGGTATTATATTCGGTTTTGGTTTTAAAAACTATATTATAACAAGATCTAATTTTTCAAATAAAAGATTTTCGTTTTCAGTTGCTCCGCGGGTTTAGCGCTGTGCCATTCAAAAGAAATGTTTTCTCCATAATTTAGGTTGCCTTGTTTGTTCTTGCGGAAATTCTACCTGGTCTGAAACCTTATGTAAATCAACAAATTTCTGATATAATTTTTCGGGGATTTTCCTACCGCTCAGCATTTCAAACTCTTCGCACTCACATACACAATTAATCAACCAATTTTGTTATACCCGAGCGCACATGTGCACAAGGGTGTGTTAATTTTGTTCACATAACGGTTGTTTGTAACAGCCAGAACGAATCGAGATAGATATAGACAAATGTATACATAAATGCTCAGAATGAATAGAGAAGTCGATTAAGCCATGTCTGTCTGTCCGTCTGTCCGTCCGTCCGTGTACACGATAACTCGAGCAAAAATTGAGATATCTCAACGATATTTGGTATGTAGGTTTCCATTTTTCCAAGGTAGGTAGGTACTGAAAATGGGCGAAATCGGACGCCCACTTTCCATATAACGGTAATTTCCAGAAATAAAAAACTGTGATATTTAAGTAACTACTGACGACAATTCACTCAAAATTAATGTTTACAATAGTTTTCAGACGAAAAATAACAATATTATAAATTTTTGGAAAATGGGCGTAGCCACGCCCATTATGGTTACATGTGTATATCTTGGTAAGTACTGTACCAATTTCTTCCAAACTTGGCACAGTTATTGACCTTGGTATAATGTACCAAATGGCCGAAAATTTTTTAAATCGGACAAGGACCACGCCCACATTCCATATAACGGTAATTTAGAGAAAAACAAATTCTTCGATAAATCAGTAAATATTAAAGCTAATTTATTCAAAATTGATGCTTGCAACAACTCTTTACCAGGAAATACGTTTATGATAAAATTTTGGAAAATGGGCGTGGCACCGCCCTCTTATGATAACATATATGTATGTCGGTAACCATTATACCAATTTGTACCAAACTCGGTACGGTTATTGTGCTTGCCACATAAAAGCAAAATGTTGAAAATTATTGAAATCGGACTAAAATAACGGCCGCTTTTCATATAATGGTAAATTTCAGAAGTGCTTGAAACTTCAATATTGCGAAATTTAAGGACGGTAATTTACTCAAAATTGATAAAACCCGGCTTACCATGTAGCGGTAGCCTTCGGAGAGGTGAAAAAACATTTATTCAATACTTGCGCCGGGTATTTAATGTTCGGCTGCGCCCGAACTTAGACTTTCTTACTTGTTTTTGAATAACTTTTCACTAAATGAAAAAAATATATTTTAAGTGATGGAAATCTTTATTTGGACCATTAAAATTTTTTCTGTTAGGTGGAAAAGATCATATATGTCAAGTACCTGCCGCTAGTGTTGATACACATTTGTGCCCGGTTTTTCGTATTTTCCAGAACTTTCCGCAAGATTTCCGGTCCGCTTTCCTGTCGAACATTCTCTTTATGGAGTGCGACTGTCTGCAGCGTGTGGCATAAACTCGCGACTTGAAGTAGCCACAAATAAAGAATACGTCTCGCTTATTGCGGCAGCTTGCGTTGCGCCCAGTGGGCGGCCAGCTTCGGGAAGTGGTTAGATCGTGCATATTTGTGTATGTTTAAAGGAAGGAAGTTAACTTAAAAATTTTCAACTGCTTCTAAGCGAGGTACTTATAAGCGATAAATATTATATGCATGCAATTAAGCGGTAAACAAAATGTGCTTATTTAAAAATTGGTAAAAACGCAATCTAAAACTAAAATATAACTGAAATAAAGTACTATAATAGCTTGGAGTTTGGTGAAGCGCTGCGAATATGATTATGCAACTGCTCCGCGTATTCAGTCGACGATGACGCTGGCGTTACTGCTTGCTGACCGTTGCTGGTCGAGATACCTATTCACCTGACTTTTTTTATTCCAATAAAGTCACCACCTATGACTCCATGCATTTTTGTACCACTCAATCGGCACCAGGTTGTCTGCGTGTTGTCCGTCTGTTTACTGCATTCTGCCTAGGTTTTTTTTGGCTAGTGTCTTTAATATGATTATATCACTGCCGTGAAAATGGCAGATCTGTCGACGTCGTTTCGAATGAATGATGCGAGCATCTGAAAATGCCTTTTACATCTTCTTTCAGCAGTTTACTTCATCTATTCGTTTGCATATGTCATATGTATATAAACAGTGGCGGATTTACCGTAAAGGCAACATAGGCAGGTGCCTAGGACGGCAAAATTTTAGTTGAAAAAAAAAACATTTTTTTCAAGTTAGCTGCACTGATATTATCTAAATGATAATATTTAAAATACTAAATTGGAATTTTTGAGATTATAACTTATCAAGTGAAAAAAGTTTGTTGATGATGGCTTTCTTTAAAAGAAAATCTTTACTGAAGGCAAATACCACCTTTTTCATTTTAAATTGTAATAAAAGTACAGTAAATAATATAAATTTGAATAATGCCATTTACTGCTAATCGTTACAAAACTGGTACTCTTACCTCAAAATATTTTTCCTATCGGAAAAAGGGCGGCAAATTCGGAATTGCCACTGGGGTCACAAATATTCAAATCCGCCACTGTTATATATACATACCTATGTACATACATATGTGTATGCATACTATGTACATACATATGTATATGCATATTATGTATGTACATTAGGGTGCCTAGCGAAAATGCCTGTTTTGGGGAATTTCAAGACTCTACCCCCTAATTTTATTCGTTTTTATGAGAAATTTTATTGCCTATTTCTATAGATTTTTTAAAGGTCACTTAGAGGTCGAGACTTGTCGATTTAGGTCATAAAATACGATTTTGAAGATTTATGAGCTTTTGAATGATTGTTTTTGATTCGATATCAAAGATCGAATATGATCTGAGAAGAGGATATACAGACCTTTAAAATGGTATACAGTAATCTATTGTCGGTCTAGGCTTGTTAGGATTTTTTATCGGGTAACTAAAAAAGTAACCATATTTCTCTTAATTTTTTTTT
>NW_023458561.1:16870894-16892148 GCF_013731165.1 Rhagoletis pomonella | reverse complement strand
ATCGTTAAATTCGAGGGGAATAATGCACATGGAAACGGTTCTCAGCGGTTTACCGGTTTGAGAATAAAAACAAAAACAAAGATGCCTAGAGGTAAAGGTGAAGAGGAATATGCAAAAATAAAGATAAATATGAAGAAAAGGATGAGGATGAAGATCGATATTGTTATCGATATAAAACTCGATATTCTTATCGATATAATAATCGATATTGCTATCGATAAAATAATCGATATTGTTATCGATGCTGTTATTAATTAAATAACCGCTCTTGTAGTCGATATAATAATCAATAAAATAATCGATATTGTTACGATACAATAATGGATATTGTTATCGGTATAACAATCGATTAAATAATTGATTTTGTTATCGATTTAGTCATTTATATTGTTAACGATATGTACAATAATCGATACTGACGATTCTTATATTTATCGCTGAATTAATCGATTTTATAATCGTTGTATTTTTCTATATGTGTATGGATATTGTTATCGGTATTTTTATTGAAACAGTTATCGACAGGGTTACCGATTTAATAATCGGATCATGGAATGGGATCACATTACATGACATCACATCACATAATATCACATGATATGATGAGACATCACAATATATTACATCACATAATATGATATCACATCACACGATATCACGTGACATGACATCATATGATATGACATCACATTATATGGCATGACATCTTATGACTTGACATCACATGATATGACATCGTATGACATGATATGGCATTACATGACGTGGCATCACATGATATGACATCATATGGTATGACATCATATGACATGACACCAGAGGATATGACAACACATGACATGACATCCCATCACATCATATAAAATCACGTCACATCTTATCACGTCATCGCACCTCATCTCATCTACGTGAATAGAAAAGGATATAAGCAAAGATGTGAAAGATAAAAACAAAGAGGAAGACCAAGGTAAAGTTACCGATTTCAAAACCAAAAACACCGTTGGAAAGGTAATTTTCTGTAGATGAGGAGAGTTTTTATAGTTTCGAAATTGGTTGAAAATTTTCGTTTAAAAATTTCCATATTTGTTAATGGTTGTTTTTGCAACCTGCTCAATTCAAGCGTTTCGCATTTTGTTTTACTTCGTATTTGAAATTAAACTTTGTGTTCAATCTCAGGGGATTGATTAGAGCGGCACAGCGTGCACCGGAGAAACTAAATCCACAATAAATAAAACCTATTGGGATTTCGTATAATTCAAATAGTTTAAATAATTCTTTTATTGAAGTAATTCAACGTATTAATGCAATACAACGACAATTTTGAGCCCGAGTGGCTTATGAAACGGAAAATTGAAAACGCAGGTGCGATGCGGCTGCGGCGGTCGTTACAGAAGAAGTGAAAAAGAATTTTAATTGCGGACACAGATCACCCCATGGCTCGCTTACAATAGCAACTATTACAAAGCATTTTTCAAATGTAAGTTCACAATGGCAAAATGATGTTGCCGGCCGCACGCATTTTACAAAGAAAGGAAAATTCAATCTAATCGAACTGGATTAAGTTAGTGTCCATGTCCTCGAAACTTTGAAATAAAGATAAATATGAAGATGGAGAAACAAGTGATAACGATGAAGACAAAGAGGAAAATTGAGATAAAGGCGAAAATGGAGACAATGAGAAATACATAAGAATTAGGTTAACAGAGTTGAAATTTTGCGATAGGAATCGAAATAAAATCAGCCTAAAGGTTACTGAAATTTATCGAATCATCGAAGTTTATAATTATCGAAATTTATCCATGCTTATTAAGTTATCGCAACGTGTTGAATTATTCAAACTGATCAATGTTTACTGAGTTGTCGCAATTTATAGACACAGAAACTTAGTTGTCCAAATTTACGGGTAGTTATCGAGCTATAAAAACGTGTGAGATTAACGAAATTTGTCAAGTTAAAGAAATGTATCAAGTGATCGATATTTCTTGAGTTATCATTATTTATAGACTTAACGAAATATATCGAGATGTCGTAATGCATGGAGGTCTTTCAACTTACAGAGTTATCGATAATTATTTATCTACTGAATTTGGTTGGTTCAACGAAGCGAAGTTTATGGAATTTTCAAATTATATCGATTTATTGAAATTTCAAGGTTATATTAGCTTATCGATTTATCACTGCTTATCGCATTTAATCGTCTTAACAGAGTGTAAGGAGTTATCAAAATGTTTAGATAGTTTTCGAAAAATGTGGAAATGTCAAAAGTAAACATTTATAAAGGTATCCAAAGTCTTTACATTTTTGAGTTATCGAAATTTATCGAGCCATCGAATTTCACAGTTACCGAAATTGGTCGAGTTAACGAATTTAGTTGAGTTATCGAATTTTAGTGAAATTCATCGAACTATCGATATGTATCAAATCATTGAAATTTATCGATAAACTTGAATGTATCGGGTCAATTCCAAGTCCTGCCGAAGTCCTCCAAAGACCTTCTCAGATAAGAAAAATTTAGTTACGTTTTAGTAGAAGATTTCCGGTTAGTTAATTTGTACCGTATAAGTTTTGCTACGTGTTAAGATAGAAAACCTCCCCAAGGCTTCTAAAACTAGAAAAACTGTCGAATTTCGGCAGTAACTGGCACTCTATCTATATATTAATACGCTAACATAAATTTTGTCTCCGTTCGTTTGGCTATTCTACCGAACCGATTTCAAAAGCAAGAACACCGTTGGAAAGGCATTTTTCCGTAGATGGGCAGAGTTTTTATGGTTTCACAACTGGTTGAAAATTACGGCCAAAACCGTCGTTTAAACATTTTCGAATTGTGTATAGATGTTGCTGCAACATGTTCAATTTGACATGTTTCGCATGCTGTTTCACTTCGCATTTGAAATTAAGCTTTGAAATAAAGATAAATATGAAGATGAAGAAATAAATGATAACGATGAAGTCAAAAAAAAGAAGGCAAAAGTGAAGATAAAGACGAAAATGGAGACAATGACAGATACATAAGAACTAGGGTAACTGAAAGGGTTTCTTGAATTTATGAAGTGAAACTTCTTTAGCGGCAGTTGGTTGGTTGGGAGTAAATTGTCAAATTCAAGGGGAATAATGCACATGGAAATGGTTCTCAGCGGTTTAGCTGTTTGAGAATAAAAACAAAAACAAAGATGCCTAGAGGTACAGGCAAACACGAAGATCAAAGTAAATTTAAACACTTTAAGATAAAAGTGGAGAGGAATATGCAAAAATAAAGATAAATATGAAGAAAAGGATGAGAATGAAGATCGATATTGTTATCGATATAAAACTCGATATTCTTATCGATATAATAATCGATATTGCTATCGATAAAATAATCGATATTGCTATCGATAAAATAATCGATATTGTTATCGATACTGTTATTAATTAAATAACCGCTATTCTAATCGATATAATAATCAATATAATAATCGATATTGTTCACGATACATTAATGGATATTGTTATCGGTATAATAATAATAATAATAATAGATTGGCGCTTACACATATGTTAGTGTTTGGCCGAGCTTCTCCTCCGATTTGTGGCGTGCGCCTTGATATTGTCACACAAAGCGGAGGACCTACAGTTTAACGCCGACTCCGAACGGCGATTGTATTTTTATGAGAAGCTTTTTTTCATGGCAGAAATACACTCGGAGGTTTGCCATTGCCTGCCGAGGGACGACCGCTGTTAAGAAAAAACCTTTTTTTTCTATATTTTTGCGATGTTGCTTTGACCAGGGTTTGAACCCAGGCATTGTGGAGTGGGAGCGCGCACTGCTTACCACTACACCACAGCGGCCGACGGTATAATAATCGATTAAATAATTGATTTTGTTATCGATTTAGTCATTTATATTGTTAACGATATGTACAATAATCGATACTGATGATAGTTATATTTATCACTGAATTAATCGAATTTACAATCGTTGTATTTTTCTATATGTGTATGGATATTGTTATCGGTATTTTTATCAACGCAGTTATCAACAGGGTTATCGATACACTAATCGGAACATGGAATGTGATCACATTACATGACATCACATCACATTTTATCACATGATATGAAGAGACATCACATGATATTGCATCGCATAATATGATATCACATCACACGATACCACGTGACATGACATTATATGATATGACATCACATTATATGGCTTGACATCACATGATATGACATCGTTTGACATGACATGGCATTACATGACGTGGCATCACATGATATGACATCATATGGTATGACATCATATGACATGACATCAGAGCATATGACAACACATGACATGACATCCTATCGCATCACATAAAATCACATCACATCTTATCACGTCGTCGCACCTCATCTCATCTACGTCAAAAGAAAAAGAAAAGGATATAAGCAAAGATGTGAAAGATAAAAACAAAGATGAAAACCAAGATAAAGTTACCGATTTCAAAACCAGAAACACCGTTGGAAAGTAATTTTCTGTAGATGAGGAGAGTTTTTATAGTTTCGAAATTGGTTGAAAATCGTCGTTTAAAAATTTCCATATTTGTTAATGGTTGTTTTTGCAACCTTGTTCAATTCAAGCGTTTCGCATTTTCTTTTACTTCGTATTTGAAATTAAACTTTGAAATAAAGATAAATATGAAGATGAAGAAACAAGTGATAACGATGAAGACAAAAAAAAGGAAAAAGTGAAGATAAAGACGAAAATTGATATAAAAGCGAAAATGGAGACAATGAGAAATACATAAGAATTAGGTTAAACGAGCTGAAATTTTCCGATAGGAATCGAAATAAAATCAGCCATAAAAGTTACTGAAATTTATCGAATCATCGAAGTTTATAATTATCGAAATTTATCCATGCTTATTAAGTTATCACAACATATCGAATTATTCAAACTGATCAATGTTTACTGAGTTGTCGAAATTTATAGACACAGAAACTTAGTTGTCCAAATTTACGGATAGTTATCGAGCTATAAAAACGTGTGGGATTAACGAAATTTGTCAAGTTAAAGAAATGTATCAAGTTATCGATATTCATTGAATTATCATTATTTATAGACTTAACGAAATTTATCGAGGCGTCGTAATGCATGGAGTTCTTTCAACTTACAGAGTTATCGATAATTATTGATCTACTGAAATTGGTTGGTTCAACGAAGCGAAGTTTAGGGAATTTTCAAAATATATCCATTTCAACGTTATATAAGCTTATCGATCTATCACTGCTTATCGAATTTAATCGTCTTAACAGAGTGTAACGAGTTATCGAAATGTTTATATAGTTTTCGAAAAATGTGGAGATGTCAAAAGTAAAAATTTATAAAGGTATCCAAAGTTTTTAAATTTTGAGTTATCGAAATTTATCGAGCCATCGAATTTCACAGTTATCGAAATTGGTCGAGTTAACGAGTTTTGTTGAGTTATCGAATTTTAGTTTTCTTGAAATTCATCGAACTATCGATATGTATCAAATCATTGAAATTTATCGATAAACTTGAATGTATCCGGCTAGTTCCAATCCCTGCCGAAGTCCTACAAAGACCTTCTTAGATAAAAGAAAATTTAGTCACGGTTTAGCAGAAGATTTTCCGGTTAGTTAATTTGTACCGTATAAGTTTTGCTACGTGTTAAGTTAGAAAACCTCTCCAAGGCTTCTAAAACTAGAAAAACTGTCGAATGTCGACAGAAACTGGCACTCTAGTTATACATTATTTCAGCAGTCTGCTCTTTCTTAAGTACTTTTCTCAATACTCATATTATCCACCCACAAAAAGTAACTATATCCATATAGGATTATATCATAACTTGGATTCCGGAGGAGAAATTGTGTATTCTTAATTACGTATTGGATAGTTCAGCTCGAAAAAGCAGATAATCTAGCTAACTGGCCGTCTCCACAGGATAAAATTGCTGCCCAGCTGTCATTTTGGTCGCTAGATATGTTATATCAGTGTCAATATTTGTGTGGGCTTTTTATATCTTGATATAAGGCTTTGTAAGATGGCTTTGAAAATGTATTTTGGTCGGATTAAATCGTTTAAAAAATTTATACAATAGGCTATTTTACATCCAAGTACATAATTACAAATATTTTAACAGGAAACAGACCAATGTTTGCTTTTATATTAAAATAATAATGATGTTGCAGCCACGAAGTTTTCGTGCAAATGAAAATGTAGCTGTCAAACTACCAAATTTCCGGCAATAGATGGCAAGATATAAGCTGTGATATATATTGGTCTTGAAGAGCAATGAGCGGTCTCCATTGGCTGTTTATATTCTAACATATGTCTCAAGATATAAACTTTATCCTGTGGAGACGGGCAGTAAACAAAAAAACCTAATATATGTAACACTATTGTGAAATTTATTAAGGGCAGCAGTCTACAGGATATCCGGAATCCGGTTATCCGGCAAAATCTCTATCAGGCACATCCATATTTTTAATCCACGGCCCTAATTAACAAAAATGTATTTATTATTTATTGTGAACCTTTACTAGTGGCAGAGAGATTCAAATACATTTAAATGTGTGTGGTAAGTCATGCTGTTTCTACTAGCTAACCTTTAGATACATATGTCATTTGTGGTTTGTATAGGGACGCCAAGCTTAAATATTATTTCCATAATCGTCGGGATTTTTAAAGGAACTTCTTATTATATTCTGCTTACTTCAGCGGTTATTTAGCTAGCTTTCATGCCACAAAACGTAATTCCTGTTATATTTCCAGGCTCTTCTTCAGATAGTTCAAAGCCACGGGATTTTATGGGCCATAACATAACTAGGGAAAACAATAACACGGTTTTTATTATGAAAATAGCTTTTAATGTTTAAGTTTTTACCACACAGTCATTGGTGTAGTTTTGTGTTGAGAATTTTTTGACACTGGAGCAGGCGGAAGCTGAATAATTCATTTTGCACATATATGTAATTATTTACTATTGAATATTAACTATTGTTTGTGATAACGGTAGTTTAACCCTCTAGTACAGTCATGCCCAGCGCAGGGCACTTGCATATGGAATTCTGCCAGCGCAGGGCACTTGCTTATGGAGTTCTGCCGACGTTGGGCATGACTGCTCCAGTAGGCTGAACCGCCTCCAGACGGTCGTTAACTAAAAACGTTTTTAGTGCACCTATAATAATTTTTTTCTATATTCGTAAGGCACGATCTTTAGACAAAAATCGTTCCTTTACGGCGATGTAAATTTTAATCCGTCAATTCAATCCGTTTTATTTTAATCGGCAGTTGAATTAAAGATTGTGAAAGACACGGTTAAAATTAATTATTTATTTTTTTTTAGTAATTTCGTAATTAAAGACATTTTTTAAGTGGGTTTCGTGGTTAAAAGCATGGTATTTTGATGTAAGTTTTATAATTGTGTGACTCTCCGAAATGGGTAAAATTGCTTTCGAACACAGACCGTCTACAGACCGGCTTGCCGATATAAAAACCCCCGTTTGCATTTTTGACCGTATGCAGACGGGATTACCATGTTCGTATGCCAACATTTTGTAATAGAAAGCGGAAAATATGTATGTCAAAGGAAGAGATTACCCTGTAGGGAACTCAATAAAACTATAAATGCACTATTTTTGAACCCCGTGTGACTATGCCTCGACTGCTTTACATTAATTTTAACCGATTGTTTTACATGGTGACCTCGCCAAAAAAGTGAATTTGTTTACAGGTAACTAAAAAGGGGATATTTATAAGTGTTAACTAACAGATTTTTTTTTTTGTGGTTCAGTCGGTTTTTATACTTATTTTAGATTAACTATACCCCTATAAGTCGGCCGCTGTGGTGTAGTGGTAAGCAGTGCGCGCTTCCACTCCGCAGCACCTGACTTCAAACCCCTCGGCAGGCAATGGCAAACCTCCGAGTGTATTTCTGCCATGAAAAACAGCTTCTCATAAAAATACAATCGCCGTTCGGAGTCGGCGTAAAACTGTAGGTCCCTCCGCTTTGTGTGACAACATCAAGGCGCACTCCACAAATCGGAGGAGAAGCTCGGCCAAACACTAACATATGTGTAAGCGCCAATCTATTATTATTATTATTATACCCCTATAAGTACTACTTCGTTCGGATAAATGAGCTTTTTAGTCGTTTTCGAAACGATGCTGTTTAAATATCCCTTGCTTCCTATATCAAAATATGAGTTTTCATAAAAGGTGGACTTAGCAAATTTTCACTCTAGGCTATGCGTTTTTTCGTTTTGTACACAAGAATTTTTGTTGAAAGTGAAACTAGAGAAACAAATTTCACACATAGCTACAGGTTTCTTCAGTTGAGCACTGCAATGGCTTTGAAAACAAAATAAAAGTTAGTCGTCATAATAATTATAGATTGGCGCTTACACATATGTTAGTGTTTGGCCGAGCTTCTCCTCCGATTTGCGGCGTGCTTGATATTGTCACAGAAAGGCAAGGGACCTACAGTTTTATGCTGACTCCGAACAGCGATTGTATTTTTACGAGAAGCAGTTTTTCGTGCCTGCCGAGGGTCGAAAACTGTTAAGAAATCCTTTTTTCTATATACATAGTTGCCAACTTAGTGCTTTACGGACTAGACTTAGTGCTTTACGGACTAGACTTAGTGCTTTTTGAAAATTAAAACGCCAAAAAAAATTATTTAGTGCCTAGTGCCTTTTTAGTGTTTTTTTTTCTGAACTAAAATTGCTCGGATATAGATAAAACCTGAAATAATTTTTAAATATTTAAAGCTGTGGCAGCACTGAATTCTACAAATCTACAAATTTAAATGCACTTAAATACAGCCATGATTGATAAAAGGCTGAACTTGCAAACCCACCTTGTTTAATTCCATTCGCGTTGAAAATGCTAGTAGATATGCGAGTAAGTTAAGTATTTTTTTCTTTTCTAATTATTTGTAAAAATTTTTATTTTTGTACCACCTGAGTAAAACACATCGTTTCTTGGTGCTGAATCCAAATCTGGCCGCACAATTGCTCTAGCTCTAGAATTTTGAGATATCCTAACCTCAAAGTGCCAAAATCATGGTTTTTGGCGATATTTGAGGTTATATAATAAAAACATAATTTTATTTTTGCTCATTTCTACTTGGGGCATGATTTTCGTTTGTTGGGATTCGATTTTTCTTTCTTGAGATATATCAGTTTTAATGTGCAGTACTTCGGTATTATGTCGTAAGCATGAGTCATTATAGCATGTGGCTTTTCAATCGTTATGAGCCAAAAAGTTTTGTGTATTGATTTATGTATGCATTCTTGTAAATATTGTTAATTTTTTGTTTTTGTTAAATACATACAAACTGTTATGAAAAAAGGATCCATTGATTCAAAACCATTTGGTGCTTTTACTGTGGTAAAACGCTATTTTTCCAAGTTTTTGGTGCATTTTAAAAATCAAAAGTAGGCAACACTGTCTATATACTTCTTTTTGGGATGTTGCTTTAATCAGGGTTTGAACCTAGGCCCTGCGGAGTGGAAGCGCTCACTTCCACAGGGTAATGAGTTTTTGTGTGTATCTGGTTTAAATGTGGGGTCTGGTGCATATGATGAAAACGATGATACGGTTGATGATCGATGCAGATCCATACTATATACCACCACATCTTGATTTCGTTTTAGCACTAAGTGGAGAGACATTGAACGCTATTTCAACAAAAAAAGGAACAAGAGATATTGTTTAGGCGCGTCTGCTAACACCAGGCGCCTAAATACATGCTATGTACTGCTGCATGTGCAAAAATTTCCTTTATGCAATTTAGGAAATTTTTGCACATGCACTTCTCAACTGCCAAGTAATTGAACTTTCTTAAGTTTCAATAAGATGGCACTTCAAAGTATGCTCGGCCTAGTCTGATGCATCCTCCGGACACTGCTTCCGGAGTCTTCTGCGGACTCTGCATGGCTTAAAACCATGCGGAGGTGGTAATAGTTGATTACCATTGGCCGCAGTGCCTACCCACTACTTTTTGGTCCAATAAATATTTTTTTATATACATACATGCAAACATACTGGTCTCCCCTCTCACTGAGTTATTCAGATATAAATTCGTGTTAGAGCTTCAAAAACCAATTGCATATTATTATTGTTAAAGAAGCTGGACTTAGTTAAAGTAACACCTTTGGAGAAGACCCGATCACACGATTGCACAACCAACATACGATATTCATAAGGCATTACCAGAACCATCAATATCTCGGTCTATGCAAAATTTTGAACCAATCCTCAGCATATTTATTTGAACTGCTACCATCGACATCTTATTTAAATCAACAATTTGAAAAAAGGTATCATGTAAATACAAAGCTCCTGAAAAACGAGGTGTAAAATGACTGTTGCTGTTACCGCAAACCGTAAGCCACTTAAATCCTGCATACCCCCAGATAAAGCTCGTTTGGATCAGACCAGTCACTATTCCATGTTTGTTGACAGGAAATCTAAAAAAATGTAAATGACCATCATGCAAGTCTGAAACTTAATTTGTTTGCTCAAAATGTCAATTCTTGTTTTAATAATAAAAGTAATTGTTTTTATGTGTTCCATAATAAATAAATTAAAATATTTCCTCTGAATAAAAAGCATAAGAATATTTGTTTACCCCGAATTCTTTAACTTTTTATTAATTTTCGACTTTTTCATACTGATAATTGTATTTTTTTCAAATAATTATTTTGTCATTATCAGGCGGGACCGTCTGGAGACGGAATAAATTTTTCAGTATATCGCCGAGCCCGTCTACAGACGATCTCGGTTTTTCTCCCCCGTAGGAAAAAGTTACTACCACAGATGGAAATAGACATCATTTTTGGATTTCTTGCGCTAAAATAACCATTCCTGAATTTTTCAGCTCACAAAAAAAATTGAAAATACTTATAAACTAAAGGCTATTTAATGGCACACAGCAAAAAGTTTTACCCTTCTTTCATAGAGCGAAAATGAGGAAAACATATTGCACATATAATTCTTTTACTGGGATATGTATGTATGTACATATGTGCTGTAGATATGTACATATACCGAGTATATAGTATAGTAACCATTTGGTAGCATTTTTGTGCCAATTCGATATTTCTCTTTAGGGGGTTACTATTTATTTTCATTCAGTTCAATTACTGTTTTGTAAAGTTGCAGCTTGGCTGATCACCATTAAAGCTGTTAAATTAGCAAAACCAAAGCAGCTATTGAGTGCAGTAGCAGCACCCGAGTGGTATTTCTATAACCGTCTATGCTTGACTGAATGATCACTTCTTGGCGTTATAGTTTCTTGGCAATTTTCGTTTGTTTCGGCACTTCACGCGCCAATGAAAGCGAAAGGGAAAATTATTTAAAGCAGTGGAATGCAGTCATATTTTCCTGTAACCAAGAAGTTTGAATGCGAGACAAAAATGTTTGTTTAACGAACGTAATATTCTTCGGAATTTCCAAAGTTTAGAAAAAGACATTTAGATATATTTAAGTAGGTACATTGTTTATTTTTTGTACTTCCAATAAAAAGGATTAGTAACTATTTTAAAAAGTAATATTGACCCCGTATGTCGCTAAAAGCTCAGCTAGTCTAGACTTAATTTTCGTAACTTAGCTTATATTTTGGCCAAAAAAACCGATTTTAGCAAAACAAAACCGATTAAAAACAAATAAGTTTTGAGGTAACATACATAAAAAAAAACTGATAACCTCCTCCTTTTTTGGAAGTCGGTTAAAAATGTGTTGTGGTTAGTTAAAACTTAACTTATCGTAAGAAACTTAGAACCTGTAGATTTTAGATTTTTATGTTACGCCCTTACGGAAAATGAGAGCGGTGAGAGAATCAGGCTTGCCAGATTTTTGGTTTTGTATTTCTCAAAAATAAATTATATATTTTTTGCAAGATTTTTTTTATGTGGCATTTTAGGCGCCAAACTGTCAAACAGCTTTTAAAGAAAAGGTAAAAGCAAAATACCTGCTCCTAAGTTGACGTTTTGAGTAATTATTGATGGTTTCTTACGGTAAGTTAAGTCTAGACTAACTGAGCTTTAAAGCTCCAATACAGAAATTAACGTTTTAAAACCTCTTACAAACAAAAAAATATTCCAAAATTCTCAACTAAACCCTCCCTGAAGGTGCCAACTGGTAATGCATACCACAGAGTGAGCCTGTGCGATGTCAGGATGGTATTCAGCTAAGATCAGGGCTCAGTGCCGTGTGCTTAAGCTCTTCAATGGCTATGACATAAGGAAATGATCATTGATCGTGGTTGTGAAGTAAATCTTTACAGGGCTGGATCAAAGTGTCATCCGCTTTCGTGCTGAGGAACGGCCTGGCTGGGACCTGCGCTCTTAAAGTTCGGAAAGGCATTTGCCCAGATACTCCACAAGTCACGATATGACACATGCAGGTAGCGGGTGAGGGCCAATGACGAAGCCGGGCCCGAGCCAAACTTCGGCTACCATACAGGACAGGGAGGTTAAGCAGGGAGGTCCTCTGCGGGATAATCCTGGCACGGGTGGAGACGTGTACGGTATGCAGACTGCTGCCATAGCAGCTCTCGAAACCAGTGCGTAGGCCCCGCGGGGTTCACCCCGTAAACCTAATTCTTTCACGAGGCCAGACGAGCGGATGGAACCGAGCGTGGCGAGCTACAAGGGCAAAAGAGCAGTCGAGAGGATTCTGAAAAGATTCATATCAACGCTGGATTTCCAGGAGATTGCGCTTAGCAACGACGTCGGGGAGATTAAGGCGGAAATAGAATGGGTAAAGGCCGTCATAACTGATCACCGGATACCAGAGCAGAGGGAGTCACAGGTAGCCAGCAAACGCTACAGATCAGGCGATATCGTGCTATCAAGGGCTAAGGGGCCCTTGCTGACAACCAATCGGGCGGGCTGATGCTACGGGTCCAGTGGAAATGGATCAAGGCTAAAATGGCAAACATTTCGGTTAAGTTCCTGTTAGGCCACCCTGGGCCACCGCCATCATGCAGAGACGCGGGCCGGTTACAGGGCAAAACAAAGATTGTGGCGTGTCACGACGAAAGGTCCGCGATACTGTACAAGGCAGCAGTCGGCTGTTTAGGCGAGGTCTACCCTAGTGCGAGACTGAGGGCTACCGATCTTAAAGATATCCCCTCGGTAGACGCCAAAACGGTGCGGGTACTGCAAATCAAGCTGTATCACAGCTTCGGGAGCAGCTGATATTGTCTTCACTCAGAAGCCCTGGTGGTAGGACAAAAATATGTGGACCAAGGTCATCGGAATTTAAACTGGTAAGTGGAACTACTTCGGGAAAACCAAGGTTTGTATTCTTGGAAGTACCAAACTAAGCATTTTATTTCTCCCTCAATTTAGTGACGAGGACACCACGACCATAAGCCTTGAAATAAATGGGGAAAAAGCCCAAGCTGTCCTCAATGTATCTACCCCATGACAAAGAGTTATCGATGCCGCACAGTGGGGCAAACAAATTTGCTGTGGACAAATAAATTTTGAGAGCCCAAATATGAAGCGATTTGAAGTTTCTTTTTTTTTATTAAAAGATAATTAAATTTTGCGTCGATCTGTCCGTGACAATTTTTTAAAAAAGCTCTAGTTTTTTATTTATTTATGTTGAAAAATTAAAAAAAAAAATTTTATGCTTGAAGGCTTCCAATTCTTGGAAAACACTTGAAATTAATTTCAAATATCTGCAATTATTTAAAAAAATTATTCGCAAAAATTTTTTCATAGGATGCATCTCATTAAAAAATGTTTTTAATTTGTCATCTATACTGATATATATATATTGAAAGCCGTTGTTTAATCGAAAAACTCGAGAACTGTACCATTATTTTTGAAATTTCCGACATCGATTCTAGACTCCTAAAGGATGATAATAGAAGAAAAATAATTTCGATATATAAAGGAGGCGTGGCACCGCCCATACAAACTTAAGTTTTCACTCAACTTATCTCTGGAAGTTTTCATCGTGGAGTGCTGCAACTTAGTATAGAGATATATAATATCAACGCCAAACTCATGGAAAAAATGGGAGTTATTGAAAAACGGGGCGTGGCACTTCCTATACAAACTGAATTTCTCACATTAAAATTTTTATGGGGTGGGACTGGGATTGTCGGAAAAGTAGTAATGTATTTCATGCGTGATAAATAATATAATGTATTTCATATGTGTTCTCGATTATATTACTGCTAACTATGTAATCAGCATTTTAACATATTCAAAAAGTTCCAAAAATTTCATATTAAAACACATTCATTACTCGATACTAGGTAATGCAAAACTGAATGCCCCACTTTTCTAAAGACATCGCCCTGGGCAAAAAAATGCATTTTCGAATGTAAAAAATAAATACATTACACTTTTTCACTGGGATGTTGTGTGAGATGTTCAGTTTTTATGGCAGGTGCAAAAAAGTGAAAGCATTCAAACGTAAAATTTGTTTCTTCAATTTTTCAACATAAATAAATAAAAAACTAGAGCTTTTTTAAAAAATCGCCACGGATAGATCGACGCGAAATCTAGTTATCTTTTATTTAAAAAAAAGAAACTTCAAATCGGTTCATAGTTCGGCTCTCAAAATTGATTTGTCCACAGCAACCTTTTTTGCACCACTGTGCGCCGTGTCAGAAGCCTGATTGAAAACGGACAAGATGGACATATATTTGCAGGAGGTGCGAATGCACACCATACTACATTGGAGAGCAGCGTTATATGCAATAGGAGCAACGACCCCACTTTTATCACCGAAACTCGACAGGAGGTAGTGGGTGATGGAGGGATGTGGAGGAGGTAATACGGAACTGGAGGGTTCTTCAGGAGTACGATTTTTCCGATCTCCGATATATCCAATTCGATCTGGGTCAAACTGAACAGAAGGAACCGCCAAGTAAGACTAAAAAAATTAAAAATCCAGATTGGCATGTACATATTTATATAGGCAAGAGCTAGGAAAACTTCTACCCCAAACCTTGTTCCGTGCACACGGGAAAATTTTGAGGAACTTGCAGACCGGTTTACAGGCGCTTGTAGCAGGGCGCTAAATCAAGCTTGTACGATAATGAAGCGTAGGGTAGGAAGAAACCACATTAGTGGGATCAGGAAATCGAAGGTCTGCGAAAGTTTTGCAGAAAGTCCTTCAATCTAGCTACGGCTTCCAACACTGGATTGCGTACAAACAGAACCTCAGGGACTATAAAAAAGCCCTAAGGAAGGCGAAGCGCACCTCTTGGAGAGACTTCTGCAGTAATGTGGAATCGGCTTTGGAGGGGAGCAGGCTTAGGAAGGTACTATCCGCGTTGTCTGCAGAAATACAATGGCACGTGGACAGAAACGGGGGAAGAACCCTGGATCTGCTCACGGACCCGCACTTTCCTGGTGCCTCTACTGATAAACCTGAGGCTCTACAAATTATGAAGGGCTATGAAAATAAACCCCGGACCGGAAGGGGTCACTCCTATCCAGCTGCAGCAAACATTTGAATGCAGTATAAGATGACTGCATGCTATAATAGAAGGAGCAACCAGTATGTGACGTTATGCAGGGATTACTAAGGACGCCGGAAAGGTGGGTCAACGAAAACGACCTTGGAGTAAACCCAAGCAAAACGGAGCTTGTATTATTTACCAGAAGGTACAAGGTTCCAAGACACCTACCATGTCGAATACGGAACTTGTAATCAGTGAATCGGTGAAATATCTAGGACTAATACTAGATAAGAAATTAAACAGGGTACAAAACACATATGAAGAAGTACAATCGGGCGTAAATGGGGCTTGTCCCCCAGAATGATTTATTGGTTATATATTGTCGTGGTTAGGCCAATACTTTTATATGAAGTGGTGTTGTGGGGGCCTGTTCTGACCAAGGAATCAACCACCATAATGCTAAAAAAAGTGCAAAGGACGGTCCTACTGTGGATTAGTGGGGCCCTACGCACAACACCCACAGAAGCGATTAATGTGATGTTAAACGTACTGCCCTTAGACATTATGGCGAAGAAAACTGCAAATCGCGCTGCCGTTAGACTGCGGAATCTATCCAGCTGGGAAACAAATCAATGCGGTCATACCGCAATTCTAGAAGGACTTGGTCAGCAGGAAATAGCGTATTATTGCGTGCAGGCAACGACCTTTGACAAGGGGTATAAGGTAACAATCCCTAGCAGAGAACAGTGGAACCAAGGCGTTCCGGGACTCACAGATTCTATTCATTTATACCCTAACGGATCCAAATTGAATAACAGGATCGGAGGTCGAGTGTACTCGGAACAACTAGGAGTACAAAAGTCATTCCGCCCTCCGGACCACTGTAGCCGACTTCATTCCGAGCTCGCAGCCATAGAGGAGGCTACCGAGTGTCTAAGGACAGGAGTAGTAGGGCACAATAACATCTACATATTTTCAGACAGCCAAGCGGCTTTAAAAACTGTGGATTCTGCCACATGCAACTCGGAAGCTGTAGTGAGCTGCCGCAGGTCACTCAAAGTGATGGCAGAGCAGTTCACTCTTCACCTGGTATGGGTGCCGGGACACAGAGGTATACCAGGCAATGAGATTGCGGATGAGCTTGCAAGGAAGGGCACTTCCCTTCCACTTTTGCTGTCTTGGAAGAGGTTGGGCATGCCGCTCGCTATCTGCAGGCTCAATATAAAGGTATTCTTCTCCTCCGAAGCAGCGGAAAGGTGGTAGCAGCTCGAAACCTGCAATACGGCAAAGCTCATGGGGCCGGAATGGGACGCGAAAAGGTCGAGGGAACTCATAACGCTTAGTACGGGTGATATATCTTGCAGAGAGGAGCCTGAATCAGTAAGACACCTACTTTGTAAATGTTCTGCACTGGAAAGGAGCAGACTAAGGTTTATGGGCGCCGGAACCATTGCAGACCTGAGCAATATAGCGGGCATAATTGCTCAAGTTTGCCAACTCCATGGTTTTTATAGGAGGATGGGGAGTTTTAACGAGATCTCGTGTGGTACCAAAACGGGCCCAATGATGGGCCTAAGTGTGCTGGTGTGTTCACCAGCAGCCACTGCAACCTAACCTACTTATAGTTATAAGCGATCCGCGGGTTTAAAATTTTATCTAAATGCATCCAGCCGTTTCTGAGTGAAGAGTGGTCTCTCATGGTGTCTCTGTTTCATTTCATCGCAATTTAAATAACCCTGCACCTCTAAAAGGAGTTCTAATTTCCAAACAAAAAATCCTATTGCCCATCAACGTGCGAATATCTTTAATTTAAATCTCAGTTTTGAAATTCAAAATAGCAGTATAAGTATTTAGATACATAGAAATGAGTATGAATCAGTAGGTGGCAGCCCCATTAAAAAAATATATTAAAACAAAATCTTTCTTATAACTCACTGACACCCTTATTTTATAATTTCATATACTATGTACTTACATACCTTGTATATAAGTTAACTAAAATCGAATTTTCCATCAGTTGGCATTGTGATATATGTTTAAATTAACTGATGATGATGATGAATGATGAAATAAAGCATTTTAAAACCATTCCGATTGATACCAATATTGTAATAATTTATTTAGCTAATTAAATAATTTGAATTTAACTTTTTAAACTGGTGGCAAGCCTATTCAAACCCCTCAAAACTCAAAACTATTCTAACAGCTCTGTTATGCATACTTGGTGTTGCATGAGACTTGTCACATAAGGAATCTGTTAAATGAGCTTTGCGTGTAAGCGGTTACCCAACGCATAGTACTTCACATATAGAAGTCTGTTGGGTTTTGATTTTTACGTAAATAATAATAATAATAATAATAAATAGTTTAAACTATCTGAGCTTTAAACGTCGGTAACGACGTGATCGACTGCATAACATACATACATAAAGCTAATGTTATTTTCGAACGAACGGTACAGATGTGAATTTATTTATTATTAATTACCTAATTTGAATTTTATTTTTTAAAAGGTAACAATATACAAATGCTCAGAATGAAAAAGAAATCGATTAAGTGGTGACTGTCTGTCCGTCTGCATTTGTGCTTATGTACCAAACCAATAGGAAAATACATATGTATAGCAAATTCAAGGTAGATGAAAATAGTACGTACTCTTCGTTTTTACAAATTCCTTTAAATTAAATATGTATTTATTCGATTACTTACATACTATGTACATATATATCAGTTTTAATTACCATTCTATAATTAATAAACTTTCAATTTTTGTATAATATGTATAGATACATATACGAAATTTTATAATCAATAAATTAAACAATACTTTTAAATTATGTAATACTAATTAACAGTCAAATGTAGTAAATGGTTAAAAATCATAAATAATTTTGTTAGTTCAACGAAGACTTTCTAGTAAACAAAAAAAAAAAACATTGCGGCACATTAGCGCTTCTTCGGTTTGTGGAATACATATAATAAATGGCACTCAATTTTAGTGACTAAAAGCACTTCTTTAAACTCGCTCCAATACATTCATCACATATATATATGTAGGCCTAAAGCGCAGATTTTAATATTCAATCAACACCACTTGACAACGTGAGTAAAATAGTCAATAAAACTCAAATGCGTGAATATATTTCAGCACATAACTTGCAAACATATAATATATAGATATGTATTTAGATATGTATGTATGTATGTACGTACATTCGATACAAAATCTGATACCATCGAGAGGTGCAAGACTTTCTAGCAAATAAAAACAAAGTTGTTGTTTACCTGCGGGAATAAAGTAGGCAGGCTGAAAAATTAACCAATTGAAAACAGTAGTTGTGAATAAATTTCTTTGGAACAAGTGCAGAAGTCGAATATTCGATTCTATCCAATTAATTTTTTATACCCGCGAACACTTGTGCATAAGGGTATTATAACTTTTTCACACAGCGGTTGTTTGTAACGACCTAAAGGCATCGAAATATGGATAGACAAATGAAAAGAGAAAAGTAATTGTAGATTTGCGCTGACAAATATGTTACCGACGAGAACCTGGATACCTTTGGGAAAGGACTGATATGATTCGCCAGAAAATCAACAACAGAAGACATGTAGGGATCACAATGGTCCTTCGCGGCCTCCGAGTGAAAGCTGCCCTAACCTAAGCTATACCAGTGCCATTGCGTTAAGAATAATTGTCATAAAACTCATATCCACATGGCATTTTTTAAATGGAACAAATTTCATCGTTATTTTAATGCCTAGCGGAAATTTGGCATAAGTTCTAGATTGAGATTTTTGTCCTTATTGAGCATACTGCATATGTAGTTATTTCTTAAAAAGGAATTGTTCCTTTCTACAACTTTTCAAGTTTATAATGAGAAAATACAAATTGATAATGAGAAATGTAAATTCATATTAAGAATATAAAAACTGATAATGAGAAAACGTAAATTCATAATGAGAAAATGTGAATTGATAATGAGAACATAAAGAGTTATAACAATGAAGAGCTACAAGTGCATTACTCTGGAGTCTGCGAGGGTGCGATATGAGGTAAATTAAAGCAAAAATCAAAGGACACTGCAAGAAACTTTACAATTGAGGGATTCACAACAACAAAAATTCATAATATGACTTTGATGGTACTTTGCGAACTCCCTTAGGTGTTTAAAGTTTAAGACATACAACGATACGACACCGTTGTGAATACCCCAAATATGTAAGTAAATTTACAATGTGCACTTAAAGTTGGACATCACCCCGACTTTTATACAGTGGCTACAGTGGATTTTATTTGTCAAATAACGCTAAATTACAGGCATCTAACCCTAATTCTTTTTCATGCAAATATAGGTTCGAGTATTTTTTATGAAGTGTGAAGTAAAGTGTTTTGTGATATAATATTACTTTTCATTTTTTGAATTTGGTGCATGGTCTAATAAAACAATTGCATGTACTATTAAAAAAAAAAAAAACACAAGATGTAAAGTTATACCTTGGATTTATTAATGCAATATTTACATACAAATACTTATTTCTTGCTTACAATGTTGGTAAAATGAAGGATGTAATTAAGTAACTTAACAACTTATTCAGAATTTTTATTGTAATAATTTAAATTGCAACCTTAATTTTGCGCTTTCCTTTTGCGAATCTTTCTATTATCCTTTCAGTGCCAATTTCAATATCTAAGTGTACGTGTAAAAGTGCTAGACCTATCAGTCTTTCTTTATTCATGGTACTATGCAAACAGGTTTTTAACCGGCGAAGGGTTGAAAAACTTCTTTCGGAAGTAGCGTATTAGCTGGAAATGTGACCAGAATGCGAAGAAGTTTGTTAATCAATGGAAAAGCCTATTCGTCGCATTTACCAAGAACTTCGCATCTTCTCATTTTCTCATTATCACTTTATATGTTATCATTATGAATTTACGTTTCTCATTATCAATTTATATTTTCTCAATATGAACTTACATTTTCTCAATATAAACTTGAAAAGGTGTAGTACTTATTAATTGTAAACGCAGTTATATTCGAATGTGCATATGTATGTATATCTAGAAAAAATTAGGCGGGGTGTACACTGTACAGTCTCTGACAAGTGTTTAAGCCTCGGAACAAATTACCAATTAAAGTACGGGGCAGGTTAGGCTCACCACTAAGAAAGCTTTTCATAAACCCAAGCAGATGACTTTGGAATAATAGAAATGAGATTGACCTAAGCAAATAAATACATGACACATGCTTGTATAAATATATGTATGTGTGTATGGATGTACATATGTCTCTACAAATAAAACATAATTGGTATAGGTACATATGTACAGTGTACACCCACACATCATGTATGCTTAATAATGGACAATGATGCCAACGAGATGCCCATATTTCGAATGCAAATTAGGGGAATATCATCCGTGTAACGGTTAACCAAAATACACAAAAAAATACATGAGTATTATTATAAGAGTAACGCTAATGATTACCATTATGATGTAATCGAGTGAAAGAAAAGGAAACGCAGCGAACATAATAAAAACAAACGCGAAAGCTACAAATTTTTGACAGCTTTCAAACGTGGAAAATTATAGACGCACGCATCTCGGCAAACAGACACGAACTAAACATGAATGCACCACAACAACCAAGAGATGGCTAATATAAATATGTACAATATAATACAATAGGGGTATTCTCGATCCCGTGCATACTGTTAAGCATGGTGCATAGAAAGCATAAATAGCATGATTGGATAATTTTGTTGTTTTTTATGTGTTCAAACAACAACAAAATTAGCCAATCATGCTATTTATGTTATCTATGC
>NW_023458561.1:16870695-16870884 GCF_013731165.1 Rhagoletis pomonella | reverse complement strand
CAAACAACAACAAAATTAGCCAATCATGCTATTTATGTTATCTATGCCCCATGCTAGACAGTATGAAACGGATCGAGAATACCCCTAATGTAATACAAACCTACAGCCGTGACTAAATAATTGTATGCGCAAACATTTGTATATATGTATATCTACATATGCATTCATACATACCTACTATGTACACAT
>NW_023458561.1:16863993-16870685 GCF_013731165.1 Rhagoletis pomonella | reverse complement strand
ATTTATCGATTTTGTTATTGATATTTACCGATTTTGTTATCGATATTCATCGATTTTGTTATCGATAATATCGATTTTTTTATCGATTCTTATCGATTTTGTTCTCGATATTTATCGACTTTGTCAGCAATGTTTATCGATTTTGTTATCGATATTTATCGACTTTGTTAGCGATATTTATCGATTTTGTTATCGATATTTATAGATTTTGTTAGCAATATTGTTATCGATATTTGCCGATTTTGTAAACGATATAAATCGATTTTGTTATCGATATTTATTGATTTTGTTATCGATATTTATCGATTTTGTTATCGATATTTATCGATTTTGTTATCGATATTTTTATGGATTTTCTAATCGATTTAGCTACGAATGGTATTATCGATGTTGCTATTGAAATTTTTATCGAATTTGTCATCGATTTTGTTATCGATATTTTGATGGACGTTACAATCGATTTTGTTATCGATAGAGTATGAAGATAGAAATGAAGATAATGGAAAAACAGAATAAAATGAATGTTATTAAAACGAAGAGTGATAGAGTTGGGATCTACATTGACAGAAAAAAAGCGAAGAATATAACCTTAAGCAAAAGCAGATGTGTGTATGTATAGCAAACCTTAATAAACAAAAGTATAATCTTTACAGGATAGCATTAGAAACAGGGGCCTGGAGTGACTATAATACAATCAAACGTAGATACAATAGGATGGTAAAGGTTAAAAAGGTTAAATACTTGGAGCATAAAATAACAGTTAATATTGGAGATAGCAAATCAATGTGGAAGCATCTAAAAAATTGCATAAGTATGTCAAAGGAAATAAACGCCATTAATAAAGTGTTAATTCACAACACCTTGTACACAACGGAAAATGAGATTGCACAATCACCAAATAACTACTTTATTGACAGCATTATTGAAATTACCTCAAATATAGAACCTGGTAAAAAAGAATCCTTTACGACTCCAAATTGCACACATAACTTTAAATTTATAGAAATCGAAACCGATGAAGTGCTTGAAATTGTCAGTGGTTTTAAAAATAAAATTGGAGGAAAAAAACTATTATCTGAGGGAGTCATAAAAGACTCTATAACATATACAGGGTACTTTTACACGCAGTTAATTAATGAAAGCCTAAAATATGGTGTTGTTCCTGATCACTGGAAAACATCTATTGTTGTGTCAATTGAGAAAGTCAAGAACACAATCAGAGCCGACGAGATGAGACCAATTAATACGTTGCATAGTGATGGAAAAATTCTTGAAACGGTAGTTAAAAAACAACTAATAGAATATTTAAAAACTAATAAAATATTAATGCCACAACAGTCTGGTTTTAGGAAAAGGCACTCGTGTGAAACTGCACTAAACTTAGTATTAGCTCGCTGGAAAGAAGAATTGAGCAGAAATAAATACATAGTTGCTGTCTTCTTAGACTTAAAGCGCGCATTTGAGACCATAGATCAAGAGTTTCTTCTAAATAAATTGAGTAATATAAATATCCCTTTGCTTAAAGCTATTTATGTTGTGCATGGGGGTGTTTGAAGGTTTGACAAGCCGTTTGAGGGAAATATGAACAAAAAGCAAAACCGGAACCGGAAGAAAACTAAAATTCTTTGCTTGAACGAGTCATGTTTGCATGGTGTATGGCGAAATGGGAAAAGTAGGTTTGAAGAATGTTTGTTTTTCGCTGTTTTTAAAACTTTGGAAAGCTTTTTGTTCAAAAATTTGCAGAGCGATTTAACCATTCTGTGGTGCAAAACATGGTTGCATTGGTAATCTGCAAATATATCGAGAGAAAATTCCTCAAAACTTCCTCAAAAAATACTCAAGCGCACCCGAAATTCCTCACGTTTTGAGGAATTACTCACAAAGTGGTCGCACTGACTCATGAACCGGTTCTTGTACCGGTACAAGTTTTTCCAAAGTGGTTCGAACCACTGAACCGAACCGCCCCGATTTTTGAGGTGGCTTGCAGCCCTGGTAATTTGACCCATTTTCGTATTTGACTGCCAATATTGTTTTGGCCAGTTATTTTCCTAAATTGCTTTCTTGACTTTTGGTAAAAATTCATAAAACTCAATGTAAAACCATTTAATTTGTGTTTAAAACTTACCTAAAACTATTACAACTATGTACCTAACAGCCGCACTCAGACTCGTTTAATGATTACTTAAGGTCTTCCTCAGTAACGAGTTCAAAAAATTGCCTCTCATTAACAGCATTTAATGAACATTGAAGTTAAGGGCGTGTGTGATTCGGTAACAAAGTTCTATGAATAATGTTTTTACTATGGTGAGACAGTTTTGCCAATCTGCTTTGTGAAGTGAAATCTTTTTTGACAGCAGTAAATTTTTGATAACCGCGGATTTATGCGGAATAAAATATTGCAAATTAAAGTGAAATTAATATTTTAAGAAAACATCTACCACCGTTGATTGCAATTCATCAATTTAAGCTTTTATTTAACGAAAAATTACACACATCAACAATCTTTGCGATTGTAAAAGTTTCCTATGCATTTGTCAAAAATTTTACTAGCCTCATAAGCTACTGAAATTTTATTCACCTCATAGTTGTCAAAAATTTACTCGCCGCGAACTTTGTTACGGATTTACACACGCTCTAAGTAAAAAAAAAACCATTACTTAATTTTTAAACGAAAGATCATGAAGTTTTTGTTTGTTTTCAATAAATTTCAATTTCTCTAACGTTGCAGTAACAGTCGCAATGGCGAAGTGAGCAGAGCACTGGCACGCCATTCGAGAGATCCGAATTCAATCCTCGGCAACGGAGTACTCTTTTCTTTTTTAAATTAATTTATTTCTTTTAATTTTCAAGTGTTATTATTTAACAAACACAGTCAGTCAATAAAGTTTAGGTACAGCGAGTTTTTAAATACAACACGGGCAACTATTTTTTAAATATTTTTTTTCTCTAATTTTTTATAAAAATATCATTTATTCTACCGCAAAACCCCCCAAAGAGCCCAATTAAAGAAAATTCCGCAAAATTTCATTCAAATATTGCACGTTTTATTTACGCTCCCTAGAAAAAAAGTTGAGAATGCAGTATTTTAGCCAATTAAATTTTAGCCACTGCTACTGTTGAGGTACTATGCGCAAAATGATATAAATACTTATTTTTATATTTTATTTCAAACTGAACGAAAAAAGTGAGTGATTCCACAAACAAAGGAAACATTAATTAACTCATTTAACGATCATTAGTTAAGTGCCCGTTAGAGCTAATTTAATGAATGTTTATGAGTGCAGCTGTAAGTCCGTCTTGCTATCTAGGGTTAGTGGGCACATTTTGATAACCGACATGTTTTTACTAAAACAAGATATACAAATTAAAAAAAAAAAAAAAAATTAATACACAATTTTTAATGTAAAATTATTAGTTTTTGTTACTAAAATTAATTTTAAAAGAGTTGGGCCAAATGACCCCTGTCAGTCTCTCTCTCTAAATATGTAGATTTTTCAGCCTTTCTAGCGTTAATCAGCTATTTAAGTATGTATGTGTATTAGGGATGTAGCAAATGCCGAATTTTACATCCGCGGATGCGGATGTCAAGTATTTTTTTTTTATTTTTTTTTTTATTTAGGCAAGTAAATTATGTCGGATGTATCGTCCTGACTTTCATCATCACTTGAAGAATCTAGCATCACGGCAAGATCGTTGTTTAAACGCAGCTTACAAGCCAAACCGGTTTTTCTATGAAAGAATTCTCCAGTTTCATTCCTTTGGATGTTTAAGAATTTTTTAATAATTTCTTTGCGACAGAATTGAAAGATGTGGGCTTATAACGAGATAAAAAGCTGGATATGGCAAATAAATTCTTATTTTCCAGAAATGAAAATTTCAAGCATAACTCTGTTTTCGAAATCGTGGCTGCCAGCCGAATCGGATGAGAATCTTGTTATTAAAAAATGCACCCTTTTTATAAGCATTTGAATTGCTGGTGATGGGGGCCTCAGAGCTGCTTAGTTCCCGGTGGCTTCTTGAAACTTCGACTTTTCCTAGTTGCAGGCAGTCACAATTAATTACCCACCGCTGTCGGTGCCATAAGCTATCAAATAAGCTTTCATATTTTGAGGCAGACAAACGATAATTTTAACCACACAATGTATACATATGTCTATTGCATGCCAAGTCCCACCCCTCAATAGATATTAAATTCGCCTTGAATTGATTCTTATTTTAGTTGCGAACTTGGCTGTCAACTTTTTCTCATTATATTAATAAATAAAAATAAATTTAAATTAACTTAAATTATTTTATTTTTTTACTTTAGAAACATATGACATATGTTTAAGTCCATTTTTTAAATAAATTTAAAGTTTTAAAAAGACAAAATATGTACTTTTTTTCAAAGTAGCCTCACAGGCGAACGTTAGTATTAAAGGAATAAACAAGTAATTTTTAGCAAAAAAAAAAACCGACTTAAAAAAAAAATATATATATCTATATATTTCATGATCCAATGATCGGATCTAAACCAAATTAGTATGGGACCACCCTTGCAAAAAGAATTATTGAAATCGGTTGATGTGGTGCAAAGTTATGCGGTAACATACATAAAAAAAAAATATATTCCGACGAACTGATAACCTCCTCCTTTTTTGGAAGTCGGTTAAAAATAAGGATAGTATTCTAGGGTTAAAGACACTTTTATCAAAGTTGATAAATCTGACTTTTGACCAGTTTTATTACAGAAATACGTCTATGTGCGGCAAAAAATATTGGCTGTCATTTTTTTTCCAGATATACATACGTTTTATCTGTGCACTTGCACAACATTCGCATTCGCAAAACTCCGCATTGATTATTGTGAATGTTATGTATGTATATGTATTTATTTGGTTGTTATAAATATTTAAATATACCTATGTAATATGTACATACTTATGTACATACATCTGTATGTATGTATATTATTAAACAGTTGTCCAGCCACGGTGAATGGATATGAATTATATATATGTACTCAAAACTCGCTATTCACAAAATGTTATGCTAATTTCGTCGTGACATTAAATTTGTTACGAATTTGTGTGGATGCACCATACAAGATTGTCTAAGGAAAATAAACAGAGCAAAGGATAAAAGCGTATGAAAATAAAATGTACGACAATGTACATATAGTTAAATCTAAATATCATTCGATTTTCAGTATATATATGTACATACATATGTAGGCATATAGAATTTGTTAGAGCGATTTCTTTTAAGATGTTGGTATACCATTGTGCATGCGGCGACTTATCTGTGAAATGCGAAAGTGTTATTGAAAAACTGCTATACCGCAACCCACGATTGAGAGAATACAAAGGTTGCGCCGATCTCGGACCGCTATTCCTCTCTTAACGAATTTGACAGAATCGCTGTTTGCATGACGTCACACTGGTGCAACTTGTTTACGTTTTCCTTGCAACATTTTTTCTTCTTCTTCCATTCTTGCTCACGTTTTGGCATTTCTCTCTCGCAATTGCACCAGTGTGACGTCACACACAAGTTATTCTCAAAAATCCTCTCCGATCGGCGCAATCTTGTATTCTATCATTCTTGACCGCAACCCTATCATCATTGGTGTATATTTTTGAAATAAATTGTTTATCCTAGTTTTTGTCCTTTACCAAATACTTCCCCCGCCCTGCATCTGCTTTCTAAACCCTGAATGCGTATCAAGCTCTATTATTAAACTCATAGATGAATAGAGTGCTGAAAGTAGGGTTGCCAGATTTTTTTATGCGAGAAATCAGTTTTTTAGACTGTAAAATCTGCAAAAATCGGTACTTGAACTTTCCAATCTAAATTCTTGGATATGCAGTTACATGCCCCATGAAATTTTAGTTAAATAAGTGCAAGTTTTAAACCGCGGTTTTTTCATAAAAGAAGTGCAATTTATAAAAACTGGCGTTAATTTATGTTAATTTTTTTGCAAACGGTCTTGCGTATTTTAAATTCATCTTTGTATGGAAAAAAGCCATCAGCAAAAAAGTATCAAAAATCTACGCGAAACTTGCACTTTTTTACTAAATTTTCATTAGTCATGTAACATGTAACTGCATAATGGTGGCGCCAGGGTTGAGATATTTCGAAAAACCGTATATATCGATAGAAATTTATGTCACGTGACACGACGTCACGTGACATTTCACACTTGGGGTTGTAAAAGAAAATTGAAACAAGTTGCATTAATTCAAAAAACTCTAAAAACAACTGGAGTTGCTCCAAATCATATTAAAATAAGTTTCATGAAAATAGCCATCCACAATTCGCAGAGTTTTGCGATTTTGTAAGAAAAGAAAAAATCTACTTCCATTTTTTGTCACGTAACGACACTCTCTTTAAATGCTTATATTTCAGGACCAAGCGGTTCGATTGTTTTCATTTTTCAATTAAATATAGAGCTAATTATATGCTATACAATGGCAGAAAAAAGTTACAGAAAACAAATGGTATTCCTTGTTTGTATCACCATATGCCATATGCAATAATTCAGATCAAAAAGTTCAACATTTTTATGGAAATTTCTTGCATTTTTCTAGAGTTTGTATATTCGTTTGAAAGTTTGAATTAATTTTATGGCTTTGGCTAAAGCATGAAGAATAGTTTTATAAAAAATAAAAAAAAGTTAACTTGAAAAACATTGTAAATATTTAAAATAAAATTAC
>NW_023458561.1:16861853-16863893 GCF_013731165.1 Rhagoletis pomonella | reverse complement strand
AAAGTACACATAGTGAGACCTTTGGGTCAGAACACAAATTTTTTTTTTGTGTGGCTGTGTAATCTGTGCAAGCCAAAAATGGTTACGATTGAAGATTAAAATAAAATCGCCTCTTTTACATACATATCAATTTTGAATATAACTCTTTAGAGGAAATAATATATTTTTTTCAGTCCTGCAAATCCCGCGGATCCGCGAGATTAATGACCTCGATCCCGAAAGCTTTCGGGATTGGATTCCCTAGTTTCGGCTTTTTGCATTTAAGCGACGGTGTGAGTTACGCCCTTTCCATACCAAGCTAGCGTCATTGCCGGGGAGAAGTCGTCAAAATGTTTTTGAGCTAAAATATATGTCGAACTTGTAAGTTCGGCAACGCTATACTGGACCAGTACTTTTAAACAAATAAATCAGCTAAGAATTTGCAATGAAATGGTTCACTTCCCATAAAAAACATAGCTGGATAAACCTGTGCTTTTTTCTTGTTATGATCTCTCACTGCGCGACTCTTCGCTACTAACAATTGTTGCTGTTGTTTCTGTTAAGGTTGCTGAGCTCAGAAAATTTAGGTCAAAGCATTATTTAAATGGCCAAAAGCTCTCACACACATTGAAAGCGACTGATATGAGAATAAGCCAAACCCAGTCGGAAATGGTCATGTATAAACATGTACCCCGGAATGTATCGGCTTCAGGCGCTATACATTCCAGGATGCATCTTTTTTTTCACGGCGATGTCCTAGGAAAGTCATGTATCTGTTTACACATGCCAGGGTAATAAAAAGAAGAATGTTTTAAGCTCAGACTGAGAGAGTAAACATCATCAGCCCGCTGTCTTTGGGATGTTTGCTACCATGCGTCCGATTTCCAATTAATTGGCATCTACAAAACAAAAAAAACATGAATGCATACTTGCATACCAGCGTTTGCATGCATCCTTGTATACGTCCTATAAGTCAAACATAACCAAATTTCCGACTGGGAAGTATCGTATATTGTATGGAAAAAAATTATACTGCGAACAGCAATAACATTCAACTCTCTGGTCGGCATTTCCAACCAACAATAAAAGAAATTTCCGGACAAAACTATCCGAACACTTTTATGGCCTACAGTGCAAGCTAGGAGGAGCTTCAAGTTGTTTCACTATTGTTGTCCAAGCAAATACATACATACATATGCTTGTACTAAATGTATACTCGAATAGTCAGGCGGTCAAACTAGCATACACAGCACTGGGTACTACCAACCGCACATATGTACATTAGGGTGCCCATCGAGAATGCTTTTCTGAAAATTTCAAGACCCTAACTTATTTTATTCGTTTTTATGAAAAATATTATTTCATATTTTTATAGTATATTTTAAAGGTCAGTTAGATGTCGCGACCTGTCGATTTAGGTCAGAAAATAGGATTTTGTAGATTTATGAGTTTTTGAATGACTATTTTTGACTCGATTTCAAGGATTTAATATGATCTGAAAAGAGGATATATAGGCCTTTAAATTTGTAAATAAAAATCTATTGTCGGACTAGGCTTGTTGGGATTTTTTTATTTTTTTTGTTCTCTAAATTTTTCAAATTTTGACCATCGATATTTTCAACAACCTCAACATATGGAGTACCATGGGCGTAGCCAGGTAGGGGCAGGGGGGTGCTCGAGCCCCCCCCCCCCTAACTTTAAAATTTTCCTTATATATATATAAAATAGTACCCTGAAATGCCAGCTTAATAGGGTCTTAATGTGTATACCAAATTTGGTCGCGGTCGGTCGAGTAGTTTTTGAGTTACGCATATATCACATAAGTGGACGGTGCCACCCGCATTTTCCTAAAATTTCTTGAAAAACCATTTTGAATAAATACTGATGAACTCCTTAGCCACACTGCTCAAAAAATCTGAAAGTCCGGTACATAAACAACGTAAATTCAAGGCCGTATTTAAAAAAGTCGCATAAATTCGAAAATTTGTATACAATTGTAATAAATGAGGCATCAGTTTATTTGAAAAAAGATTTAATTTTAGATAGTAGTCCATGCTTGGA
>NW_023458561.1:16858942-16861753 GCF_013731165.1 Rhagoletis pomonella | reverse complement strand
AAAACTGGTCGAACTAAGGTGCTTCATTTATTTCTGCCACTAGCATTTTGAACTTCTTTCAACCAGAAAATAAATTTTTTTATTTTTTTTTTGCATCGAGCTTTTTTCGACATGCCTTTAATTACTTTATCAGATATGTACACGTTAAAGTATTATTAAATGCATATAAATTTAATTACTGTCTTTCGTTTTGTTACTTATGAAATAATTTTTCTACTTTAAATAAAAAAGTACGTTCCAAATTAATTTACATATTATTTATTATATGGTAGGAGACCTTCTCAAACCATATTGATGCATTTAAGTCGTTGAAAAATAATAAATATCTAAATCGCGGCATCAGTCCCGTATTATTGTTGATGTTTCGGTTTCATTGCAAAAGAATATAATATCTCCAATGATAGCTTCAAGTTAGTCCTTTTAAAACAAGAAAAAATATACCTAATGAGTAATAACATTATATTTGGCAAAAAACAACCAACGACACGCATAGTCGAAATTAAGTCCACTGAAAGGTTAGTCGCAGTTAGTTTTTACAGGCATCCCATAGGAAACATACAGCACCCCATTGGTAGAGGGCTTCGGGTGTACGAATTTGTTGTAACATCAGGAGTTGAAGACTTGCTCTAGCTGCTAATTTCTTAAAATTTCCTCCAATCACGTCGTAAGCAGACTTCCCATGTGAACTTGCAACAAAGTCCAATTCTGACATTTCCTTAAAGGGATTTTCATGATTTCAGAACTTTAGTAAAGTTAATATCATTTATTCATATTGTTTTTAACCGACATCCAAAAAAGGAGGAGGTTATCAGTTCGTCGGAATATTTTTTTTTTATTTTTTTATTTTTTTATGTATGTTACCGCATAACTTTGCACCACGTCAACCGATTTCAATAATTCTTTTTGCCTCAGAGGTGGTCCCATACTAATTTGGTTTAGATTCGATCATTGGATCATGAAATATATAGATATATATATTTTTTATTTTTAAGTCGGTTTTTTTTTTTGCTAAAAATTACTTGTTTTTTAACCGACTTCCAAAAAAGGAGGTTATCAGTTCGTCGGAATATTTTTTTTTATGTTTAAAGAAAACTGGCGTTTTCATTACTTTTTTTTTTTGTTTTTTTTATACGTTTCACATTAATGTAAAAAATGGACAATTAAAGCCCATAATAAGATGGAAAAAATAAATTTTTTTTCATTAAGTTTCGTTAAAAGGTTTCCAAGATACAGCACTTTAAGGAAAGGTATGTTGACGTTTTCTTAAAATTTAAGTTCCGTGTAAATTGGCAACCCTACGTCATATCGGCAAAATATGCTTCACGTATATTCATGTCACCCAGATCTTCAATCTCTTCAAGTTTCATTCAAATCCCGAGAGGTCGCGCACAGAGTTGGCCGCGGTGACATGAAATGCCTCAAATAACATTCAGATGTATGCAAGCTAGATCCCACAGTACCGCTATTTTCCTAAACAATGCTGGTTTGCAAAATTAATTGTAGTCTAGGCAGTCTGCGGATTAATTTACGTAAATTAAATGTCTACTAATTCATTATTAAATATATACCTACCTGTATACAAATGTATTTGACCGAAATACCTAGTACATAGATATACATTTTATCTATGTAAATACTACGAAACATGGTACCACTTTTCACAGATTTTGGACTGGTGGGGATCTAGTTCCTATCGGACTAGTTCCTTTTTGGGGATAAAGACCTAGTACGGAACTAGAAATTTGATTCACTAGTCCGCGGTTTCCCTGCAGGGGAAGTACGCGCACTCCGAGGCCCAAACATCGACTCGGACCACTATCTGTGCAGCAAGAAATGTGCACCGAAATATGCAAGGAAAGCTTAACGTCGAAAAGCTGCAATCACAACAGACAGCCAGTGCTTTCGATACTCGACTCTCACACCTGCTCTCAGAGAGCACTCTTCAACAAACCGATATATGCGAGCAGTGAAACCACATTTCTCGCTCATTAAGTACCGCCGCCGAAGAAGTAGTCGGATTTCAGCGAACCTGAAAGAACAACAAAAAGATGCCGCCTACAGGGCCACGCTGCGATCGGGCGCAACGCGCGCCATGTGGGACCGCTATAGGGATCTGAAGAGGGAAGCGAGACGTATTTGCCGCAATAAGAAAAGAGAGGCCGAAATACGTGAGTGCGAAGAGCTTGAAAAGCTGACCGACATTAAGAATGCCCGAAAATTTTACCAGAGAGCTAGGCGACCTACGGACGGTTTAAAGACCAGGGCGTACTCCTGTAAGAACAATGGCGACCTAGTAACCGATGTTCAGAGCATACTTAAATTATGGAGGGAACACTTCTCCGCCCTACTGAATGGTAGCAGCACGGAAAGTTGTGGAGAAGTAGAACCCGAGCCCGCAGTCGATGATGACGGAGTCGACGTTCCACCGCCAACCTATGACGGGGTACGAATAGCAATAACGCGGCTGAAAGACAACAAAGCTGCTGGAGCTGACAGCCTGCCAGCTGAGCTATTCAAGTACGGCGGCGAGGAGTTGATAAGGTGCACGCATCAACTCTTGGTCAGAATATGGTCAGTTGAACGCATGCCCGCCAGCTAAGCATAGGTTATAAGGTCTTGTCGAGCGTATTGTGTGAAAGACTGAAGCCCACCGTCAATGAACTCATTAGGCCTTATCAGTGTGGCTTTAGACCTGGCAAATCCACCATAGACCAGGTATTCACAATACGCCAAATCTTGGAAAAGACCCGCGACACTCACCACATATTTGTCGACTTTAAAGCCGCTTTTGACAGCACTAAAAGGAGTTGC
>NW_023458561.1:16857567-16858842 GCF_013731165.1 Rhagoletis pomonella | reverse complement strand
AACTGCATCAAAAAATGATATTTCAATATTAATGAAATCAGGGCAAGATTCTTTGGAGTGCTCTAAGCAGGTTGGGGTACCACCTATAAATTATATATTTCCTTCCAGTGTTCCCCAAAATCTCAGATTTCAATATAACTGGTTATGTAGATGGCAATGGCTTGCATATGGGTGTTTCCATCGGAAGGTCCACCACGACAAAAAAAATAAAAGTCTTATATCTAACGTATTTACGGGCCGATTTGTCTGCTTTTTAAAATATATACTGGCTATGTAAGTAGAATCATGTTTGCGTAAAATGGTCTTCCTAGGTGGCGCCAAGGTTGAGATATTTCGAAAAACCGTATTTATGGTCCGATTTGGTTCGAATCTGGCGTATGTAGTTGAAACATAATAAGTCATAGATTTCCAACAAATTCAACCTGAATTGGCGCTGAAGTCAAAATATAAAGTATATTCTACATAAAATACATGTTTTATTTGCGTTAAAAATTCATTTAAAAGCAATATTAACAAAAATATAACGATGGAAATTCATGTCACGTGACGTTTCACACTTGGGGTTGTAAAAGAAAATTTAAAGAAGTTGCATTAATTCAAAAAACTCTAAAAACAACTAGAATTGCTCCAAATCATATTAAAATAAGTTTCATGAAAATAGCCATCCACAATTTGCAGAGTTTTGCGAGTTTGTAAGAAAAGAAAAAATCTACTTCCATTTTTTGTCACGTAACGACACTCTCTTTAAATGCTTATATTTCAGCAGTTCGATTGCTTTCATTTTTCGGTTAAATATAGAGCTAATTATGTGCTATACAATGGCCCAAAAACGTTAAAGAAAACAAATGGTATTCCTTGTTTGTATCACATTGAAACGTACGACTGTCACGTATGCGACGTATGGAAATACCCATATTCAAAAATAGAAAATGCAGCATATTGCAAAATTTGCGTTTTTTTTTTACCCCAAAGTCGGTGGTGTTGGAATGCAGCTCTTGGTAAGCTAATGACAGATTTCTATTGATATATTCAAATAAAAAAATACAATTCATTACAGGCCAATTAGTTGCACACCCATTTTCTAATTGGAAAAGGTCAACTGAAGTTTTTGAGAAACATGCGGGGTTAAAATACCATCAAAATGCGGTACTTAATTTAAATGAACGCTTATGTATTTCGAATAACACTCTGAAGCCGGTTAACATTCAAATCGATGAGGGGCTTAGCAAAAAAATTGCAGAAAACCGAAAGCTTCTAATACCTATTATTCAAACT
>NW_023458561.1:16856802-16857557 GCF_013731165.1 Rhagoletis pomonella | reverse complement strand
TACTCTTCCCAAACATACAAAGTGATGAATGCGCAAAGTTTTTAATTGGAAAATATGCAGATTTGTTGCCCTGCCGAGGAAATATAATGACAGGACTGGCCGAAATAAGTGTATGGCAAACATTTTTACATAACAAAAATTTTGGAAAGAGGATGCATGCATTGGATCTGCTTAATGTAAGGCTAAAAGCAAAAATATGTTCACGTTTTTCAAATTCGAAAATTTTGTCATATATACAAAATTTTCAGCAATGCGATCCCGCTGTGCTCCCTAATGTACATTTTCTCATCAAAGTGTTATGCATTCTCCTAGTAACTACCGCTACAAATGAGAAGTCATTTTCCTCCTTGCGATTTATAAAAACTTATTTGAGAAATACTTTGGGCGAAGGAAGACTTAAAGGCCTTGCTTCGCTTTCCATCCATAAAGATATGGAAATTACGCCAGAAGAAACTTTGGATGAAATGGCGAAAATAAAAAACAGGCTTGCGCTATGAGATTGTTTTTTAAGCTGAGTTTATGACCCTTGACAAAAATTTTATGTTATATTTATAGAACATACCCTTAGTACAAATCTCTGAATTCTTGATTTTTTCTTAATAAAATTATTTGTGTGCATAGCATACCATGTTTTAGTGTTCTGCTTGTTTTTTGATTCCGAAATGATTGAGTAAAACCACCCCCATAGCTCATCTCTAGCTACGACCCTGTGCGCTTTGCTCTACGGTCGCTGCATTTTCAAGAGCCGATACCTT
>NW_023458561.1:16842967-16856702 GCF_013731165.1 Rhagoletis pomonella | reverse complement strand
CGAATTCTCTCGGAAAAAGTATTCACAAAACGTCAAATCTTGGAAAAGACCCGCGAGAAAAGGATCGACACTCACCACCTATTTGTCGACTTTAAAGCCGATTTCGACAGCACTAAAAGGAGTGCCCTGTACGCCGCTATGTCTGATGTTTAGCAATACCACCAGCTCCGTCAGAATTGGGAGAGACCTCTTCGAGCCGCTCGCCACCAAACGGGGTTTCAGAGAGGGCGACTCCCTTTCATGTCACTTCTTTAATCTGATGTTGGAGAAGATAATAAAAGCTGCATAACTGACGCGCTCAGGAACAATTTACTACAAGAGCGTGCAGTTGCTGGCGTACGCCGATGATATCGACATCATCGGTACCAAAACCGCGTAGTCTGTTCTGCCTTTTTCAAGTTGAATAAGGAAGCAAAGCGAATAGGTCTGGTGGTAAACGAGGACAAGACGAAGTATTTCCTGTCATCAAACAAACAGTCAGCACATTCGCGCCTTGGCAACCCCGTTACTAATGACAGTTATAATTTCGAGAAAGTAGAGAATTTCGATTACTTGGGAACCAGCATTAACACCGATAATAATGTCAGCATGGAAATCCAACGCAGAATCACTCTTGCCAACAAGTGCTACTTTGGACTGAGTAGGCAATTCAGGAGTAAATTCCTCTCTCGACGTACGAAAACCACACTCTACAAGTCACTCATCATGCCCGTGCTGGTATATGGCGCAGAAGCATGGACAATGACAACATCCGATGAGGCGGCTCTTGGGGTGTTTGAGAGAAAGATTTTGCGGAAGATTTACGGTCCTTTACGCGTTGGCGACGGCGAGTACAACTTTACAACGACATGGTCATAATGCAGCGAATTAAAATACAGAATGGTCACCGGCGCTCCAGCTCTGAAAGTATTCAACTCGGAACCCGCTGGAGGTAGCAGAGGAAGAGAAAGACCCCCACTGCGATGGAAAGACCAGGTGGAGAAGGACTTGGCTTTACTTGGCATTTCCAATTGGCGTCAGTTGGCACAGAAAAGAAACGACTGGCGTGCTTTGTTGAATTCGGCCAAAATCGCTTAGGCGGTTACAGTGCCAAATAAGAAGAAGAGAAGCAACCCGAAAATATTTCTGGGTTAAAATACTTCCGATTACCTTTTTTTATTTGACCCCGGTATTGTCATATTTTTTCTTAATCTATCTTATCCATTTCTTGCGACCATACTTTTGGCTATGATGGCGGTACCTCAATAGTTATTGAAACGAAATGTGCCCCTTCTAAAGGATATTAATATGTTTGTAATTTAAAAACAAGTGAGAGCAGTGCTGTATTTGGCTCTGTGGAATGCTTCATAGCTTTCAAGAACATCAGAAAATTTTAATTTAGCAGCTTACTGCATTTGAAATTAGTCGTTTCGGAGCTAAACAAAATTTGTACATCCACAGCATACATATGTATATAGAGGAGTTACATACGTATGTATATGTATAAAAAAAAAATCATATCTAAAAAATCAGTGGTATGGAAGACACCAATCTAAGTGATTTTCGCTGTGTGTGTGATCGGTATGTAAAGCGGCAACACAATTGAATGTGCTTAGCTGCCTAAATAAAGGAGTTATATCGCTCAAATTTGTATTCGAGCAATTAGTTGTTATAAGTTGTATTCGATCTTCGACTGTAGTCGAAAGTGTTGATCGAATGAATTTTCATTTGGTATTATGACGCTCATTCGATGAAGAATAGCGCTATTGTGAATTTCACTCATTTAGGTTATTCACAATAGTATATTTTTCACCGCTGAGAACTATGCTTACAAATCGAGCAAACTAAATAGTGTGTTTATACATATTTATGTAAATTTGTGAAATTAAAACGAATTAAAAATGAAAGTGAATTTTTAAACACTTAGTAAAAATTAGTACAAAGGGAGTTGTGGTTCGACAATTCGTCAGAGGATGAGAGCTTAGTTAACTGGCCAGGAGTAGAAAACGTTTAAGTGCAGCCTTTCGAATATATTTTAACGTACAATATAGTTAGGAAATTCGTCTACAGATTTAATAAAAACTTCCGACTGTCTAAAGAGGCGTTTGTAGACCTTCTGTCCGCTGTGATGCAGCAATGCTCTCGAGCCAAATCTATTTAAAATATTTTAAAACTATCAACAGCTCTACGATTTTGTTCTCAGTAATCTTGTCAACTGTGCATTGGGATTTTCTTTCATAAGTGAAAAAAACCTTCCGAGCTTGTGTTTAGTATTCACAACATTAGACCTGCATGAAATTAATAAAAAATAGTTTAAAATTAGGTTCTAGCCGCCAAAAAGGAAGAAAACAAACGCAAAATCATAAATTTTTCACAATTTTCTAATACTTCGCTTCAGCATGGAAAGCAAAATTCTGTTCGACAGAAAATTCGATACTCAACGAAAATTTCGACATGGTGGCATAGCTCATAATACGAATTTCACTTTCCATCTTCTCATAATAAGGGCCTACATGTAATAGTGATACGACCTTTGTAATTTTCACTGTAAGTATTCTGTTATTAATGAGTGAAAATAGTGCGAAATTTCATGTTCCTAGCTACAAAAATAGAGGAGTTATAAGTAAAAATATAATAAATATCTGAACAATCAGTTGTATGAGGCCTATATGTTAGAATGATCCGATCTTCGTCATTTTCACTGAAAGTATTCTGTTGATATTGGGTAGAAATGTTCCTAGCTGCTTAAATGGAGAAGTTATAACGAAAAATGCCATATCTGAATCATATATGTAGCGATATGTTAGGGTGGTCCAATTTTTCTGGTTCACAAATGATTAATACAGTATAAAAATACACGCAATTACAATTTTTCATCCGGATATCTCGAAAACTGAGAGACTAGGTTGCATACAAATAGACGGACAGACAGACGGACAGATGGAAATGGTTAAATCCACTCAGCTCGACGTTCTGATCCCAATTTGATCCATTTGATACATTTTAGTGGGTCTATCTCTTCGTATTCTGGTACTTACAAACATCGGGCCAAATCTATAATCACATTTCATGCTCATTAATACGAATTTTTTCGTGCTACATGTGGGCTCCGAACCACTGTGCGCCGCCGCGAAAGCGCAATCTTGTATTCTATCGTTCTTGGAGGGCACCTACATATACACTAAATGCACTGACGTGATAGTTTTCTAATCTCTAAGGCGTTTAAAATTTCTCTTCTCAAAGCTCCTTACAATGTTTTAGTTAAAGACAATCGGCATAGAAACTACTCATACTATGCGCACAACGAATTCGTAAAATGTAAATTCATACCATTACCATATCTCGCGCCCCATCTTGGCTTCGTGGATCATTCGTACTCTTTTACGCCCATGCAGTGGACGCTACCCGTCTGTCGTTGTTTTTCTCATTCCACAGCGATTTTGTTGCTATCCAAATTGGCGATTCATTTCGATTTCTAAGCAGCGGCCTTGAAAGTGAAAAGATGTCACACTTTCGCTTTTTATTTATTTTCGTGTTGGCTTTGTAGTTTATGGCAGCAAAGTTTTTCGTTTTCTTGTGTTTGCATTTACAATTTGAGCTTTGGAATTGGATCGCCCAGTTCGCTGAGCTCATAAAAACGAGTCCACGTGTTACGTATGTATGCGCATATCACTGCTTCGGCAGTAGGCAGATAAGAAAACATACAAAGGAAGGAATATTGAAAAAATTAATTTCACAATGTAACAAATTGAATTCTCTGTTGGAAACTGAATCATGATTTTATCTTGGCGCTAATTTCACGAAATCAGGTAATTATTAGTGACCCAAATCGACTAAGTATTTCATAAGTTGCCATTTGCAGCGAATATGTTGAGTCACACTTTGAGTTTTGGCTAGTATAATGGTTTTAAGAAAGTCAAATATCCAAACGCTTTCTTGTTTTGTTCTAAATATCTATTTAGCTTACTGATCCTTTACAGTATACAAGCGTCAAGGCCAAAAACCGGACACCTAGCAACCCTGAAACAGTCCAGAATATTAATAAGATTTTTTGTTTCATGGATCAGTTGAATTCCAAATGGGATACTAAATTTAAAAGAAGATGTTTCTGAATTGTGCACAAGTTAATTTAATTGGAACAAGTGACGTATAAAATATATACATATGTACATACATACATAAGCATCAGATTTACTGCAGTCCTCGTAATTCGTAGATTTCAAAATTATGCTTTTTCAGAAAAATAATCAAACTTTGGTATTGCCTTTGTGAATACCGCTGCGTCCACAATAATAATTTTTTTGGTTTTGCTGTGCTAATTGTGGGTTTTGTGAGATATTTTTTGTTATTTTGGAAAAACTCTCTTTTTTGGAAGATTAATTTGTAACGAATAATCAAGTTCTTCATTGCTTGCCGTTTTCGTAATTTTTGGTTTCTTCTTCGTTTTGAATTACATACCACTTGATTCGGAAAAGGATTTTCCTCAACGCTCACGTCCACGTGTTAGATATTTGTCTTATTTTTGGCAATCTAAAGACCTATCGTTATCGTCTTCAAAATTTACTACTAACTGAAGACTAACTGCTTAATTCTTGACATATTTTTAGTTTTAGATTTTGATAAAAAAATAACAAAACCGAATCTGATTGATCTCGAGATATGATTTGTTTATAAGTTTTCTAGGTAGGTAGTGTCTTGAAACCTTCCTTAGGCGACTTAGGGAAGGTTTCAAGACCAGGGAGAAAGACTGAAGCCCACCATCAACGAACTGACTGGACTTTATCAGTGTGGCTTTAGACCTGACAAATCCACCATAGAACAGGTATTCACAATACACCAAATCATTCATGTGACTTCTTCAATCTGATGTTGAAGAAGATAATAAGAGGACAAGACGAACTATCTCCTGTCATCAAACAATGCCGTGCTGGTATATGGCGCAGAAGCATGGGAAATATCCGATGAGCGCCTGTTAGAGTATTCGAGAGAAAGATTTTGCGCAAGATTTACAGGCCTTTACGCATTGGCGACGGCGAAGAATAGAGCAGCGAATTAAAATACAGCGGCTGCACTGGCTTGGCCATGTCGTTCGAATGGACACGGAAACTCCAACTCTGAAAGTATTTAACTTGGAACCCGCTGGTGGTAGCAGATGAAGAGGGAGGCCCCCACTGCGATGGAAAACTAGGTGGAGAAGGACTTGGCTTTACTTGGCATTTCCAATTGGCATCGGTTGGAACAGAATTGAAACGACTGGCGTGCTTTGTTGAACTCGGCAAAAATCGTTTAGGTGGTTACAGCGCCAAATAATAAAAATAAATAATTACTAGTAAAAATTTATCCAGCAAAAATCCTTGGTAAAGTAAGCAAGTTTATATTCTGTGTTGATCGGGCTCAATTTTGCAACATTGTTCTGTGAAGTGAAGTGTTTTATATAGATATGTTTTTCCCTTTTTGATTCTAAAGTATTTGACATTCCAATGGAACCTATGTTATCTTCGAATATTTCAACTTTCTGATGATCTATCTCATTAAGGTTTCTTAGAAATCCATATAACTAAATCGTTTCTGTAGTTCCTACACTTAAAGCAAAGGATTCTGATTCACTCGATGATAATGCAACAGGTACTTGTTTTTTGCTTGACCATGATACCGTACAATCATAAATCTGGAAAATTAGTCCACTAACTGATTTAAATACTAATATTTTAGGTTTTTGTTCCTTTCAAATATGTAGGTATTTTTTTCAAAAGCTGTCAATGTTCTTCGGATGGGATTTTTTGATATCTTCCCAAATATGCAACTGCATAACATGTATCTAGTCTTGCACTAAGTATAATATAAATCAAGCTTCCCAACATCTCTCTAAAAGGTTTATTAAGTTCTGATTGCGTATCGCTTTGTACAAGTTGTAGACCTTTCTCGATCGGACTCCTTACAGGATTACAATCAGCCATACCAAATTTTGTACTTAGTACTTAGTTCACCACAATCTGACATATCAAATTTATTGCATTATTGTTTACAAACAGTAATCATGATTAGATCTATTTAGAAAATCAAGCTGCAATGTGTGGATTAAACTTTTATTTAAACATCTTAGAGAATGTTTCAGACCATAGAGGGATTTAAAGAGTTTGCAGCTTTCCCACTTCAGCTTCAATACCTCTTGGTGTTGCCATGTACAATTCTTCTTCAAAGTCTACGTGCAAGAAAGCTGTCCTTAAACCTAATTGGTGAAATATTAAATTTTTATATACACCCCGACAGGACTACTTTCTATTATTTTAAGTTTAGCTAATGGTGCAAATGTATGTCTCGCAGTAATCAATGCCTTATTTTTGTAAAAATTCGTTTGCTACAAGTCGGGCTTTATATCGATCTGGCATACCGTTTTCATCATTATTCACACGAAAAACCCATTTTGATTTCAATAGTTTCGTTCCGTTTGGAGCATACAATATAGTCCACACCTTGTTTTGGTCTATGGAATTTAGCTTTTCTTTGATTGCAGTCATCCAATAAGCCGCATCACTTCGTCCAGTGATTTCCGGAAAATCTGTGGGAAGATTGACGGCAGAAGTCGCTGTATATCCCGTAAAGAAATCTAGCAACTTACGTGGAGGTCGGCGCTTCCGTTCACTGTGCCTCAAGTAGATCTCTGATGAAGGATTATTTCCATATTGAGAAAGAAGCGCATCTGGACTGTGTACATTTTCAACATCTTTAAATACTACTTCATTTAAAAACTCGTCTTTTTCTTCGTCGAGCATTGCACCATCCCCCTCTTGCTCGTATCTATCTCATTTTCATCATCGCCTTCTGGATCTTGATTGTTTGTACGCACTATATTTAATTCTTCAATTCTCGAGTTTGATTTCTGCTCAAAAGGAAAGCACGTCTCTTGCAATGAAAATCCTTTAATTAACGTGATCCCAGAATCTACACTATCGGACAACCTAAAGTGCACAGCTTGATCTAATATAATATTAAAATTTACTTTCATGCAAAATTTTTTGCATTCATCATTTATGAAAATATAGTTCATTCTATAATATAAGCCATGTAAATCCAAGTATCACACTTTATATGAAGCTTACAAAAACTTAAAAAATTTTCATCAAAATTTTCAACTTTTTATTTAGAATTTCTAGAAGATTTTCGAATATGCAATTTTGTAGCCCATTTAATCTTCTTAAAACAAAGTGCAGGATTCAAGTCGCTAAAAATTTTCGTTAAATGATTAATGCAAAATGTTGTTCATGAAAATAAATGTGAATATTACATTAGAACAAGCTGGACACTTTAAATTGTCCGACATTATATATCCATTTTGAACATAACCAATCATCCATTCCAACCATAACCAATCATGGAATCCATTTTCTTCCATTGTTGGCGGGGTATCCACGCATATGCTTTGCATCCAAATATAGGGATGAGACGATGCCATGCATTTATCGATTCTTTACTTGGAAGTTGTATCGTAGGAAAGTATCGATACCCGAGAAATATCGGATCTTAAGTATCGATACATACTCGTATCGGTATCTTTGGCTATGAAGTTATTCCGTATGAGCTGGACAAAATTTAATATTTTTAATTAATAAATCAATCATCCTAATCCTAAACTACGAATAATAAAAGTTAATAATGTAGGAACTGAAAATAAATAAAACAACATATACAGCAAAACTATATATTACGCTTAATGATTAATAATATTTAACAGAGATAATACCTTGGAAAAGTTTAAGGGCCGGTTGCTCAAAGTATATGAATGGAGTCGATACCGATGTTAACAGAAGATTAGTGTCGACCAGACTTTGAGCAACTGGCCCTAAAAGAAGTTAATCTCGTTTAACCTTAGAACCGTGAGTTGGGCACTCAGTGCCCATATTAATTTTCAGTCCTGCTAATTATTTTTTATCGTAAGCAGATATTGTACCTTGGTTTATAAGTCGACAAAATTCCAGGTGTATATCTCTTTTACTCAAAAATTAATGGATTTTATGTTGTGAGTTCTTAGAAAGCTTAAATTTCCATACAAAATTTCATACGTTGAATATTTTATTTTTTTTGTAAGTTAAATATTTTTCTTTTTAACCGACTTCCAAAAAAGGAGGAGGTTATCAGTTCGTCGGAATATATATTTTTTTTTTTTTATGTATGTTACCGCATAACTTTGGACCACGTCAACCGATTTCGATAATTTTTGCATCGGAAAGGTAGTGTCTCAGAGGTGGTCCCATACTAATCTGGTTAAGATCCGATCAGCGCATCATGAGATATATATATATATATATTTTTTTATATGGGAGTTGAAGTCGGTTTTTTTTTGCTAAAAATTACTAGTTATGTCACCCACGCTTTGCACCCTACTCTTTCCTCCTTAGCTTATTTTTTCAATAACAGAGCTAGTCTGCAACATCTTTAATATTGTCCGATAATGTTTTCAGCGCGAAGAATAATAGAGACAGGCTGAGTTCCAGAACATCAATATACTCAGTAGTTATGCGGTTTGAATACCATATCGAAACAAAGCAACCGTGTATCGCGTAAACTTTGTAAACAAATACATTGTACACCATTTGACATTAGCTATAAATTTGATTAAGATAGAAAAGTGTAATCTTAAAAATTACAATAAAAAATAAATAAAAAAATCCTGCTCTGGGACTCGAATCTTGCATCTCTCGACTAGCACTCCAGAGCCATTGCGACTGTTTGAGCGCCGCGAGCAAATGACATACTTATTCCTTTCACGGGGCATGAGTACAATTTCTACTTAAAGTTAAGAAATTACTTCTGGATTTTCCAAAAAAAATGCTTAGTAATTGTTTCCTTACTTCAGGTATAGTATAAGCTACTAAACTTAAGTACATCAGTTTCTTTGCTTAAAGAGAATTCGGCTTTAGTGCAATATTGCTTTTCAACCGAATTCTGAAAAAGGGCGTTCTTGAAAAGTTTTTTGAGATCGGGCGTGCTTGAACTGGCTGCTGAGATAGATCGATCTTCCACTGAGCCGTCGATATGTATGTACATATGTACTTATTACTCGGGGTGATGGCTTAAGCGGTTATAGCGCCAGTGAAGAAGACAAAGATTTACTCAAGATTGCTTTAACTGCATTGGAAATTGAGTCATATATATGTATGTGTGTAGATATGTACATGTGCAGCTTGTTTTATGTTTTTTGTTCAATTCTTTTTGTTTTTGCATTCGTATACCTTTTCATTTTCTTCTTTCATCAACTTCTATGTACATACATATGTAGTTATATATTTTTAAACAACGCCAACAAATCCAAGCTAGCAAGCAGGCGCATGCGCAACTATTCCCAAATAACAACTACTGCGGCACAATGTGGGAAAAACTAGGTCGCCTTAGCCGACCACAAATTATTGCCAACAACAAAAACGGACGAAGTCGGTTGTAACTACATACGATGTTTACATACATATGTATGTAAATATGTACATAATCAACAGCAAACTGTATAGCACGAATGCTTAACAAAAAGCACGCCGATAGCCGACGTTGCCTCTATAACCAACACAAAAAAGAATTGAAAAAAGAAAACAAGTTTCTTATAACTTATAAGTTATAAGTGAAGACTGAAAGACGCGCTGGCAATCGAAAGAGGAAACGCAAAATCACTTTTGCTTTCATTTTGATTTTCATTTCATTCACAATTCGTTACGGCATATTGTTCAAATTACCACGCAGTCGTGCATGCAGTTAGCTTCGAAACAGGCGCTAACGCTACCTTTGGCTGTGACGTTGTGAGGGCAGATGAACGTAGGTTGCGCGCTACACAATGCGCATAGCCTGAGAACGCGCGGCGCAATGCACAAACTTACATATGTATACAACTGAACATAGCAGTGGTATATAGAGGGGGCTTATGTGGGCGATCGCTCCCCATGGTTGGAAAAAGTAAAGTGCGGCTAAAATAAACACATAACTTTAAACCAGGAATTTGAAAACAAATTTTTTTTAAAGTTTTTACATATGCATGTAAGTAGTAAGTAAGTATATACATTTTTTCTTCAATCGCTATCCCGGGCGCAAGATTATAATGAACTAGCAAATACCCGGGATGCTTTGCTTCGCCTTAAAAGTAATATTGAGTTGTTAGTCCCTCCCAAAACTTATGATTTAGAGCCGATTTCTCAAGTAGGTATTAAAGTTTAACTGCTCTTTTGAAAAACATTCGAAATCTTATAAGTTTCTCTAAGGTAGAAGGTTGGAAGACGATTAGAGAAACTGTCGAAAATTATAGTATTCTCTACGAAAAGGCGACTTAGTTCTCGATATCGAGAAAAAGATTAGATATCTAATCGTGTTTTAACGTTGAATTCTAATTGGTTTCTAATGTTTTTCTAAGCATTCTCTAATCGAATTCCAGCACAGTTCTCTAACATGATTTTCGATTCGAGAACTACATTAGAATTCTAATGTAAAATCTCTAATGCTCTAACGTCAGATACTGTGTTTGCTGAGATGTTGCTTTGACCAGGGCGGATTAGCGAATCGTATTTTAATGTAAAAATTTTTTGATATAAATCTATTATGGTCATAGAACTCAAAATGTGTTTAATTGGAAGCTATTTCGGGCTATTTCGAAAAAAATCACCGGGTTTCTAGGGGTAGTTTTTAGCCAGGAACTCAAATATATTGACATTTTTATCTTACCAAGCAATCTAAATTAATAGTAAATATAATTTCCAACTCAAAATTGACAAAATCATGAATATCAATTTTCAAATTGTCAAACTGTTCCCAAAAATTGTCCAATATTCTCAAGACTATATACCATCCTATTCTATTTTTTCCGGCCTTTTAAATGCTGGCAACAGAATTCCGTTATATTTTTTAAATCCGAGTTATTACCGATTTTTCTCAAACCGATTTTTCACCCGTTGCAGCATTGCACTTGACTGAGGTGGAGTTGTGGTGTATTCGTCTCTGGCATACACAGCAGGTGTAAGTTTCTGGCCCTGGGTTTGACTCGATGCCAGCCCTGAGCAGAAGATTACGTAGCAAATGTAGCTCTATCGACGAACATCTTCTGAGATACTTTGCCGACCTAAACGGGTTTAGATCGCAGAAACAACAGCCCATGGTCGGGTGAAACCCCAGCCATTCCGGTACGTAGAATTGGCTGTCGTGAGAATGTTTGATAATAATGTGTATTACCTCCGTTTCTTTTTCTTATATGATAATCAATTGCAGAAATAGTCCAAATAAAAAAATTTCCAATTCTTACTATAATCAAAATTTTCAGATATCAATTACAAGTCAGTCTGAGTAGCGATCTCGTTTTCGATAGATAAGATAGCTAAAGCATTTAATCTTTCTTGGTACGTTTGATGACCTGCGATTTTGAAAAACTACACTCACTGCTAACAGTCACTGGCAAAGTCAACAAAATCCTGAGAAAAACCCAAACATCAGGAAAGACATCGAAGACATTTTTCTTGCCGAAATTCAAGAACCTCCAATGGCCATTTTATCGCTGCAGGTTTAATACGCCATAACTTTTTTAACTCTTAAAGCTTGTGAGAGCGGTGCTCAACTCCCGACATTTTGACAATAAAAAAAGTGTCATCTTCGATCGAATCTGCGAACCCTTGCGATTGTGAGTAAGAAGAAAACCCCCATAGATTTTCATGTTGTTGATAAAATTGTAGACTCAACTTGACTTTTGTGATCGAATATCTCCTTATTCATTCTTTTGTGAGATGAGCATCTTGTAGCAAATTCAAAGCCCCTATTTCTGTAATGGGATAGAAATGCAACGCAACATCCTATTGACTTAGTGATTGCAGCGATGCCCATGGTTGTACTCTGCATTGATTTACTCATAAGATTGACCTGGATTGGGTGTCATACCAAACAACCAGTGAGATGAGAAATTCAAATCGCATCATTTTGTCATCCAAGTATTTGGCTTCATGTTGGACAGCAGGACATTTCAAATCAGAGGAAAAGAAAATCTCCATTAGAGCTTCATAAATTTATTTTGCCTTATATTTAGGCTTTAACCATATCAAATCTGTTTGTACAACGAGTTGTGCATAATGGTTTGACGGTGAGATTTTGGACATAATTTTTGAAAATGGTCCATTTCTGAAGTACATCAAAAAACGTGATGCATGTTCTGGATGAGGAAGTAGCATCGCTCTTCACCAAATTCACGGAATTACATCCCCATGGTACAAATGGTGCTCTCGGTTTTGTTCGAGGACCCGTCATGATCTCCTTTGTTTTGTAAACAACTGTTATTTATGTTGTTTTCAAGAGTTACGGGTGAAATATACATCAGTCTCCCACCTGTCGATGGAGAAAATTTACATTCGAAAATATTATGCAATAAAAAAATTAAACGCCATCCCAGAATTTTTTGCAAAAAGAGCTCAACACGCAAGCTGAAACCGAAAGAGCCTGGTGCGTACTAAACGCAAATCTAAACCCTCGTGGTGGAACAGAGAACTTTGGCAGCTCAGGTGCGAAGTACGTGAGCTCTTCAAGTTGTGTAAGGCAGCCAACAATGAGTTTTTCCGGCCATAATTTAGAAGGTCACTCACGTGGTGGTCCCATAGCTAGAGGCGATATATAAGGGATGTCTGAGGCTAAACTATGTGCCTGTATATAGCAGGGATTCGAGAGTTGTCCGTTTTCCCAAGGCAGGTAAAGCCAACCCTGTATACTCGAAAGAATACGGACCCATCTGTTTAACTTCATTCCTCCTAAAAATGCTCGAAAAGATCCTAGATACACACATAAGAGGCAGTATAATGCCAGGCAGCTTATCCAAAGCGCAACACGCATACACAAAATGAAAATCGACTGAGGTTACATTGAATGCTCTCGTAACGAATATAGAAAAAACGCTGGAACGCAAGGAGTACGCTCTAGGTGTGTTCTAAGACAAGCAAACCACGTGAAGCCTGGCGTGCTGCTGGTGGCTAGAGTATTCTAGTGGTGCGGGCAAATTCTTTACACTTTCCATACACAACGCAAGCGGTTTCATCAAACTTCAACATGGCGGCCAGAAAATCAAAAAAATTGATTTTTATTAAAATTACGAAAAATTTAATCAGAAAATAGCCGAAAACATACCCTTTTCCCAACCATTTTCGGTATTTTTGTAGACCTAATCCGCGTTTCATCCACTTTTCTTCCCGTTTTCGGATTAATTTTTGCATTTTTTGCTGGCTGCAGATTCGCGATCGTGTATATGTTACTTATTCTTCGGAACTTCACAATCACACTGTGAAAGAGCGAATCAACACGATTTTAGATGCAGTCGAGAACGAACTTATAAAAAGTTTGAGAACTTGTGATTTTTTTAGTTTGCAACTTGACGAAAGTACACGATTTTAGAGGCAGTCGAGAACAGTACTTATAAAAAGTTTGAGAACTTGTGATTTTTTTAGTTTGCAACTTGACGAAAGCACCGACGTAGTGGGACTTAATGTTCTTCTCGTGTTAGTGAGGTACCCATTCGAAATGCAAATCGAAGAGAACTTGAGACTTACATTACTAGCGACGAATTTTTTAAAGCTATCGACAAATTCATTCAGAAAAATAGTGTGAAATGGAGCAAGTGTGCGGACAGTTGCAATGGTTGGAAAAACGAAAGGACCGGGATGTCTAGGATGAAGCAAGAGGCGGAAAACGCCACGAGAAGTCACTGTATGATCCGTCGGTATTCCCTGATAGATTTAAAACCCGTATTAGATGAAGC
>NW_023458561.1:16837121-16842867 GCF_013731165.1 Rhagoletis pomonella | reverse complement strand
TTTTTGCGATCGCCTTCAAAATATCTTTAATCCTAGGGGTGGACTGGAAAAACTTTTTTTGTCGATCCACCCTAGTGTACATGTCCAGCTAAATGGGCTACCTGTCCGGTTTTGGCTCATAATATATTCGGTAAAGCTATGGGAAAAGGAGATAAAGTTGTGTCAAAATATGCCCACTTCGTAAATACCATAAAAATAAACAAAAAGTTCACAACATAGAACTTGTGTAAAACAAAAAGAGATCGTGTATTTCAATAACACATTTTATAATAAAAACATTTTATATATATTTTTTATAGTCGAGTTCTAATAGTGTGAACAAAATATACAACTATCGATAGTGCTAAGAAATATTCGATACCCAGCAAAAAATCGGTAATCGCTTTTAGTGGTAACGTGTTCTAGAAGGCATAGCGATATGCCTTCGAATTTTTTCGCTTATTTTAGGCATTGCCGGTAATGCAAAGTGGAATGTCCTACAACATTTTATTTATTTCGCTTCTTTGTTTCATTTCGAGGAATGCAAAGTAGTATATCCTATAATATTTTTTTTTTAATTCGCTTCTTTGCTTCATTTCAGGGAATGCAAAGTAGAATGTCCTTCAATATTTTATTTGTTTCGCTTCTTTGCTTCATTTCAGGGAATGCAAAGTAGAATGTCCTACAATATTTTTTTTTATTTCGCTTCTTTGCTTCATTTCGGGGAATGCAAAGTAGAATGCAGCATCGTAGTCAGCTGAAAAATAGAATGAATATCAAACAATTCTTTTTCTACTGTTACTTTCTGTGGAAATTTGTCCCGCATAGAAATCATGTTTTGTTATGTTCAATTTGCAGCGAAGTTGAAGTCAGTCAAAGAAGTGAATTATGAGAGTGAGGAAGTACAATTATAAGCTTAATTAAATATGCTTGTACATATGTACATTAGACTGCATCACTCCCCATACAAAAAAAAAAATCGGTACTATTTTTCCATTGGAATTAGAAAATTTATTACATTTTAAGACGTCCACCACAATATTTCGGCAAAACCGCAACTTTTTTTTGCTGATGCAGTCTAATGTACATACCGATTTTTAAGTAAAATCTAAATATCTAAATACATACATATGTATGTATAAAAACTGATTTATAAAAATTTTAATTAATTTTAATCTTTTAAGACAATCTGTATTTTCTGTTTTCAATTTATGTAGGCATTCTACATTGGTTTCTCTGTAAGGCATTCTTTGTTCGCTTCTCTGGATTCTCTTTATCCATGCGTTTTCCCTTTCTCGAAGGTAATGCTGCGGGTAAGGGCTTACGGCCAATGACATGCCCATGTTAAAATAATGCACTCTTGAAGCGAAAGGGTAAGCGATTTCCATCCCCTAGCTCGTTTCCACTTTCGTTTCTGTGGTAATCGTTTTTTTTTGCCCCATCGATAGTTCTCCATCACTATGGCTGACTAGTTGGGCATGCGGTTCATGCTAGTTGTGAGGTAGTTTACAACTAGCACATTTGACTACAGCGTAAATATTTATTAATCATTAAAAAGGTGCTGATATATCGGTATTTAATCATTAAACGGTTATCCAAAAAAACATGCTTTAACTAATAATCATAATGAATATTAATCATTATTTAACGGGTAAGGTATAATTGCGAGTACGTACTAGCTTTAACGGTTTATAATATACCCAAATAAAAGTTACAATTGGGGTATTAACAATGGTGTCGTAAGTGTCGTATCGTTGCGTGTCTTAAACCTTAAACGACTAAGAAATATATTAATTATAATTATAATATTATATTAGTGCAAAAAAAAATAGTTGGTTGACGTTTCAAGTTCTCTAAAATTTTTTTTAAGCTTTTAAAGTTTACGGCATACAACAATACTACACTTACGACACCGTTGTGAATCCCTCAATTATTTTGTGTACTCTATTGTATTAAACTGTCGAAGTTCAGTAAAACAGGGCATGAATAAATCGGTTTGTACTTGATATTATTAGTATTTCCTGACTAGTTTGGGGTTTCACTGTAGGGTCGTTATCTAAGCGTAAAACATGGCCTAGCCAGCGCAATCTCTATATTTTTATACGCTTAACTATGTCCATGTCATTCCACCTTATTCGTGTCCGTTCCGTCGCCCACACGAACAGGGCCATAGATATTGCGTAAAATAATTCTAACGAAAGCACGTAAGGCCTTCTCATCTTTCATAGACATATTCCACCCTTCATCGCCATATGCTCACCGAGTCCAAAGTAGCACATGTTGGCTAGAGTTATTTATCGCTTGATCTCCAGGCTGCCGTTGTTGGTGGTGTTTGTGTTGGATCCCATGTAGGCAAAGTCCTTCACTACTTCAAAATTATGACTGCCTACAGTTACGTGTGTCCCAAAATACGTCGACTAATTATGTGTTGCCAGGAGGTACTCCGTCTTGGCCTCAGACCAACCTATTTAGATTCTTTTTCTATGCAATATTAAGAAGGCTTGACATAATCCGGGCACGGCCAAATCCCGACCAAAAATAATCCAAACACGACCAAATCCCGATCGTACATAATCCCGACAACAATCCAGACAAGAAATCCCGCTAAAATCCCGAAGAAATAATTTAAAATAATCGCGCAGTTTTTTTAAATTACTTAATATTTGGTCGATACTTTTGTCATGATTATCTTCTGTTTCCACTCAAAATAATGCATAATAGACGGTGTTGTTGTTATTGTAATGGCTTTCTTAGCCCCTAATTGTCCTCAGGCTCAACTCTAGGTAGGTCTGGGAAACTTGATGTTTCTAAGGTCGAACCAGAGGGAGAAGGGTGTAAGTTGAGTTGGCATGTGTAGAGGTGTTTGAGGTCATATATATTGTCTCTATATTCCCAGTTCCAGCTGTGATGTGCCTAGTGTTGGACCTCGTCGTTCATCCCAAGCAAGTGTCTGTTCGGGTACTCACGTCTGTAGTACCTTACTAGGACCTGCTTGCTGAGCACGATGTTGTGCATCTTCTTGGGAGAATTTCATCTCAACTGTAGATGTGATGTTATGGCGATATGAGAAGGCATTCCGTGGCTGTGCAGACTGCTGTGTTGAGGCATATTAGCTTCATCCACTACGTCCCAACTGTCTCCGGCGACCACACGGGCGCTGCCTAGTTTGAAACCGACCAGGCAATTGTATTGCATGTTTGCAACAATGTTTCTTTGTCTTTGTCGCAAGTACTGCACAATTGAGCAATTTTCTGCTGCTATTTTATTTGGTCGGGATTTTGTTATGTATGTATTATGTCTCGTTTTATTTTCATTTAATTTTTTATTTATTCAGATACACACAAATAAGACCTAGTCCTCTGCAGTGCAGATATGTGGTATACATACATATATGAAAACTTAAATCTATGGATACAATAGCCCTGTTCGCGTACGCACTATCCAGTAAAATCCAGTACTAATTTTACGGGTTTTTACTGGATAGCGTTTGGGTACGCTAAAACTTGCAAGATACCAGCAAAAGAGAGAGAAAAGTGACAGCTGAACTGGCAAATTTTACTGGATTTTTACTGTATACTGTACTATTTTTCTTAGAAAATCGCGTCGGAAAATAACAAATTAATCAGCTGTTCATTAAACTTGCAACTTCTTGCTGGTTTTGCGTTTTCGTACTTTCTCGCATATTTCTCTCATTGGGAGTAAAGGTTGGCTTACTCTCCGAAATTTGGTTGCTGGCAAGTTACTGGATAATATGAAAACACAAATAATTTCTTAAAATCAAATTAAAAATAAAACAAGGAAAAGGAAAAAGAGTTACATGAAGGGTTGAAAGTAATCGAAGAGAAGGTTAACGTAGAAAAAGAGGGAGAACCGCAGATTTAAAGTGTCTTGGATTGCATTCCAATTTTAATTCAATTGGTTAGAATTTCCATAACTTTACGGCTCTAACAAAAAACATTTCCGACGTTACTGCGTACTTGAACTGTGGTACAATGAGGTTAGGTGTGCGACTGGACTGTGCAAATATTAATTTCCAGAAAATATATTTCGGGTGTCGGCTGTATATTAACTTATGTATAAATAGCAATGAACGACGGTCGAAGAATTTTGACAAGCCACAGCCAACAAAATTTGTTGAGAACTCCGAAATGTGGTCAAACTTCCGTTTTAAGTAAATACTAGTGAACCCGCATTGCGTTAAAACGCCCAAGATAGAATTTCAAAAACCTACAAACTATTCCAAATATTAGTAAGGTATAAGGGATTCGAGTGTCATATTTCTTCTAAATCCGTTCAGCCGTTTCGCATATTAGGTTTTTAATATTATGAAATTTTAAACGACCCTGTACCGATAAAAAGTTTCTAATTTCAAAAAAGGCAAGGTCTTTATTTTTCAGTATATGCAATTTATTCTCGAGTAAATTTCTACAATGCTTAATTTGAGTTCGAAGCGAATTTGGTTTAAGTTCACTCGGGTGTGAATTGCTAAACTTACCTGAAAGCATTTTCAAGCCCTTTTAGATTGATATCCATCCTTCAAAAATTCAATTAACATACAATTCAATAAACAACAATTAAATAATTTGAATGCAGTTTATAGAATACGTGGCAACCCTCCAAAATATATATCAGCAATAAAGCCTTTTCAACCCCAATACGATTGACACCCATATTTTAATAATTTATTTGACTTTTTAAATAATTTGAATATTTGAAGAGGTGGAAACCTTCTTCAACACTTAAAAAATATTTCTAGTGTTCAACCTAAAGATTTCTTAACACATTTTAAAACACATATTTTAACTAGGTAATTGCTCTTATTTAAGTAAATTGGACTTTTTAAAAAGGTGGCAACTCCCCTAAATATATTTCAGAAATAAAGCCGTTTCAAAATCATTTCGATGATATCCATCTTTTAATAATTCATCCAATTTCATAAATAATTTGTATACCACTTTATAAACACGTGGAAACCCTCTTCAAACATTCTAAATGCTCAAACTCAAGCTTTTTTTAACACCCTTTCGCTTCATATATCAAATACCTTGCTCAAAAGTTAATTAAACTTGACTTTTTAAACAGGTGGCACCCCTCTTCAAAAGTAGTCGCGCTAAGATATTCTTAAATGTTTTTCTTCTAAAATTGCGATACATATTTCAATTAACTGATAAATTAAGTTAAAATATAGTTCAGAAATAAAGATTTTTCAAACCCATAGCCATGGTTTAATAGTTCATTTGGTAATTTAAATAAATTTGAAGACAGGTGTCAACAATCTTCCAACACCTCAAAAATATTCTTAATGTTTAAACTAAAGACTTCTTAACACTCTTTCGTTTGAAATCCAAATTTTGAAATTTCATATAGCTTCTGGATAAGTTAACTACCCACTTCAATATATTTTCAAACTTTTTCTTTCTGAGCCCCCTTTCGTTTGGCACCCATATGTTGGAACATTTGTTTCCTATTTAATTTCCTTTATTGAAATTGAATTTTTTTATACATGTGGCAGCCCTCGAAAAGTTAAGTTAAGAAAGAAAGATTTTCAAACCCATTTCCATTGATACCCATTTTGTAATATATCATTTTTTTTTAGATAATTTGAATATATTCTTTAAAAAGGTGGCAACTTTTTTCAAAAAAGTAAAACCTTATTGCATATCTGCAGTCCAAGAGTTTTAAATTGACACCTCATTTTGGAAAATCAAATGAACGGTGCGGTTATGATGGCATTGCTTATTAAATAATTTATATTCAATTGTTCTAC
>NW_023458561.1:16831085-16837021 GCF_013731165.1 Rhagoletis pomonella | reverse complement strand
TCTAATATATATTTATTTTAAAATTAGGTAAAACTTGACATTTAAGAACAATTTAAAATAACGATTAAACCAAAAGATAAATAACAAAACATATCGTATGTTTTAATTGAGGACTAGTCTGGTATTAAAATAAAAAAATACATAATTCACAAAGTTCTTTTAATATGAAGAAAAAGCACGACTTGGTACCATATACATACCTATTTCTAGGGGTGTATGTACGAAAAATTGTGTTATAATTTTTTTGAATGAATATTCATTCATTCTGCTCAGTGTACCTACTTTATTCAACAATAATGTGCCATCAACCTGCTTCGCCTGTTGTTTGCATGCAACTAAATAAAATTTGTTGCTCTTCTACTCTTTCTGTTGACGTTCGGATTGTGTACGTGTAAGAAGCCGATTGTGTACAAGTGAAAGGCCGAATATAGTTCGTTTCCCAGGAAAGTGTTTGGCGGGCACTGATCTACAGCCCAAGCGCTTTAATTTGGGACCATTTCGGGATTTTCGCTACTGCAGCGGGATTCTCGAGACTATTTCAAAAAACCCAAGGTTTAGAGCAAAATTGAAAAAAATTCTTGAAAATGGCTCCATGGATTAGGAATACGAATACACTCATCGGGGAATCGTGCTAGTTAATTGAACCATATTTAACAAGTTGAGTACAATCAAAGAAACCCCTCCCCCACTTTCCAGTAAAATTATGTATCCGCCCCTGAAACACAGTTTTACATACAAACATACATATATACATAAATACAAACATCCACATTTTCGGGTCATCCGCTACAAAGCTGCTTCATTTATCTATGCTGGTTTACTAGATAATCGCGTGGGTGATAACTTCGTCAATGTTCTTGATCCGCGCGTTCTAGCAGATTATTATAGCCGGCGATAGTTTACTCTTTGTCTTAAATTGTCAGGTGTCAAATAGACAACTTGCGCACACATTGCGCAATCGCTGCCGAAATTTGTCGCTAGTCACACAAGAACCATGTTTCCGCTATCAGTCTTTATTTTCAAAAAAAAAATTAGCAAGAACTCAGTTGCAGAAAACAATGGTTGTCAAAATACCAACCTACAGCAGCTAAATGACAATTAAAAAATTGTCAGCGTCAAAATTGACAGGGCTTTATCAAATGTCAGCATCACCAATCGCCCTGCGCTTAGTGTGCTGCGCTTAGTAGACAAAAAGTTGTTGGGCGATGACAAACTCACGCGGTAGGTCTACACTGCATTGAGAAACAATTGGAGGGCTTAACCGACGACTGTCTGCAATTACTGTAACCACTTTTGTTTCTTTTATTAGGACAAAGTCAATCAATATTACTATGTATGTGCTATGTTGATGCCAACATATGCTGGAAGTGTGCTGGAATGACTTTTATATTGGCAGAGCTAAACATCAATTAGATAAAATAAGCAAGTAAAGGAAAACAAAATTTACATTAAAGAAGCAATGGAGAAGCAGCGCACAGTAAGTTTTGTTCTAATTCTACATATAGAGCATTCTATGTACTAGGTGCTGTATGAACTTATTGCATGTAAATGCAGTAGTTATTATATATGAGACAAAATTCGCAAGTGTACCGGAAAAAAAAATTATGGCAGCATTATGTTCAAACTCCACCACGATGTTGCTTTGGTTACAGGGTTATGCACGCTGTAATAAATTATTAATACACGTGAGCACAGTGGAGAGAATACAGAAAGTGGCGCCGATGGCAACACCGCTAATTAGCTCTCAGTGATTTTGACAGAATCAGCTGTTTTGCTGACGTCACAGTCGAGATGACAGCAGTAGTGATGTGCTGAGCCAATACTTTTGAGTATTGATCGATATTCGGTACCGACTTAAAAAGTTTCAATGCTCTCGATACTGAGAGATGTATATATGTCGGTTCGAGGCCATAATACAGAGAAACTCTTACTTGTTTGAAGCATTTTTGTTCCAGCTGAATCGGACGATATCATTTTTGTAGGCCTTGGAGCAGATTCTGTAACCAGTTAGCGACAATTTCCGCATCGGTATCGGTTTTGTTGACGTATGATAAGAAATATTTTTTATTTGGATTTCTTAGAGAGTACTTTTATTTGCCGCTCTCAGTTGTCAACTCTACGATGACGTCACTCCAAAATTACTCTCACGAATTCTGCTGCAATCTTGTATTCTATCATTCTTGAGTTCGAGCCGGAAAGCGAACGATAGTTTACTTCTCAGCTCTAAAAGTATGTTCACATATCAATATTATCTCAATCAAAGCTCGTTTTTTAATCACCCCGTTTACATAGGCAAATCTCAGATTATTAGCTATCAAATTTGTTGTGGTTGTTATTCTCACATCTCAAGGAAAAGTTATGTTTCTTCTCTGTGCCACCGTGATCACGTTTTTCTGCTATAATAAGTAATATACATATATTTTAACTTAACATTTTATTAAAAATACCTTTACAAACCTCTTTTCCTTGCTGGCGTCCATTTTTGTTTACTTTTACATTTGGCATTTCTCCTCTTTTTCGCAAAAACAATCGATAAAACTAGGATGGACACTGAAAAGTTATCGGTTAAATCTGAGATTATTTAATAATTACAGATTAACAAGGGACGAATTTTATATGGCTAATCTCTTGTTCTAATTACAGATTAGGTGTTAAGCTCGAAAATGAGGATAATTTAGTTATATGTGAACCTAGTATTATCGTGCTGCTAAACAGACGATCGTTTGCCTCTCAGCTCTTCTCGTGGCTGTTCGTTTTTGTTGAAGACAAGGCAAAAGCAACAATAGTTGCGTTCCCCAACTTTTCTTGGTTAAAACCTGTGAAACTGTCAAAAGGCAAAAGAAGCCAGAGAACCGAGTACGGGAACGCTTTCTGGTAAATTCCTGTAAATTCTTGCAACTTCTTGCGAGTTAGGGAACGCAACTAACATTGCTTTTGAAGCAAGACAACTTCAGAAGCACAGCATCAGTATATTTTCGTTACTTTTGCTAATATTGCTTAAGCATTTGAAACCCTGCTGTCAAATCGAATTAAAAATGTGCCGGTGGGAATGGGGTAATTCGCGACCGTAATTTAAAAAAAAAAATTTTTTAGTGGTAGATAAACCTTTAAAATTATTGTAAATTCCAAAACTATGTGGTAGATTTACATATACATATTTATGCATGCATCAGGGTAGTCAATTTGAATGGGAGATTTTTTTGACTATGCGCGTATAGCACAGAAGATATGTTTCTTGGCATTTTGCTGTAGTGTCGTAAAGTAGTGCATTAGTTTTGCATAAAAATATACTATATGGGGTTTGTGGTATGAGGAGCCCGTTTTGCACTTATGTATCTTTTTCTTAAAACTTCCACCGGTGGGCCTAACAGTGAAAATTTTGGCATTTTCTTCGAAACCTATTCTCGCAAATTGGCAAACCCAAAATTGATTTTAGACCATAGTTTGTTCAGAAAATCTGCTTAGAATTACACATAGAATCCTCCTATGCTATACGCGCATAATAAAAAAATTGCCCCGCTCTAGTATATATGTGATAAAATATTTAAGTTTTTTAAGTCTTTTATTAGTCTATAAAAGGTATAATGCTTTCACTCATACGTACATATATTACTAATGTAAAAGAAAAACAAACACATACGTCTTTCGCTGCTGAAAAGTATTTATTATCAAAATATATTTCATAAATAGCTTAATAAATTTACCTTAGGGTTATTTTAGCGAAGACGATACCACAGGTTAGCATAGATCGACTTTTATCGATTTAGTTTTCGTTCCTTTCTCTATTTTATTTTACAACGCTTTTATCAACTTGCAATGTTGTGTGTCCGACAACATTTTTAGCTATAAATCCTTTGCTTTGCAAAGTTCCTATAAAAAAGGCTAGTAGAGGTAGATGTCGCCCTATGCACTACATACGCTACAGCGGAAATGGACAACACGCCATTTATTTAAATCAACGATGGCAGAGAGAGCTTTTCTTCTGCTCGCGCCTATACAAAATGTATAGAAAGCTTAAAAGAGCTTTGCCCGCGGGCAAGGCAGTGCCTATCAGTGCTTTAAATGAAATTAATTCGTGCTCGTATGTATGTACATACATATGCATATGCATGTGTGTGCATCAATATATTAATATCGTTGAATTATAATTCAATAATATTTCAACAATTAAACACAACAATTCAACAATAATTATTGTAATATCTATTGCAAAAGACAAGACTAACAAGTAAAAAATAAGTAACTTTTGATTTTGAAATTTTAGCAAAGTCATTATAAACAATTTATGAGATTGAAAATGAAAAGCGTGGGGCGCATGCATGTATGTAATACTCCTATATTGGCAGTAAGAGCTAGTATCGTCCGAAAACATTACAGTACAGATATATCAATAAAACCGTACAAAAGAAAGGGAACACATACGTTTATATTATAAACTTTATAAATAAACATATACACAACACATACACAAAAACGGTACTCACGTACATACCAGGAATGTTGCGAATATTTGCATTCGCATGCGCATCAAATGATTCGAATATTTTGCGAATGCGAATGTGTACATGGGTACAGTATCCACACTAATGTTGTTGAAATGGCTCTAAGGCCCGATTACTCAATGTCTGGTTAACACTAATCCGCGGTTAAACATCGTTATGCATACCCTCTCTATTTGTGATTTTTAGCCTAAAAGGCATACATATGAAGTTTTATGGCCTTAGGATAACGATAACCCGTGCCGACTTTTAGTTGAAGTTTTAGTTAATAACTTTAATTAATCGTAATGAGGAAATGCGATAAATTCGATATGTTTCCCATATTTTAGCGAGTTTAGTAAATAATTTAGCACATAGTGAATCCATAACTTTAGATTTTTAATAGAATGGGGGGATTTCTCCCAAGGACATCGGAAAAATTAATTAAACTAAAATATCCTTTGCAATTTTTATCCTTAAATATCCTAATATATATCAATAGTATTTAAATTAAACTAAGATTCTTCTTTGACAAAAGGATAATTGAAAACAAGAGTACATACATATTTTAGGATGAGCCTGCCTGAAACCACGCTGTCAAGTATAAATAGCGGCAAAATACGCTGCACTTGATAGTAGTAGGTTGAATAAGGAAATGGATTAGTAACAAGAGCTTACGGGGTGTGCGTAGCTCAGTGGTTATCGCTTCTGACTTTTTACATCGATGACGCGGGTTCGATCCCTGCTGAAGTCTAGAAAAAAGAAGTGTGATGAGGAGATGTGGTGATCTCCGAAATGGCAGTATAACTTCTAACGTTTAGACTTTGTGGTTTTTCCCATTTTTTCTAATAAACATAATCGTGGTACAAAGTTCAATAACAATGTTAAAAATATAACTAACATTGTTTTGAATTTTTCTTTCAACTGATAATCATATTTCCATATTTTGTGTAAACTTTGGAAAATATATTATAATTTAAATCCTGAAGACCTGGGGCCTATTTCGTAAAAGTGACAGGTGCGACAATTGTAGATTTTTCTATAAAATGTCAGAGCCAGAATTGTTGGTGGTGGTACGCTCGTAGGCAACTTAAAATTTTTGGAAAGCGAAAGCGACAATACTGGAATATTGTCGACAATTGAGCTGAAAATTGTCACTCTGACAAAATTTTCACGACAATAGCGACAAAACTAAATAGCTCCGTCGCACCTTTCACGTTTGTGAAATAGGCCCCAGGGAACGGATTTTTAGGACCTAAAAACCTATAAAAAAGGCAAAATATAGTAACGAAATAGGCTGGAAAAGACAAAATAAAATAGGAAAAAAGGCAAAAGAAAGCACTACAAAAAAACAAAAATTGAAAAACAACACAGACGAAAAAGCCAATTTCCGTAAAATCCGTTCCCTAGTGATGACATTATTCACATGGGCGTAGCCAGGTAGGGGCAGGGGGGTGC
>NW_023458561.1:16830891-16830985 GCF_013731165.1 Rhagoletis pomonella | reverse complement strand
GATCTTTTAAGGAAATGGTCAAGAAATAAATTGCCTGATATTTTACAGCCTGCTGTCTCACCTTTTCCTTACGAAATAATGGAACGGGCATATA
>NW_023458561.1:16823667-16830881 GCF_013731165.1 Rhagoletis pomonella | reverse complement strand
ACCCCGATTGACCGGTAAAACCCTGTGGAACAGCAAGATTATAGAAGAAGATTACTCACTCGGCAAAGTTTTGAAACGTTTTTTTCCTCCCCTATAAATTCTCTACCAATAGACTAAGCAACTTTTCATTCTAAGCTGGTGATATAAATGCCTACACTACGCTGTAACTTTATCCACCAAAAATTATCAGCATGATTACTTCTTTTAGAAATATGCCATTGCTACTCTGCAAAAATGCTATTGAACACTTTTATTGATTAATTGAGTAGTCCACTTGCAAAGTGCGCTATGTAAAATTTTTTCGATTTTTAGTTTTTGGTGGATTACGTACCAGTATTTAAAGTCGTTTCATGTCCACTAGCAACACTATATTGTGAAAAAATAGCATCAAATGTTAACTCTTCTTCCAAAAGTCGCTATCATACTTATTTATAATCTTTCAAAAGTATACATCTTCTGATGAACTTAGAAAACTGCTTTAAGTCATATAAACTGTTAATGTTATCTTATGTCACATTATGTTATGTTACAATTTTATAAGGCTCTTATTTATCAAAATATTCCGGTAATAATAAAAAAGATGCAATTCAAATGTTACTTGTTGTCGTAGTCGTTTTTTTTTTTCGAATTTATGGCGTTCTATTATAAAATCACATAACGCTGTTTGCAAGTGGACTACTCAATTCATTTGTACGAAATAAATTATAAAATAAATGTTTTTGATTTCAATAGCTTCCTCTTTGTACAAATTAAATATTTATGTAGGTATAACAAATAAAATACGTACATACAAATTCTTATATATGTAGGTATAAATATCGTTAGAAGTAGGTATCGATACTTTTAGCCCAATACTTAGTAGGTATGGATACTTTCTTTCGATGCTACTTTCAAGCACAGGTATCGATAATTCCATGGAATAATTGTATCCCTAGTTGCCCGCGCAGCCGGTGTGCCTCATAATTTATGTTATTATTAAAACATATTTGTTGCGGATGGAAGACACAAATGGAGTTGTCAAAATCAATAAGTTTGTTAGTTGTTGTTTACTTCATACACAAAGCGTGGGAGCAAGTGAGTCCACAGTCAATACAAAATTGTTTCATTAAAGCTGGTTTTGGGAAAACAATGACAATAGCGGTTGGACCGTAGAAGATAAGCTTCTTAAATCAGCACTTGCTCAGTTCTTCATTAATGAGGAAGATGTAGAAAATAGAAATACTGAAATGTTAACTTTTTCTCAAGAATCGCTCGCCAAGTCGTCGGAAGATGAACTATGAAGAGCCTTATTTAGCTTTAAGAAAACTACAAGCTTTTTCTTTAAATCACAGCGACCTTATAAAAGCTCAGTTATGCAAGACTTAGACTTGACTTGACTTGAAAATTGTATATCTGGCAAATGAGCAGCGCGTGTATGTAGTTACCCAAAAAATCAACTTAACTTAGAAACTTGAAGAACAATATAATTTTGATTTCCAAGTTAAATTTCTAAGTGCAAAGAGAGCCGTGAGAGAATCATGCTGCCATTTCATTTTTTCATAAAATCCCTACAAATTTCCCACACAAATATAATTTTTTGTATAAATGCAATTCATCTGGCAATCGAAAAGAAACTTTCAAATAAAGACAGAGAATTAAATAAAAACAATCACAATTTCAAATGCGTAAATACATTTATTTATTTAACAGTAATTTTTAAGCAATTTTGGTGAAAAAACAAGCTAAATAAACGATTACAGTTTACGTATACATATACAAATAGAAAAGGTAATAGTTGGCACGCTGAGTAATCGCGTCTAAGTTTCTAGGTAAGGCAAGTCAAGTCTAAGGGCCGGTTTCTCTATCTCCGGTTAACACTAATCCCCCGGTAAACATCGTTACCGACCTTATCGACTCCCTGCTATATGCATGGAGTTAGAACGTCGATAACAATGTTTAACCGGGGAGTTAGTGTTAACCAGAGATGGAGAAACCGGCACTAAGTCTTGCATAATCCAGCTTTAAGGGTGTTGAACTAATTACTGATCTTCAAATACATCAAGATATTAAAACTAAAAATTTAATTTTGAATATCTTGTATACAAAATTTTTATTTTTAAATTTTGTAACATATATTAATGAAAACTCTGTTGACTTTGTCTAATATCTATGTGTTCTTACGTTGGGCATAAAACTGTTTAAAAATAAATCAATTACACATTTTCATTAAATCTTTCTTTACTTTTCTTATAAGCGGACAAATTTGTTAAAGTCTTAGGTGTCCGCTTAAGAGAGAGTACACTTTTTTATGTGTAAGTATATACGTATATATGTCTGTACATTTGTAATGTGCTGAATTGCCGGTACCCAATACTCGGTACCCAATACCTAAGAAAGATTTTGGTACCCAATACTTTCTTTTCGGTACCGAATACCGATTATATACACACAATAAACTTCCCACATAAAATACATGCCCCGATAAGAAAAAAAAAATTGTCTATCATATATGTATATTGGTATGGTATGTCCTAAAAAACAATGCTGCGTATTCAATATGAAAAAAGTCGACACTTAAGTAGCTGCAGCTCTTTGACATATTTTTTAACAGAATATCTGTTAAAAATATCTGCTGCAAGGACTTTATTTCGACTACTTATGAATATGCTTCACAATTAGTACGAAAAAGTCGACGCTTTTCCAAAGGTTTAACAATTTATACTGAACAATGTGGAAACTACATTTCGAAAATATTGCCGTCGTAAACAATACTCTCATCGCCTTCTTGACCTTATCGCAACAGTAAAATACCATTTTTTTAGTTTCCATCTTCGTAGATCTAATATTCAAGAAAATTGCTTTGACGGATGAAGAAGTCTTTAAGGCCTATACAGATAACATCGTCCGGTTCATCTAGAAAAAAAATTATCTGCACTGTCGAGGCGGAAATTTTTTCATTTGAATCAGCATTATAAGCTCTACTAGTGAAACCGCATGGCGTTTAAACGCTCAAAATGGAATTTAAAAAAGCTAAAAAAATATTCCAAATGTTGCGTCAGAGTTATAAGCGATCCAAGTGCCATATTTCATCTAAATCTGAGTAAAGAGAGGTCTTGCTTTGTGCCGGTTTTTATTTCATCAAATTTCAAACCACCCTATTGCGATAAAAAACTTTTTAATTAAAAATATAAAACTTTATCGCACATCTACAGGCCAAGGTGTTTGATTTGACCGCTCACTATTCGAATTAACGGTGAAAATTTAATGACTATCACAAAACATGCTTTCTCGTATAATATACTTATATATGTCGATTCGACTTTTCGAAAAGGTGGCCAGCCTAACCAAAGATATTAGCAAACTAAAGCTTTCATGAATCTCCATCGATTGACACCCATATCTTAATATTTCATAAAGCTTGAGTTTGTGTTTACTAAGTTCGACTTTTCAAACAGGTGGAAGTCCTTTTCAAACGTATTTTCAAACTAAAATTTCTTAAATTTCTTAAATCTCTTTCGTCTGACATTTTGATACTAAATTCATTTCAATAAACTGATGAGATAATTTGATTTTGTCAGAAATAAAGAGTTGTCAAACCCGTTTCGATTGAAACCCACTCATTAATCATATCAAATAATTTAAATTTAACTGTCTATAGCAGATGGCAACCCGCCTGAAACCCTTCAAGAACATTCTAAGTGTCCAAACGTAGCATTTTTTAACACATTTTTGTTTGACACGCGAACTTTTATGTTTCATATAATTGTTGTATTAGTTAATTAAATTAGACCTTTAAAACAGATGGCAGCCCTCCTCAAAAATATTTTCAAGCTAAAGCTTTGTTAACTCCCCTTCTTTTAACAAATGCAATATTTACATGTTTTAAATGACTGATTAATTAAGTTTAATTTGATTTTTTAAACATGTGGCAACCTCGCTTTTTGCAAATCCCCTTAGATTGATACCCATATTTTAATAATTCATTAGACTTATTGAATAATTTGCATTAAACTTGTTAAACAGGTGGCAACCCACTTCCGAAACTTAAAAAATATTGTTAGCGTTCAAAGTAACGTTTGACATCCATATTTTGGTATTTCAGATAAATTGTGTATATGTTAACTAAATCCGGTATTTCAAGCAGTCGACAACCCTACTAAAAATATTTGCAAATTACTACCTTCTGAAACCCTTTCAGTTTTGGCACACATAAAGTGATACATATTTTTAAAATTTAATTCACTTAATTTAAAATAAATTTAATTTTTTAAACAGGTGGCAAACCTCCTATAGTAAAATTAAGACACAAAGATTATCAAAACCATTTTGATTGATATCTGTTTTGTAATAATTGATTTATATTTTTAAATAATTTGAATACAGTTTTTTAAAAGGTGACAACTCTTTTCAAAAAAGTTAAATTTTATTATACATCTACACTGAGGGAAAAAAAATATTAAAATCAAATAGAAACGTAATTGATCTTACTATAAACGTCAACGAAAGTACTGTATATTGGTAAATATTCAATTCAATTACGCGCATATTAAAATGACCGCGTTCGTACTGAAAAAGCATCCGTGAAGTGAATAATCAAGACAAAAACTAAAAAAAAAATTTGATTTGCATGTTGCCTACAGTGGAATTCGAACCCGACCATCTCCGGATATCAACAACTTGTGGCAAGCATCTTTGCGCACTCAGCTACACCCAGATATATAAATTTGCTTTCAAATGTTGATTATCCATCAACACCACAGCACGCGATTTGTACTATGTAAGCATGTGTGTGTTGTCACCGCTCTTAGAGCGGCGCTCTGCATGCTTGGGGTGCGTATGTACCCTTACATATACATACATACTCAGATGTGAACAGCCAAATACGTGCGTAATAAATTTTGTATGAAAATATTATTGTTAAATACGAACATTTTTAAACGATAATCAAATATAAAGTATTCATTTTTACTATGCATTATTTCCCTCAGTGTACAGTCAGAGCCCTTTAATTTGACACCTCACTTTTGAAACTCGATCGAACGGTACGGATCTGATGGTATTGATTATTAAACATTTTAATTTAATTGTTCAACAGGTGGCAACTCTTTTCGAAAAAATAAAACCAGTTTGCATATCTACAGGCCAAGCGCTTTAATTTGACACCACATCTTTGATAATCGAACGAACGGGGCAGATCTATTATGCGGAACAAAAAATGCCTTCGCGTATTATTTTAAACTTCATTTTTTAAAAGGTGGCAACTCTTTTCAAGAACGTTAAACCTTATTGCACACCTAAAGTCAGAGCCCTTTGATTTGACACCTCACTTTTGAAAATCGAACAAACGGTGTGGATCTGATAGCATTGATTATTAAATTATTTGAATGCAATTTTTTATCAGGTGGCAATTCTTTTCGAAAAAGTAAAACCTTATTGCACATCTACAGGCCAAACGCTTTAATTTGACACCCCATTTTTGAAAATCGAGCGAACGGTGCAGGTCTTTTATGCTGCACAAAAAAATCTATATACAGTATTGGCTAATACAATAGCACCCCCATTTCAAAGTGATATTGTTTGCCACTCATGTTTATTTATTTATTTTTAAGAATTTTCAATTAAAATACAGTTCATTCTCTCACAAAACTGACATAAACTCAAGTTTAAAACTTTTTAAAAGACCGCAAAAAAGTGCAACAAATTTTCACCCAAACTTTCAAACTTTTTTCTCAGAAGCGGTAGAATTTTTTTTGAATACCAATTTTTGTGGCCCATTCAATTTTAGTCTAATAATGTGCAAGTTTCAAGTGGCTAAAAATTACCGTTGATTTTTTAGAATTTTTTTCGCCGAGGATGTTGCGGGTTTCTGCCATATAAAAATAAATTGTGTGTAGTCGTTATATGGAAGCAAATGAGACAAAAAAAATCTAAAAACTCAACGGTAGTCTTTAGCGACTTGAAACTTCCACATTATTGGACAAAATTGAATGCGCTATAAAACTGTGTACTCAAAAAAATTCTAGAGCTTCTGAGAAAAAAGTTTGAAATTTAAGGGAAAGTTTGTTGCACTTTTTTGCGGTCTTTTCAAAAGTTTAAAACATTGGTTTATATGGTTTTTGTTAGAGAATGAACTGTATTTTAATTGAAAATTCTTAAAAACACATAATTAAACATAAGTGGCAAACAATATCGCTTTGAAAGGGGGGTGCTATAGATATGTCCAATACTGTATATAACTAGTGAACCCACATGGCGTCAAAACGCCAGCATTTCATTAAATTTTTTAAACAGGTGAAACCCTATTCAAAAACCTCTAACAATATTCCTAATAATTAATCAAATCTCCCTGTAACTTAAAAAAAAAAAACCTGCACATCTATGTAGAATCCTAGTTCTTTTATTTGACTTCTCATTTTGGAAATTCGAAACAACGGTGCAGATGTGATGACCTTCAAAAAAAAAATAGATGGCAACTCTAATTAAAAATATTATCAGAATATAGTTTTCTTAAAACTCTTGCGTTTGACACTAATATTTCGATATTGCATTTATGTATCTTTCGTATAAGTAAAACAAATTCGACTTTTCGAACAGGTGGCAACCCCTTTAAAAGTATTTTCAAACTGAAATGTTTCGCCTGGCATTGTTACACATATTTCAATTAACTGATGAATTAAGTTGAATTGATTTTTTTTAAGCACATGGCAACTCTCCTAAATACAGTTTAGAAATAAATTATTTTCAAACCCATTCCGATTGATACCCATCTTTTGACAATCCATTTAACTTATTAAATAATTTGAGCTTAATTTTTTCAAAAAAAAAAACCAAATGTTCAGCTTAAAGATTTCTTAACAGTCGTTCTTTTGATAACCCTATTTTAAAGTTTCATGTAACTTATGTATAATTAAACGAAATACCACTTTCAAAACAGGCGGCAACCATCTTAAAAATTATTTTCTAACTAAAATTTCATATAACTGATGAATTAAGTGGAAATTTATTTTTAAACTCGTGGCAATCCTCCTCAATTTAGTTCTGAAATAAAGGATTTTAAACCCATTTGCATTTATAACCATCGGTTATTAACTCATTTAACTTATTAAATAATTTTAGTTTAGCCATTTAAACTTGGGCAACCCTCAAACACATCAAAAATGTTCTAAATTGTCAAATTCTTTCATTTGACATCCATCGTTAATATTTCATATAGGTGGTAATCCGATTCAAAATAT
>NW_023458561.1:16801546-16823657 GCF_013731165.1 Rhagoletis pomonella | reverse complement strand
CATCCATCGTTAATATTTCATATAGGTGGTAATCCGATTCAAAATATTTTTAAACTACTACCTTCTTAAACCTCTTTTGCATGACACCCATATAGCGATACCTTATTCACTTACCAAATTCCTTCAATTAAAATTGAATTACATTTTTTTAACATGTGGCAACCCTCCTATACGTAGTTAAGTTATAAAGCCTTTTCAAAACCATTTCGATTGATACCCATATTTAATAATTAATTTAACATTTTAATTGATTTGAGCTTAATTTCTTAACAGGTGGCAACTTTTTTCGAAAAAGTAAAGCCTTGAACATCCACACCCTAAGCCCAAACGGTGTGGATCTGATGGCATTGATTATTAAATTATTTGAATGCAATTTTTTATCAGGTGGCAACTCTTTTCGAAAAAATTAAATCGAACGAACGGTGCAGATCTTTTAGGCTGCACAAAAAATGCTTTCGCGTATTACATATAATAGATAGTTTGGATTTAACTTTTTACACAGATGGCAACCCTCCTCAAACTCATAAAATATATTCTCAATGTGCAAACTAAGATTTCGTAACACTTTTTTGTTTTATATCGATAATTGAATTAAATTAGACTTTTCGAACAGGTGGCAACCCTACTAAAAATATGTTCAATCTAAAATCTTCTTAAATCTCTTTCGTCTGACACCCATATTGTTATACCTATTTTAGTTACCCCATTGCCTTAATTCAAATTGAATTTGATTGTTTAAACAGGTGGCAACCCTCCTACACGCAGTTAAGAAATAAAGTATTTTCAAAACTACTGCGATTGGTACCCAATTAGCAAATATTGATTTAACTATTTAAATAATTTGAACTTAATTTTTAAACAGGTGGCAGCCCTCTTCAAACACTTTAAAAATATTCTAAACGTTCCAACTAAAGATCTCTTAAGATTCATTCCCTTGACGTCCATATTTTTATACTTCATATAAATAAGACTTTTCACACAGGTGGCAACCCTCTTCAAAATGTTTACAAACTACTCCATACTTAACCTTTACCGTCTGGCACAAATACATATTTCTATTACCTAATTCCCCCAATTCAAATTGAATTTGATTTTTTTAACAGGTGGCAACCCTCATAAAGTTAAGTTAAGAAACAAACATTTTCATAACTATTTCCATTTATGCCCATTTTGGAATAATTGGTTTAGCTTTTAAAATAATTTGAACTTAATTTTTTAAATGGTGGCAACTCTTTTCGAAAAAGTTAAACCTTATTGCACACCTACAGCCAGAGCCCTTTGATTTGGATCTGATGGCGCTGATTATTAAATTATTTGACTGCAATTTTGTATCAGGTGGCAACTCTTTTCGAAAAAATAAGACCAGTTTGCACATCTGCAGGCCAAGCGCTTTAATTTTGCACCCCATTTTTGAAAATCGAGCGAATCTTTTATGCGGAACAAAAAATGCCTTTGCGTATTATTTTGAACTTAATTTCTTAACAGGTGGAAACTTTTTTCGAAAAAGTAAAACCTTTTGAACATCCACACTCTAAGCCGTTTAATTTGGTACCTCACTTTTGAAAATCAAACGGACGGTGCGAATCTGAGGGCATTGATTAGCATATAACTTGAGTTAAATTATTTAACAGGTGGCAACTCTTTTCGAAAAAATAAAACCTTATTGCACATCTACAGGCCAAGCGCTTTAATTTGACACCCCAATTTTGAAAATCGAGCGAACGGTGCAAATGTTTTAGGCTGCACAAAAAATGCCTTCGCGTATTATATATAACAGATACGCGAAGCCATTTATATATATAGATATATAGACCCTTCACTAGGGCTGCCATAATCCTCAACCCAACGACCAGGACACTTATCATCCAAATCAAAAACAAAGATACAAGCAAATATGTTGCCAATGTATTCCCTATAAGTACATTTTCTTCGGTTTTGCGGTGCATTATTTCGAAGTAATTTCTGATATTATAATCAATGAGTTTTCGGGCACAATCCGTAGAGCTGAATGATTGATGATGATGAAACGCTCAAGTTCTGAAATTTTTTTAAACCATAAAAGAACAAATTTCTCTTGACGGGGTCGTAACTTGGAAAAATGTTTGGCGCCTTTATCGTGACCATTACCAAATTTCCGCATATCCTACAATGTACATTAGGGTAATTTTAGCTATTTTGTATATGCATAACCTAAAGATAATTTAGGTAGGCTGTCTGAAGTGAAGCCAATCTAAAAGACTTACCCAATAAGGACTAAATAAAGTGCTTCCCTGCAAGCTTTCCAGAAAGGGGTTGCCTATTTACAATCTACGCCTAAGTACTTTAGTATATGCTTATATTACTTACACTGAGCCAAGAGTACAATAGTTTCTACAACCTTGTTATTTTTATTTTTTTTCATGGTAAATAATCCGATTGTAAGAAATGTGATTCAAGTTGAACATTGAAAACATATTTGTATGTCTGGCTGTAGCTAAACATGCAGAGATGGTTGCTGTTATTTGTTGGCTTACAGCAGTTTCGGGTTCGAATAACGTCAGAGGTAACGTGTAAATTTTTATTTTTTTTGTTTTTCTTATACACGAAAAAGCATCTGCGAAGTGCAGAACACCATCAAACGACGGAGAAAATTTATTCAAGTTGAACATTTGATGGAGAGTTTGCTGAACGGTTGTGGCTGAGTGTGCAGAGAGGCAACAAAAATAAAAATTTTTGTTTTGTATCTTCAAATTATGAAAACGCATCTGTGAAGTGCAGAACATAAGCGTATTCAAACGAACAAAAAACGGCAACCAAAAACTGTTTGTAATGTTAACAAAAGTGTGGTTAATATTACCAAATCATTATTGAGAATATCAACCATGGCATTAACAAAAAATCACATTCGGGGTCATCATCGCATTCATTCACGAACGCAGCTTGGTAAATAATTGCACAATATTTAGGGTTGCCAGATTTTTTATGCGCGAAATTAGTACGTTAGACGTTTTCGTGCGAAAAAAACAGTACTTTTTAGTACGTTTTTATTCAAAGCAAAATTATGAATGTAAGTATCAGATAATACTTTCAAAGTAGTTGTTTTTAACAATATTTTGGTATATTAATAAAATATTGTTCATAAGAAATAAAAGTGTTATTCATTTTAAAATGAGTGTACACAGAAGCCAATAAATTTTTTCATATTTATGACATTTTTGAATAGCAAAAATGGGATCATTTCCATCTTCAGTGTATAAATAGTCAAAGAGTTCTATATATTTCATTTAAAAATTACTTTTAATATGAAGTTCACTTTAAAATTTTTTTATTAGAAGCCGGTTTCTCTCTTTGCGCCACGAAGTAAACTTTGTACTTAAGATCCTCTCACTTGCTTCGTTTGAGTGTGGTATTGAAAATAAAAACAAAAAGTACATATTTTTTCAAACTGTGGAAAAGTACCACTATTTAAGGACTTCGCCTATATTTCCTCACGGCTTAAACTAATTTTTTCAACTACACAAAAACTTTGAAAGACTAAGAACTCGCTAAAAAGAATATCCTACTCTATGCCTTGTATGCAAAACTCTTTTACAATGTCAGTAAATTCTGAGATAAGAATTGTAAGTTATGAGCAAAAACCATTCGAATATTCAGTTTTGTTGTTATTAAACTGAAAGTTATTTCCGAGATAACTAGCAACACCCGACAAAAAAACGTCAGCCTTCTTTTTATATAATTTAACCTCCATCGTATTATCGCAACTGGTAAGTAACGATCCAGTGATATGCTCAAAAAACGATTGATATTTTTGTTGTATTAATTTCTTGGGCATATGCACGTTTTAACTTTACTTTACATAAATTATTTGAAAAGCATGTGCCTAAACGCATGTATGTTCCTGAAGAGCAAACACAGTTATGGTTCACTAAAGAACTGAGAAATTTGAAAAACAGAAAGTCGCGTTATTTTAGATTACACAAAAAAACCGGTATACACTGATACTATGTAAAATACTCACTTTTGCGTCATAAGTTTTTTGAATTAAACAAAAAGTGTTATAAAGCTTACTTGTATAAAATCAAACGGCGTATAATATATAACCCCAAATCATTTTATGACTTCGTAAACTCCAAGCGAAATGTACGTGGGTTTCCTTCCGCCATGAAGTATCAAAATACCGTCTCTAGTGATAATCAAACAATTTCTAACATCTTCGCTCGGTTTTTTAAATCCAATTATTCCATTAACTCACATGCTAACGTTGACTATCCTTTTAAACTATGTGCAATGAACTCAATAAATATCCCAGTAATAACTCCCGATGATGTAGTAGTTTATCTGAAATCCTTAAAGCAGTCCCTCAGTTATAGTCCTGACCAGATCCCTACTTGTATTCTTATAAATTGTTCTGACTATCTCTATGAGCAGTTAACAGCGATATTTAATTTATCTCTTAAAGAGGGCGTTTTTCCAACTATATGGAAGGAATCGTTCATAACCCCGTTACATGGACCTTGGTATCACAATGGATCCTAAGCTTAATTTTAATCTTCATATTAATGTCACAGTGTACAAGGCTAAAGGTGTACTTGCTTTTGTGAAACGCTGGTCAAAAGAGTATTGTGACCCTTATATCACTAAAACCCTGTTTACAACATTAGTTAGGCCAATTCTGGAATACGGTTCGGTGGTTTGGAATCCAAGGTATCAAATTTACTCAGGCAAGATGGAATCAATTCAAAAACAATTCCTACTTTTTTCTTTAAGAAATTTCCGTCGGGATTCTCAATATAACCTTATACGAGCCGATTAAAACTTATTAATCTTCCTACACTTTCCAGCCGCAGGCAAATGCTTGGTACAATTTTTATAGTTAAATTACTAACAGGCTCAATTTCAAGTCCGCTTCTTCTTGGTGAAGTTAGCCTTAATGTTCCCTCCCGGGTATCAAGACACTTTTGCCACCATTTGTGAAAGCTTGTAAAACTAATTTTGAATTGCCCGACCCACTCCGTTGCTTACGCCAGGATTTTAACTCTCATTCCAGCACGTTTGATATATCAGATCCGCTTTTCAGCATTAAGAAATCGATACTGTCGTCTCTCAATAGATGAATCATTAAAATAAAGACATAAAATCGGCTGATGAATTTAGTTCTGTAGCTAAACAGTTTTAGATCTCGACACTTAACAAACTCCTGCCTGCGCCCCTCGTGCGGATGGGCGGGAATGGAGGGTAAAAACCGTTGGGATATTATTATTATTATTATTATGTATATCAAACTCTATCAAACTTTTTAAAGTACATTTTAAGGAAGTTCCAACGTTATGTAAAAACCTTAAGAAATTCATAAACTAATTATTGAATTGAAAATTCAGTACAAATCAGTACAAATTTTGAAAAATCAGGACATTAGCGTACTGATTGAAGAAATTAATAAAATCAGTACAAGAGCTGAAAAGTCAGTACTGCACTGATAAAATCAGTACGTCTGGCAACCGCAACAATTTTGTTTACTATTTAACCTATCCGGCTAGATAAGTTTCATTCGTACCTCGTCCATTGTGCTAATTTGCTTTTTATGTTTTTGTAGCAAAATCGACCACCTGGCAGTCTGTCACGGTTGGATTTTGCTGGAATTCATTCATATAGACCAAAATCGTCGGATAAAGTGATAAACTTTGGTTAACTAGATTTCCATACAAAGTTTGGCAGTTCATTTATCAAAATTATAAATTTATCATTTTATCAAGTTTGTCAACAGTTTATCACTTTTGATAAAGACTTTTCCTTTTGAGGTTTGAATTTGGTAATATTAACCAATATTTAGTTAAATAAATTCCTTAAAGAATTATGATCTTTATGAATTAAAAAACAGCTTCAAAAGAACTTACTCAAAAGCCCTTCTTAAGTACGATGAGGAACGTTAAAACACATCTTCTCAAGGAGATCAGGACAATTAATGACGCCACAGATTATGTCGTAAATGAATGCAAGGATCTCTAAAGTCTCTCGCATAGCGACGCAGAAAAGATAAGTTAGACTAGGCCTTAGGAATAATAAAACTTACATATGTGGTTGACAAAGGAAAATCCTGAGTCGAAAACCACCCCAAGATCCACAAACTCATTTACAACAGATATGAGAACGGTAGAAAGGGTATAAGTTGAGTTAATAGGATTTAGAATTTTAGCAAAAGTCATGTGAAAACCTTTATTAATATTGAGTGAAAAGTTATTTGTGAAACTCCAGTTACTTAAGTCACTTAGCATAAGTGAAATATCCGGCAAGCAGGTAACACTTCTGAAAACTTTCAAATCGTCTGCATAGAGTAAAAATTTTGAATGGTTAAAGCAGCTCCCAATATCATTAATAAAGAGAAGAAACAATTGCTGTCCTAAGATACTGCCCTGAGGACACCGGAGGTGGCTACGAAAGGATGTGATTTAATATTATCAATTTCTACATATGTTATCTTGTTCGAGAGATATGACCTTAACCAAGAAAGAAAAGCTGGGTGAAAACCAATTTTTTCAAGTTTCCACAATAACATAGACGGTATCGAACGCCTTAGAAAAATCAGTGTACTTGAATTGCTTTTGAATGATGAGATACAGAGATGGAAAAATTCCACCAGATTGGTGGTTGTGGAACGCCCACAGCCTGACTTTCTTTCTTTCACGACTTTTTCAAAAGTCTTTGAACATGTGGTGAAGTTTCTAACATCATTATTACTACCCGATTTGAAAATCGGATAAATAGATGCAACCTTCCAACGGTCAATAACATCACCGTACAACCTTGACCGAATGCACCTCCAAAAGGCTTTGGGGTTTGTTTTTAGTTCATCTTCATACCGAGAACAATTGATTATGTAAGACTTTATCAAGCTCGTTAAATTGAGTCGAATACTGAAGATATTTTTCCTTGAAGAAGCCATTGTTGGTAGTTCTGTATAGATTCAAATACTTATTTCTTTGATTCTTCAACTTCTTTAAGTTGTTGGTGTACCAGTGAAGTTTATGTTTCGTTTTGTATTTTTCTAGCAATTGATTATTTTAATGCTAAAACATGAACGCTATTTCCCACAAAACTTAAAAAATACCAGACACTTCAATGAAAACACAAACGACCAAATGCGTTAGTATTTATTCACCTGACTGTTTGTTTCCGATAACAAAATCGACAACTCGGACTCGGCGCCACGAAAACCCGGTACAGTTTTGTTTCTGACATAAAAATCCACAAGATCGGATTGGGCGACACCTAACTAATGCCCAAAACTTATATTATAAGTCTGCAAGAATCTTAAGCTCCTTTTAAATATAAAGTTTTTGTGATTTAATTATATTTGTTTTAATTTTTATTATACATACATATGGGCTATTGTCCGACTTGAAAGATTTTGAACATGTTGCTTAGTGGCATTTAAAATATGAATGTACATATGAGCCCCGAATTTGAGGAAAGTCGGTTAAGCTGTTACTAAGGTACAAACATTTTAAAATAACCCTGCGGAGTCACGCCTATTCTCCAAAATTGTGTAAGAATCAATGTTCCAGCCAAAATATTTGTTTCGAAATTCACATAAGGCTCAGCAGTTATTGAAATAAGTCTATGTACATATATCGTTTTCGATTGTCTCGGGCGGTTACAAACAACCGGTACGTGCACAAAATTAATATTCCCTTGTGCAAAAGTGTACCATGTATGGAAAGCGAAGAGATCTAATTGTTTGTAAAATGCCTTTAACTCGATTTATTTCTATTTAAAAGCGGTGCGCGGTCTGTTAAATGCATTACTCCGTCCGTTTCACATTGTATGAACTAATATCTATGATAACTCCCAACAATTGAGTATTATCTTTTTAATCTTGAAATTAGAGGCAATCGGAAATAGACCAATTTGCCCTCTACCCTCGCAGTCAAAGAAAAAATACACGAAAAATAAACAATTAACCTACAAATATCTCAATATCCAAACATGTAACTTCAAAAGCTTATTTGAGTAAGGGTCAAGTGTGAAGGTTTATGTTGGCGTGTTCTTCTATGGAAATGCTCCACTCCCAACTGACGAAAACCGCCAAGTTTATCCTAGCATGAACTTTGTTAAAACTGATTCGAAATTCCCTGTAATAGCTTCATACTAAATAGTAATCGAGGCTAGTCACTGCAAATTCCTTTCACTTTTTTCTTTGTAGTTGTAGCTGCGATAAACACCATCGCAATAATCACCTAAACAACTTGAACACACAAATTGTGATTTTGATCTTGACAAGGCAAGGAACTGCCAAAGTGTGAATCTTAAATTCTATTTGAACAAAATGTTGCATGCGCTGTCTTTTGAGCAGTTATTTATGTACTTAGGTATGTACATTAAACTGTGTCGAATAAAACGAAAAGTTGATGACAATTTCGTCGTCGATCGCAAAAACAAATAATTGTTGCAAAATTTCAGCCCTCAATCTTCATCTTTCAGTTAGCGCTCGCAAAAATAGGAATTTTAAATGTAAACCATTTTTTGCTTTTTTTAATAAACCGCTAAATATAACAAATAAATTAGAATGAAACAGTACAAGTTTGAAGTGGCTCAAAACTCGCATTGATGACGGTGATTTTGTTGATGGTGTTCCGCATTTTTTCGTTTATGGTTTCAAACTTTGTACAGCACAATTTTCCCCATATAAAATACGATCAGCTACTATTCACTACTCAAATTCCGTATTGCCTGAATGAGTTCTTTGTAAACATGTTGTAGTAGATATCGTCATTAGACACAAATAAAGGTGCGCTCGTTTTTTGAAAGCGAAAAAGGACGTGTAAACAAATTACGAAAAAATAGGATTAAGAAAAACTTCGGCGAAGAAAGACGCGTAAACATAGATGTATACCTGGCCAAGGACTGTGACTTCAGCATCATTCTCCAAAAAACTCTTTGGGGAATTTACATACAGTTACTCCCGCAAACATAGTTGACCGCGAAAATTAAGTTTACGCGTTTTTCTTTGCCGCCAAATAGCTTAAGGCGTGTTTCTTCGCCATTAACTACGTTAAGATTCTTTCTTCGCTGTTTTTATGGGTCTTTTTCGTGGTCAACTTTTGAGTTTGCGCCTTTATTCGTGTCTAGTGACGATCTTTAAAATAAACTAGCGAATGAATTGCAGTAATCACAATCTTTGTCATATGAAATTTTGGGGAAAGGATCTCTCGACCTGCCTCGGCCACAAAAGATAACACCGGGGTAGCTACCACGAGCGAAACTACGACCTCTCTCTCTCTGGATAAAGCTGAGGGCGGTCCCTTCACGCTGAAAAGTGGAAGGCGGCCAAAACTCTTAAAAAATATGAGGGGGTGAGGTTAGACACTCTCCCTCAGAGTGCGAGAGAGGCAGTAGTGGGGGCAAAAGCCCTGCTACCAAGCTTCCAAACCACAGCTGGAGTTTCAGTGAAGAACCAATCCAAGAGATAAAGGTCTGTGGAGGAACAACAGCCTCCACCTAAGAAAATCCGGACGCACTCCGGGGTAGCTAGACCTAGATTTGCTGAAGTTGCTAGAGACAGGATACTTATCGGCGTTCTTGAACGTGACAACGAACTCGGCTCCATCGCGTGAAGGCGGCTCTGACAAACGTCATCTTGTTGGAAAACCCCGGAACTCCTCCCGCGTGCAGAGATGCCGGCTGGTACCAGGGCTAAATAAAGGTGGTGGCTTGCGATGATACGGGGTCGGTGGCGCTGTATAAGGCCGCTGTCGCAAAGGTGGGAGCTATCTACGTAGGAGCAATTCTGGAAGTGGTAGACTGAAAGGTCATTGCAGTCAGACATAGGGCAAGTACGTGGGTTCCGGTCACTCCATTATAGCCGGAGGGAATCCTTAGGATGCTCCAAATAATAAATCTGGCTCTCCCAACGAGTGACTAGATGGTCCTACGGGTCGAAGAACTGCACCCAGACCACATGCGTGTTTCACCCATATACGAACAGCGGTAGCGGAGCAATGATTTCCACGCACAATGCAATGGTCGGCATACTAGCGCATTCAAACGATTCAATAAGTGGGACTGTGTGCATTGCTCAGCTGGCGCTCTTCGTATGTGCTCAGAGAGCGCTCAGCATTCTTTAGGGGTGGCTCACAAGCATGAATATGTTCCACTCTCAAACCAAATCGTGGTTGCCTCAACTAAGATTGGTAACTATGACTAAACCACGTGTTGAAAGAAAGTTTATCTGCATTAGCAGAGCTTAATAACATCTTTTAATGAACCATACGTTAAGTTGAATGGAATTTGTAGAAATATGCTTCAAAGAAATATTTATTAGTATTAACCAAACCCTTCAACTAAATTAACGATTTGTTACAACCTAGATGAATATTAGAAGCTTTAATATATTTAGTTATAATTACCAATCGATGGTAATAGTTCCCAATCCTTGGTAACAGTTCCCAAATATTGTCAAAATTCGGGAACTAAATATCTTTAGTTGTCGAAACTAATCCTTTTTCTCAGTGTGGATGGCCTGGCGCGACAAGTGTCCTGTCTCTAAAAAAGGACTCGATGTAGCTTCTAGAGAGGAGACCAAGCCAAGTCTTGTACGGCCTCGGCGAAGTTACCCTAAAGGTCTATCGCGTGGACGTGCAGCGCGCCTCCTGTGCGAGTGCCTCAGTGGACGTAGACATGGAAGCGCCTGAAACGTAGGGGATCTTTCCGACGCCGACACCAGTGCCTCCACGGAATCCAACCTCGCAATGACGATTCGGAGGGTATGCTAGGTGGAGCTGCTGTTCATCTATGGTGAAATTGACGCTGATGTCACCGTTGGACCTCCTCCACTGGTGCCAGGAACCTCAAATGAGGGAACTGTAGATCAACCTTCACAGATCTAGGGCCGCCACGACTGCTCTTTTGTGTCGCCTTTTCAAAAGGGGCGTCGCTGTGGCCCTCATCCAGGAACCCTAAGTGAATAACTCAGGGGTCTACGGCCGTGGACGTGATAAGTTTCAAGCTTCTGTTGGAACGAAATAGAGGTATAATTAGAACCTGTGTAATGGCAAAGCCTGAATCTCTGTTGAGCAGACTCTGATGCGGGTAGTACGAATTTTGATATGAAGAAAATGTAAGTAATTCCGTAATTAATAGATTAATTATTCGATTAATCAGAATAGAAAATTTGATTCCATTAAATCGCTATCCATTTCTATACATATACATTAGTGTTTCCTCATTTCATTTGTTTTGCCTTAAAAACTATCCAACTAAAATTTTATGCAATTCGGACCACGGCAACCCGTGCCGACTTGCAGTCAAAGTTAGCAGATTAATATTTGTGCAGTTCGCGTGTTTTGTTAACTTACTCATACAAGGCGGTATTACTATACTCCCTACAGTATTAAGGCGTAATGTATAGTAAACCTACGTTTTTTATTTTTTTAACAGGGACCTATTTCATAAAGTGACAGTGATAATTTTGTAACGACAGATTGGTGGGTAATTTGTTTCATAAAAACAACTGTCACCATCGCTTCAATTCCATGAGAAAATTCCTTGAAAAATTGACAACTTTTCATTGTCGGGGTTTAAAATTGTCGCCAGCCATATGTAATTTATATGAAATTCATATATAATAACTGCAAATGCCTTATTTTAGTTTTAAAAAATATTCAAATTATTAAAAAATAATAAAATGATAATTATGATTATTATAAACTAGAGTGCCAGTTACTGTCGAAATTCGACAGTTTTTCTAGTTTTAGAAGAGAGGTTTTCTAACTTAACACGTAGCAAAACTTATACGGTACAAATTAACTAGCTGGAAAATCTTCTGCTAAAACGTAACTAATTTTTTTTTTATCTGAGAAGGTCTTTGGAGGACTTCGGCAGGACTTCGAATTGACTCGATACATTCAAGTTTATCGATAAATTTCAATGATTTGATACATATCGATAGTTCGATGAATTTCAAAAACACTAAAATTCGATAACTCAACAAAATTCGTTAACTCGACCAATTTCGATAACTGTGAAATTCGATGCCTCGATAAATTTCGATAACTCAAAAATGTAAAAACTTTGGATATCTTTACAAATTTTTACTTTTGGCATCTCCACATTTTTCGAAAACTATCTAAACATTTTGGTAACTCGTTACACTCTGTTAACACGATAAAATTTGATAAGCAGTGATAAATCGATAAGCTTATATAACCTTGAAATTTCGATAAATCGATATAATTTGAAAATTCCATAAACTTCGCTTCGTTGAACCAACCAATTTCAGTAGATCAATATTTACCGATAACTCTGTAAGTTGAAAGAACTCCATGCATTACGACACCTCGATAAATTTCGTTAAGTCTATAAATAATGATAATTCAATAAATATCGATAACTTGATACATTTCTTTAACTTGACAAATTTCGTTAATCCCACACGTTTTTATAGCTCGATAACTATCCGTAAGTTTGGACAACTAAGTTTCTGTGTCTATAAATTTCGACAACTCAGTAAACATTGATCAGTTTGAATAATTCGATACGTTGCGATAACTTAATAAGCATGGATAAATTTCGATAATCATAAACTTCGATGATTCGATAAATTTCAGTAGCCTTTATGGCTGATTTTATCGATTCCTATCGGAAAATTTCAGCTCTGTTAACCTAATTCTTATGTATTTCTCATTGTCTCTATTTTCGCCTTTATCTCAATTCTCGTCTTTATCTTCACTTTTGCCTTTTTTTGTCTTCATCGTTATCACTTGTTTCTTCATCTTCATATTTATCTTAATTACAAAATTTAATTTCAAATACGAAGTAAGACCTAATGCGAAACAGCTTAAATTGAACAGGTGGCAAAAACAACCATACACAAATATGGAAATTTTTAAACGACGATTTTCAACCAATTCCGAAACTATAAAAACTCTCCTCATCTACAGAAAATTATCTTTCCAACGGTTTTTGGTTTTGAAATCGGTAACTTTACCTTGGTCTTCATCTTTGTTTTTATCTTTCACATCTTTGCTTATATCCTTTTCTTTTTCTATTCACGTAGATGAGATGAGGTGCGATGACGTGATAAGATGTGACGTGATTTTATGTGATGTGATAGGATGTCATCTCATGTGTTGTCATATCCTCTGATGTCATGTCATATGATGTCATACCATATGATGTCATATCATGTGATGCCACGTCATGTAATGCCATGTCATGTCATACGATGTCATATCATGTTATGTCAAGTCATGTGATGTCATGCCATATAATGTGATGTCATAACATATAATGTCACGTCACGTGATATCGTGTGATGAGATATCATATTATGTGATTTAATATCATGTGATATCTCTTCATATCATGTGATAAAATGTGATGTGATGTCATGTAATGTGATCACATTCCATGTTCCGATTAGTGCTCGATAACCCTGTTGAAAACTGTGTCGATAAAAATACCGATAACAATATCCATAAACATATAGAAAAATACAACGATTGTAAAATCGATTATTTTCTCGATAAATATAACAATCATCAGTATCGATTATTGTACATATCGTTATCAATATAAATGACTAAATCGATAGCAAAATCAATTATTTAATCGATTATTATACCGGTAACAATATCCATTATTGTATCGATAACAATATCGATTATTATATTAATTATTTTTATCGATTACAATAGCGGATATTTAATCAATAACAGTATCGATAACAATATCGATTGTTTTGTCGATAGCAATATCGATTATTATATCGATAAAAATATCGAGTTTTATATCGATAACAATATCGATCTTCATCCTCATCCTTTTCTTCATATTTATAGTTATTTTTGCATATTCCTCTTCACCTTTACCTTAAAGTGTTTAAATTTGCTTTGATCCTCGTTTTTGCCTGTACCTCTAGGCATCTTTGGTTTTTTGTTTTTATTCTCAAAACGCTAAACCGCTAAGAACTATTTCCATGTGCATTATTCCCCTTGAATTTGACAATTTACTCCCAACCAACCAACTGCCGCTAAAGAAGTTTCACTTCATGAATTCAAGAAATGTTCTTACCCTTTTAGTTACCCTAATTCTTATGTATCTGTCATTGTCTCCATTTTCGTCTTTATCTTCACTTTTGCCTCCTTTTTTTTGACTTCATCGTTATCATTTATTTCTTCATCTTCATATTTATCTTTATCTCAAAGCTTAATTTCAACTGTGCAGTGAAACAACAGGCGAAACATGTCAAATTGAACATGTTGCAGCAACATCTATACACAATTCGAAAATGTTTAAACGACGGTTTTAGCCGTAATTTTCAACCAATTGTGAAACCATAAAAACTCTGCTCATCTACGGAGAAATGCTTTTCCAACGGTGTTCTTGGTTTTGAAATCGGTTCGGTAGAATCGCCACACGAACGGAGACAAAATTTATGTTAGCGTATTAATATATAGACTAGAGTGCCAGTTACTGTCGAAATTCGACATTTTTTCTAGTTTTAGAAGCCTTGGAGAGGTTTTCCAACTTAACACGTAGCAAAACAAACGTACAAATTAACTAACCGGAAAATCTTCTGTTGGTCTTTGGAGGACCTCGGCAGGACTTGGAATTGACCCGATACATTCAAGTTTATCGATAAATTTCAATGATTTGATACATATCGATAGTTCGATGAATTTCAAGAACACTAAAATTCGATAACTCAACAAAATTCGTTAACTCGACCAATTTCGATAAATGTGAACTTCGATGGCTCGATAAATTTCGATAACTCAAAAATGTAAAAACTTTGGATACCTTTATAAGTTTTTACTTTTTACATCTCCACATTTTTCGAAAGCTATCGAAAAATTTTGATATCTCATTACACTCTGTTAGCACGATAAAATTCGATAAGCAGTGATAAATCGATAAGGTTATATAATCTTGAAATTTCGATAAATCGATATATATTGAAAATTCCATAAACTTCGCTTCGTTGAACCAACCAATTTCAGTAGATCAATAATTATCGATAACTCTGTAAGTTGAAGAACTCCATGCATTACGTCACCTTGATATATTTCGTTAAGTCTATAAATAATGATCATTCAATAAATATCGATAACTTGATACATTTCTTTAACTTGACAAATTTCGTTAATCCCACATGTTTTTATAGCTCGATAACTATCCGTAAATTTGGACAACTTAGTTTCTGTGTCTATAAATTTCGACAACTCAGTAAACATTGATCGGTTTGAATAATTCGATACGGTGCGATAACTTAATAAGCATGGATAAATTTCGATAATTATAAACTTCGATGATTCGATAAATTTCAGTAACCTTTATGGCTGATTTTATTTCGATTCCTATCGGAAAATTTCAGCTCTGTTAACCTAATTCTTATGTATTTCTCATTGTCTCCATTTTCGCCTTTATCTCAATTTTCGACTTTATCTTCACTTTTGCCTTTTTTTGTCTTCATCGTTATCACTTGTTTCTTCATCTTCATATTTATCTTTATTTCAAAGTTTAATTTCAAATACGAAGTAAAACCAAATGCGAAACCGCTAAATTAAATAGGTTGCAAAAACAATCATACACAAATATGGAAATTTTTAAACGACGATTTTCAACCAATTTCGAAACTATAAAAACTCTCCTCATCTACAGAAAATTACTTTTCCAACGGTGTTTTTGGATTTGAAATCGGTAACTTTACCTTGGTCTTCATCTTTGTTTTTATCTTTCACATCTTTGCTTATATCCTCTTCTTTTTCTTCTCACGCAGATGAGATGAGGTGCGATGACGTGATAAGATGTGACGTGATTTTATGTGATGTGATAGGATGTCATGTCATGTGTTGTCATATCCTGTGATGTCATGTCATATGATGTCATAGCATACGATGTCATATCATGTGATGTCAAGTCATGTGATATCATGCCATATAATGTGATATCACGTGATATCGTGTGATGTGATATCATATTATATGATGTAATATCATGTTATGTCTCTTTATATCATGTGATAAAATGTGATGTGATGTCATGTAATGTGATCACATTCCATGTTCCGATTAGTATATCGATAACCCTGTTGGTAACTGTGTCGATAAAAATACCGATAACAATATCCATAAACATATAGAAAAATACAACGATTGTAAGATCGATTAATCCATCGATAAATATAACAATCATCAGTATCGATTATTGTACATATCGTTAAAAATATAAATGACTAAATCGATAACAAAATCAATTATTTAATCGATTATTATACCTATAACAATATCCATTATTGTATCGATAACAATATCGATTATTATTATTGATTATTATATCGATTACAATAGCGGTTATTTAATCAATAACAGTATCGATAACAATATAGATTATTTTATCGATAGCAATATCGATTATTATATCGATAAAAATATCGAGTTTTATATCGATAACAATATCGATCTTCATCTCATCCTTTTCTTCATATTTATCTTTATTTTTGCATATTCCTCTCACCTTTACCTTAAAGTGTTTAAATTTACTTTGATCGTCGTTTTTGCCTGAACCTCTAGGCATCTTTGTTTTTGTTTTTATTCTGAAACCGTTAAACCGCTGAGTACCATTTCCATGTGCATTATTCCCCTCGAATTTGACGATTTACTCCCAACCAACTGCCGCTAAAGAAGTTTCACTTCATAAATTCAAGAAATGTTCTTACCATTTCAGTTACCCTAATTCTTGTAGAGAGAGAATAAAGAACACGACGGTTTGAGGTTTATGAGTGGACTGACCGTTTAATGTATCAAGAATATGCTTATAAGTATTACAATTATGCGAAGCTGGTAAATAAAGTATAATAAGCTTATGAGTGCATTTTATATGCACATATACAAATACAAATACATATTTAAATACATAAGTATTTTCAACACCCTCACTTACTGTTTACAAAATTATTATTCATATTTAAAATAAAAATTTTTTTTACAATATTTTTGATGTTTTTTTAATGTAATTTGAAGTTAATTTTATACTACAGTTTTTTTTTTTGGGTTTTAGCAAGATTTTGTTTTACAGTGTATTATACTTTTTGAGTTTGATACTGTCTTTTAACTTTACGATAATGTAATCGATATAAAAAGTATAGAAATTCTATTATTTTTAGAATGCAAATAATCCCTAACATAATCAAGATTTCTTGGTTGTGTATTGGAACAGGTTCACTAATATTGATATTGTTCTGTACTTCTCCATTGTTGTTGGATTTCTGCTGCTCCGATGAAAACCAGCCTCCCATGTTGTATAATATTGGATAACTGTGAGTAAAACAATAATTATTATAAATGTTAATTATTGTCTTATTTTATTATGAGCTTAAGCCCATTTGTTCAGCGCAAAATTTTGTTTTTTCTCTGCTGACTGCTTTTGTTAACGAATCAGCTGCCATTTGTTGAGTGCCAAGAAACTCCAATTTGATTGAACCTTCATCGATTTTTTCACGTATATGGTGATATCTGATATCAATGTGTTTCGTCCTTGGTCTGTATGCTTCGCTCGAGCCTAATTTGATAGTACTTTGGTTGTCACAAAAAACTTTAGTAGTTTCAACCAAGTTTTTATCAACTTCTTTGGCTAACATTTTCATCCATATTATTTCTCGTACTGTTGAAGACAATGCGATGTATTCTGCTTCTGTGCTTGATAAAGCAACTATTGGTTGCCGTTTGCTGCACCAACTTATAGCAGCATTGGACATTTTTAATACATAGCCGGAACACGATCTTCTGCCGTCGATTTCTGCTGCCCAATCAGCGTCACTAAATGCTGCCAAGTTGACATCATCAGTTTTTCGATAGCTTAGTTTGAAATCAATTGTGCCTTTTAAATATCGAAATATTCTTTTCACAGCTTGCCAATGCTCATTTGAGTGTTTTAAGTTAAACCGGCTTACATTATTTACTGCAAATGCTATATCCGGTCTAGTTCCTTGTGTTAAATATAAAAGGCTGCCCACAGCTTCTTGGTATGGTATTTTCCCCGTCAGATCATTTTTCTCAGTGATGCATTTTTCAGTCAATTTTTGACTTACTTCACATGGTGTGCCCACTGGCTTACAATCCTGCATACCAAAACGTTCAAGAATTTCATTTATATATGACGATTGATCTAGTGTAATTTCGTCGCAATTTTTGCTCTGCGTGATACGTATTCCAAGACAACTTTGAACAGATCCCAAATCTTTCATTTTGAATTTTTTGTTAAGGTACTGCATTAGTTTTTCTAGGTTATTACTACCTTTGTAGAGTATAAGGAAATCATCGACGTATATTGCAATTATCAGATTCAATTCTTTATCATAGTAAATGCATGGATCAGTTTTACACCTTTGTAACCCGAATTCTTTTAATGCTGAATCGAGCTTTAAGTTCCACTGTCTTCCGGCTTGTTTCAGTCCGTAAACAGCTTTGTTTAGCTTACATACCTTGTTAGTGCCATCATTGTAACCTTCTGGTTGTTCCATGTATATTGTTTCTTTAAGATCACCTTGAAGAAACGCAGTCACTACATCCATTTGATGGATTTTATAGCCGTTTTTTACTGCTAAAGCCACTAAAAACCTTATTGATGTGTATCTAACCACCGGCGAGAATGTTTCATCATAATCGATGCCGTATTTTTGTGCACAGCCTTTTGCAACAAGTCGTGCTTTATATTTTACAGCTTTACCGACCTCATCTTGTTTTACTTTAAAGACCCATTTTGCTTTTATAGGCTTTCTTCCATCTGGTAGTTTCATCAACGACCAGGTGTTATTTGATCTATGTGATTCCATTTCTTTATTCATTGCATCTTCCCATTCTTTCGCTTTTTCACCGTTTATAGCTTCTGATACTGTTAATGGCTGTGAAAGAAATGCAAAAGCATTAAATTGAAAAGATGGTACAGATACCTTAGCTTTAGATCGTGTGACTCTTCTTTCTTCTTCAGATTCATCAATACTTTGTTCAGGAACATAATCTGGATCATTTTGGGTTTGATTCGGTGATTCTATCATGGTGTCATCTTCCGCAACACTTTGTACGTCTTCGTTCGATTCATCAGGTTTTATGCTAACTTCTTCAAATGTGTCTTCATCGCTTCTCTTTATTTCCCTCACTTCGTCGTTATAGATTTTTAAGGTCGACTTTGGTTGAGGTTTTTCGTAGAATATTACATCTCGACTTATAACCAGTTTCTTTGTTATTGGATCAATACAGCGAAAAACTTTAATGTCGTCATCATAGCCCACGAAAAACATTTTCTTGGATTTAGGATCCCATTTTTTACGTTTTTCTTTGTTTATGTGAACCATTGCTTCACAACCAAACAATTTCAGATTAGATATGTCTATTTTTTTTTTATAGAATATTTCATCAGGAATTTTTCCATGCGACGAACAAATACTTTTGTTGATTAAGTAGGCTGCCATATTTGTTGCTTCTGCCCAATAACATTTTTGAAGATTTGCATCAAACAGGAGACATTTAGCTTTTTCAATTAAGCTTCGGTTCATTCTTTCGGCAATTCCATTCTGCTGAGGAGTATATGCATTACTTAATTGATGCTTGATACCATTCTCTTTACAGTATTTGTCGAATTCAGTTGAACAATATTCACCACCATTGTCCGTCCGTATTGTTTTGATTTTAGATCCAGTTTGGCGTTCAATGTATGTTTTGAAATTTTTAAAGTTATTGAAAACTTCTGATTTTGACTTGAGAAAGTAAACGAATAATTTTCGGGAGAAATCATCTATGAATGTTAATACATATTTGGCGTGTCCTATAGATTGCGTTTCCATAGGTCCACATAGATCAGAATGTATTAGTTCGAGTAGCTTTGTTGTTTTTGAGTTACTTTGTTTAAACGGAATTCTTGTTTGTTTGCCTTTGGGACATATCTGACAATTTTTTATTTCATGATCGTCGTCATTGAAATCAATACCAGAAACAGCGCCGTCACGCATTTTCTTTAAACTTTGAAAATTTATGTGTCCAAGTCGCCTGTGCCATAGCATTGCGTTGTTATTTGTTTGTTTTGATAACAAGCATTTTGCTTGGATTCCCTTCAGTTTGTAAACACCATTTTCCGCTTTGCACTGTACAATTACTTCTTTGTTTTTGTTAAGTATTGTACAGCCTGTTGCATCGAATTTTATTACATTCCCCTGACTCACTATTTTTGCAGCTGACAGAAGGTTTACTGATAAATCGGGCACGTGTAGAATTTCGTTAACTACAATTTCTTGCCCGTTGATATTCAGTGATGTTTTGCCAACGCAACTTACTGTCATAGCTGTTCCATTTGCTGACATTATTTTGTCAACGAGTGAATTTTTTTTGCTAGTGAGCAAATTATCGTTTGGTGTCATATGAGACGATGCACCACTGTCTAGATACCAGTCGTCGTTATTTTTTTTCGTTAATAACGCTGTGAATGCATTTTTTGCTGTGCCATTTTGTGCATTATTTTTCTTGTAGTGACATTCCCCTGCATGTTTCTTTCCACAAGTTGTGCATTTTTTCTTTTGTAAGTATTTTTGCTTATTTTCGTACCTTTTTTTACTAAGAAATGCATCACTTTTTGTGGTTGTGTTGGTATCAGAGTCCAACAGTTTAGCGATTATTGTTTCTGATTTTATTTGTGAGTCTGATGCTTCAATTCCCATTATAAATGGTTTATATGCATCAGTTAAACCAGCCAATACTATCGCCGTCAGCCAATCCTCATTTATCTCAAAACCAATTTCATTTAATTTATTAGAATTATCTTTAATTCTATCAATGTATGATTGCATGTTCTCGCAGTCTTCTAATCTGCAAGAGATCAGGCCTCTTAATAACCCAATTTTTCTTGTTAAGCCTTTGTCCTCATACAGATTTTTTAGTTTCTGCCATATTTCTAGCGCTGTTTCACATCTGGATATGTGAACGTACAGCGATGGCGCTACGCTTAGAGCTAACAGAGCTTTGCAATTAGTTAATTTCTCAGCGTTTGTTTCTGTGACAGGATCGGTTATACACTTATGCAGACCTTTGAATGCTAATATATTTTTTATTGCGAAACACCAGTTGTGGAAATTTTCCTTCTCTACTTCAAAACCCTTTTCCATTTTAACTTATAATTTCACTTATAAATTTTATATATATGTATATGTATATTAATTCAAAGTCTTACTTGAAGCGTTATTTTATTTTTATTATTACAGCAGATTTTGCACTTTTGATTTTTATTTTATTTATTTAATTCCGACACCCGACACTACAGCAGTAACCTTGCTCTGCTACCATGTAGAGAGAGAATAAAGAACACGACGGTTTGAGGTTTATGAGTGGACTGACCGTTTAATGTATCAAGAATATGCTTATAAGTATTACAATTATGCGAAGCTGGTAAATAAAGTATAATAAGCTTATGAGTGCATTTTATATGCACATATACAAATACAAATACATATTTAAATACATAAGTATTTTCAACAATTCTTATGTATCGGTCATTGTCTCCATTTTCGACTTTATCTTCACTTTTGCCTTGTTTTTTTTTGACTTCATCGTTATCATTTATTTCTTCAACTTCATATTTATCTTTATTTCGAAGCTTAAATTCAAATGTGTAATGAAACAACAGGCGAAACATGTCAAATTGAACATGTTGCAGCAACATGTATACACAATTCGAAAATGTTTAAACGACAGTTTTGGCCGTAATTTTCAACCAATTGTGAAACCATAAAAACTCTGCTCAACTACGGAAAAATGCCTTTCCAACGGTGTTCTTGGTTTTGAAATCGGTTCGGTAGAATCGCCAAACGAACGGAGACAAAATTTATGTTAGCGTATTAATATATAGATTAAGTGATAAATTTAACATTTTGATAAATACTGTCAAACTGTGTATGGAAATATATTTAACCAAGGTTTATCACTTTACGAAACGATCTTGGTGGATAAATGTATATATGTATTTCAGCAAAATTCAACCCTGACATTACCCCTATTAAGCTGGAATTTCAGGGTACTATTTTATATATATATAAGGAAAATTTGAAAGTTAGGAGGGGGGGGGGGGGGGGGGGGGGGCCCCCCCCCCCCCT
>NW_023458561.1:16800065-16801446 GCF_013731165.1 Rhagoletis pomonella | reverse complement strand
ATTTTTCGATTTTGTTATCGATATTTATCGATTTTGTTATCGATATTTATCGATTTTGTTATCGACTTTGCTATCGATATTTTTATCGATTTTGTTATAGGTAATTTTATAAATATTTTTATCGATTTTGCTATCGTTTTTGTTATCAATTTTACTATCGATTTTGTTATCTATTTTGCTATCGATATTTTTATCGAATTTGGTATCTATATTTTTATCGGTTTTGTTGTCGATATTTTGATTGATGTTACTATCGATTTTGCTATCGACAGAGTATAAAGATAAAAATAAAGATAAATGAAAACGGAATAAAATAAATATTATTAGAAAAAAACAGGGTCGATGTAGGGATACATATACATATAGATAGAAAAAAAAACAAAAAACCCAATTTGCTACAGGGCGAAGACGACGTCGCTATGACGTCGCTCTGGCGAAGTCGTTTTGGTGAACTCGAAACGACGTCGTTACGACGTCGCTTTTGTGAAGCCGTTACGACGTCGCCCTGGTGAAGTCGTTTGGGTGAACTCGAAACGACATCGAAACCAAGTCGTTTTTTCCATACAAAATTCAAAGTCATTCCGACGTCGTTTTTTCTCATCGAATCGAAGTCGTTGCGACGTCCGTCTGGTGAAGTCGTTTGGGTAAACTCGAAACGAATCCGTTTCTTCGAACCTACAAGTTTTTTGAGGAACCTTCGGTCTAGGTTGGACAAGTTCCACGCCCAAATTTTTATATATCTAAGCATAAATAAAAGTCATTCATTTGGATAGTAAACCGTTTTTATTATGACAATTTTTTATCATGACAGAATATGGAAACCACAATGTACACTTGTGCTCAGAAAATTAAGCCACCTACATCTTTTTTTCAGTATTTTTTTATTTATATTTTTCATATAAATTGTTTTTTTTTTTTATAAAGCTAAAGTTCACTCTATTGGCCTTATTAATAAAAAAATAAAATTTGTGGGAATAAGGTTTTTTTTTTTAATTTGGTAGAAAACTGTACTTTTACTTTACAGCGTGACGACGAACAACTGTTACCCAGGTTTTTTTGAGAAATAAAAGGGTCCTTTATAGATTTTGTGAAAAAAGTATTTTATTGTTAATTTTCCACAGATTTTACTTTAGTCGGATTAATTAGTGTATAAATTGTAATCCTTATTTACATTTGCCAGCAGTGTAAACTTTGAGAGAAATGTTCATTTGGCACGCAAGTCTTTTTCAGGTGACAGAAGGGACTCAAAATGGAGAAAATTAGCGGCATCTCATCACAACAGCGGCAGTTAGAAATACGCTTTAATTGTTGATGCCCAGCTTTCAAAAATGATTTATATACTTTTAATATTATTTCAGAAGCGTTCCAGCAAAAATCCAAC
>NW_023458561.1:16795032-16799965 GCF_013731165.1 Rhagoletis pomonella | reverse complement strand
ATAAAACTGAAAAGGCCATAAAGACGCAGCCTACTGAAATTTTTACCTGAAAAGTTTGGGTCTTATTCCTTTTATAAGGGTGCGGCTACCTCTCAAAAGGATACGTCGGTTATCACGCTCGTATAGTTTTTGAAATGATTAATAATCATTATACTTAGTGATTCCATAAACAAAGGCCAAGATCCTGAAGGACAATTGAGAAAGGCAATGCAGTTGCAGAAAAAGAGGCATTTAAAAAAAATTGTCAAAATAATTACCACTTTCTCACTAAATTTATTTAAAAATGCAAGCCACCAGAGCTACCTTTTTTTTTAAGAAAAGACAAATTAAGTTTTTTTTGCAATCCACCACAGCTACGTTAATACAGTCAGTCAATAAAGTTTAGGTACAACGAATTTTTTACAATACGGGCAACTATTTTTTTAATATTTTAGTTTTCGGTAATTTTTTATAAAAATATGGTCAATTCTACAACAAAATCCCCAAAAATCAGAGTCCCAAACCTTGTGCAAAATTTAAGAAAATTCTGCAAAATTTCATTAAAATAATTCACTTTCTATTTACGCTCTCTAGAAAAAGTTTTTTAGTCCATTCAATTTAAGTATAATGAAGTGCAAGTGTGAGGAAGCTAGGACTTACCAAACAAACAAAAATTGCCAAATATCGATGGTAAGTCCTAGCTACTTCAAACTTGCACTTTCTTATACTAAAATTGAATGGGCTAATAACTGAGTACTTAACTTTTTTCTAAAGAGTGTAAATTGCAATACTTGGATGGAAATTCGCAGATTTCTTTAATTATGCATAAGGTTTGGAACTCTGATTTTTGGGGTTTTTGGTGTAGAATTAACCATATTTTTATAAAAAATTTGGGGAAAATAAAATATTTAAAAAATAGTTGTCGGTATTGTAAAAACTTCACTGTACCTAAACTTTATTGACTGACTGTATATCTTATTTCAGTTAAGTACGACAAAAGTTTTGGAAGTACTTCATATACATATAAGCTTAAAAAGAACTGAATTTACTTAAAAATCAATATGCTTAAATTTAGACAAGTAAGACAAAGTGAACTAATATTTTTACTTTTAAGCAGAACGCACTTTTTTTTTACTTACTACTTAAGTTTAATACTACTACTACTACTAATGTGGTTTATAAATTTTTAATAAATGCGTTTAAACATTTGTGATTGTATTGTCCTTCCTTCAACCGATCGTATTTAATTTAGAAGGGAAATGTTTCGACAAGCCTGATTAGAAATGTAGATCTAAGGTGACGAATTTATAACAGGTTGGGAAGTATAAGAAATGGATGCAGATCGAACTAGATCTCATCTGTCGAATTAGGAACTGGTTTGGAACTAAAGAAAAGGGGATGCAAAACGAACTAGATCTTATCTGTCGAATTTAGAACTGGTTCGGAACTATTTAAATTGTACTTCTGTACTTTTTAAAACTAACTGTACTGAAAATAGTACAATTGTACTTAAAATATCAACACTGTTGTGGTGTAGTGGTAAGCAGTGTGCGCTTCCAATCCGCAGCACCTGGGTTCAAACCCCGGTCAAAGCAACATCGCAAAAAATATTGGAAAAGGGTTTTTTCTTAACAGCGGTCGTCCCTCGGCAGGCAATAGCAAGCCTCCGATTGTATTTCTGCCATGAAAAACAGCTTCTCATAAAAATACAATCGCCGTTCGGAGTCGGCGTAAAACTGTAGGTCCCCTCCGCTTTGTGTGACAATATCAAGGTGCACGCCACAAATCGGAGAAGAAGCTCGGCCAAACAGTAACATACATATGTGTAAGCGCCAATCTATTATTATATTATTATTATTATAAAACAAAGCATTGTAGCCTTTATAAGTGCAACTTCAAAGCAATTTTACCTCAATACCTTCAACTTTCTTTGTTTATGCATGCCTCGCACACAAAACTTGAACTTTTTAAATTTTTTTGATTAACCAGTATTTTGGAAAAACTACCAAGTGGTGTTTCAATTAGAACCGAAGAAAATAAGCAGGAAAGAAGCAAATTTAAACGCTTAGATAAACATTAAAATATTAGTAAATATGCTTCCAAATATGCTCGAAAATAACCAAAAATCTAAGTACAGTTTGATGCTCTGTTTTTTATTCAGTTTATTTCAAGGATTTCATATTTCCAGGAGTGTTAATGCATCGATTTTGTTTTCACTTTTTATAAAGTAATCGAATTTCTGGCTAGTATACTTCAGGACGAATGAATAAGGCTTGAGCCAAGTGCTTGTGTGAGCAAATCAAATTTTTGGCAAAAAATGTCAATGGTTTTGTACTTTAAACGACGATAAGTATGTTCATATACATACATATGTATGCATGTATGTATATATGTTACCTACATATGTATGTTAATAGCACTTCCTTAGGGTCTTCATACATGCTATCTAAATAGTTATCATGCAGGTATTAGTTAACCTAAAACAAGTATAAAAGCCGAGAGTACCAAAAACATTCTATTAATTGACACTACAAGTGAACTTATTAATAACCGGTTTGTAGTTGGCTGAACACAAACTGACTTTTTTACGACATCATCATGTAAAAGTAGTCAGTTGAAAGCAACGTAAAATAGTTAACTTATAGTGCATTTACAGCTAGTTGAGTCCGCTACAGGGTATTTATATGGATGAATGGTTAATGAATCCATCAATAATCTTTTTCTTTGTTCCTTTGGGACACTTTCCGTACGATTGAGTCAACAAACATGTTTTTGTATCTCGTCACCTGAAATGCAAAAAGACGTAGCAAACATCATCGCTGAAATACAAAAAGTCGTAACTAATAAAAAATTCAAAATTCACTTTTTGATTGATATGATCGATTTCATCGAATTAGAACTCCCACATCATTTTATGAAAAAAATAAAAAATTCTTAGTCACGCCTTTTTTCATTTCAGTTGCGATGGTGTTACATCCTTTTGCATTTCAGGTATGTATATTTGGCCACCATTTTTTAAAGTCCAAAACATCTTCAATGTTCAGCTCTTTGACTGCAAATGCTGAGCTGGAGCTCGAAACCAAACCAATGTGTTGTTCTGGGAAGTAAAACAATGGGAAACCTCGGAATATAGTTTACACCCTGCAGGGAGTGACGTTAGCTTATACCTATATAACTTTAGTCTATTTACGCGAACACTAGTGCTAACAATTAACTGTATATTTCGTTCAAAAACAGCTAACTACTTTTGTGGGGCGATGGCCGCAAAACAGTCAGACCTGGATACTTTTGCCTTACATGTCAATTAACTTGTAACTAACTACTTTTGGACATAAAATATCAATAAAAAACATTTTGTTAATTTTTTATTTATTTTTATTTTTTTTTTACATTTCTATTTATTTAATTTATATTTAACATTGCATAGTTTTTTTTTTGTTTACATATTCTGCAGTAGGTGGTCCTTTATTGGAATTCCATCAGACATAACATCCAAATGATAATATAAAATTTCGAACTTCATTTATTTGTCCTGAATTCGAAAAAGAATTTGTGAAGTGCAGAAAAAAATGTATTCAAAGTAGTTTTTGTTTTTTTCAAAATTGTTGTTGCTTTTCCAAAAAAGTTCTTCATTAAAAATGGCCTCAAGCTCAAATAAGGCCATAAAACTGTATTTTTAGTTAAAAATCCAGCATTTGTTAAAAATACCCCCAACGATACGTATTTGTACATATCTTCCTGCGATATTAAATCCGAAACAGAAAGAGTATAATTTGACGTTAGTGAAAGAGGTTTTTTATTCCAAGAGATTTATCGTATTTTCCGAGTTGACTTATCAGCTTTTCACTCTGCATACATGAGCTGGCGATATACATATGTAAGTTTGTTAATTTGACTACTTTTCTTTTCTTTGCCACTTCTAAGCCAGATCAGTAACCTGGTGTATTCTTTTGCCAATCGTGGTTTCAGTCACTTGCATTTTCTTGCGTCAAATTTCGCTGTTGCTATAGTTTCAAGACTTTTTCATAACTCTACGTGTTTTGATTTCGAGCTCGTCTGGGAAAACGCACCTAACCACAAATCATGATCGCATTTCAGCAGCTGTGCTCTATTTCCATTTACCGGCTAGCTACGCTTCTCATTTTCATATTTCTCACCTTTTTTATAGCATATTTATCTTTACTGCTTATGGCTCGTACCTCAGAGTTTTATCCAGATTTCTTTTACCCCATCTTCTCCTATAGTTTATTTTCCAAAGTTTTTCGTTGCCTACATCCAAACAAATAACCGGTGATCAGTCGTCCCCTACCGTCCCAATCCCGTTGTCGCTAATTTACTCGAATGAATATGGTTAAAGCGATTCATTGTTGGTACAATGTTGGCAGCAGCATCGAAGTTGTTGTTATTTTCTTTTTAGGCTGATTATGTAAGACACTATGCAACGCTGATCGCTTGCCGTCGATGGTGCTTTAGCTTTGCGTTCCTATTTTTGCCTGGCTTTTCGCGCAAGCTGAATGACCGACTCTGAGTGGTCGCAATGTTGGTGTTAGTTTTTCGAGCTGGCTTGGCAGCTGCCATGCTTGTCTTGCCCGCAATTGGATATGCGCCAGTGTTGCCAGGGAAAAATTTCGTCTTGAGCTAAAACGGTCGAAAAAAGAGCTAAAAAGAGCGAAATAATACTAATAGTAGCAAAAAGAAAAGCTACATATTTTTAAAGTTGGCCATTTATTGACGTAAAGTTTTATTACATTTTCCACAGTTTTAATAAAAATAACGAATTTCATAAATCTAAGTGCTGAAAAAAACTTTAGAAATCAAAATAAGGTGCATATAATATATGTATAATATATATAATATATATTTTTTCCAGTTCATTGCTACGGCTCTTATAACGCTTATATGTATGCATATACTTATATAAACTAGACAATGAACTAAAAAATACTTTACAAAC
>NW_023458561.1:16791752-16794932 GCF_013731165.1 Rhagoletis pomonella | reverse complement strand
AAAAAATTGGCGTTTTTCAAGAACTATTTTTATATTTTTTTTATGACAGGATGGTTTATTTTGTTAGTCAAACATTTTTTTTTGTAATTTGTTTTCGAAGACTTATGATGAGATGAAAAAAGTTTAAATTTTATTGCGGATTCCGATGGAATGCCTATCCAGAAATAATATTTGTACTGCAAGATTTTTCATTAAGGCGACAAACCCCTAGAAATAGGCGTGGGCAGATTTCATTGCGGATTTCGGTAGAATATCCCTTCGCTAACAGCACTCGTTCCGCAATATAGATATTCTGCCGAAATCGACAATAAAATCTTAAATTTTCAACGTTGTTTTTAAAAATGCCACGCCCATATCTAGAAGATTCTTTGTTTGAAAAAGTTGTGGAATAAATTCTATTAACGAAGGGATATTCTGCCGAAATCCGCAATAAAGTCTGCGTTTTGCTAACTTTAGCCCTTACAATTGCCACTCCCATTTTTAGGGTTTTGTCACCTTAGAGAAAAATCTTGCCGTACAAGTATTATTTTTGGATAGGTATTTTGCATCATGTTTTTTGTAGAGAATTAAACAAGGATTACGATGGTGTAATTTTAAAGCCTAAATTTACTGGTCTTCACTATACGAATCAACTTCAAAGGGTTCAACTGTTAAGAGCAAAGTTAGCCTTAGGGCAATCAAAACCATCTTATACTTACAAATGTTAAGCCCGTTTATTGGGCTTTAAAACGACATTAAGATGAAGTGCCTGCGATGAGCAGAACCCTAGATATAACGATTTGAAGAAATTCATGATTAGTCAGAGTTACGAAAAAATCCAAACTTTGACAGATCATATATCCAAGAAAAAAAATTAATTAAACCGTTCCTCGAATATGTGTTAGCTTATTTCATGTACATATAGAACCCATAAAAAAATTTGAAGCGAACTGAAAGTGTGACACCAAATTTGGTGTCCGATATGAAAAAGAGTCCCTCACATACATCATCCTCTTTGCAAATATATTTAATTTCTATAATGGGGTGAAAAATAAAATAATAAAAAGTGTGTCAAGAATTAGAACAGCGGTATCTTTTTATTAAGAAATGGAAGGTTCAGGAACCATAAGAAACCTATTTTGTTATTGCATTTGGCCCATATTTCGAATGTGTATCGGTAACGAAAAAGACATACATAATTACTGCAGTAAAAAATAATAATATGCAATGAACTATTAACTTAGTCTTTCAATTTAATGAAAAATTTCTGTGTTCCACTTACATAAGTGTAAGATTTTTATACCTTTCATGAGCATGAAATGGTATTATAACTTTGGTCCGATGTTTGTAAGTACCAGAATAAGAAGAGATAGACGCATTAAAATGTATACTTAAATGATCAGCACGCCGAGCTGAGTCGATTTAGTCATGTCCGTCTGTCCGTCTGTCTGTCTGTCTGTCTGTCTGTCTGTCTGTCTGTCTGTCCGTCTGTTTGCATGCAATCTAGTCTCTCAGTTTTCGAGATATCCGGATGAAATTTGGTAGGTGGATGTATTTTTATAATGTATTAATCATTTGTCGGAACCGGAAGAATCGGACCACTATAACATATAGCTCCCATACAACTGATTGTTCAGATATGAGATTTTTCGTTATAACTTCTCCATTTATGGAGCTAAGAGCATGAAATTTTGCAATACTTACACCTATTATCAACAGAGAACTTAGAGTTAAAATTACAATGATCGGGTCACTATAACCTATAGCTCCCGTACTACTAATTGTTCAGATATAAGATTTTTCGTTATAGCTCCTCCATTTAAGTAGCTAGTAACATGAAATTCTGAACTGTTGTCACTCATTATCAAAAGAATACTTTCAGAGAAAATGGCGAAGATCGGGTCGCTATAACCTATAGCCTCCATACAACTGATTATTCAGATATGAAATTTTTTGCCATAACTTCTCCATTTATGCAGCTAGGAACATGAAAATTCTCACCGTTTTCACTCATTGTTAACAGAATATTTACATAAAAATAACAAAGATCGGGTCACTATAACATATATCTCCCATTCAACTGATTGTTCAGTTATGAGAATTTTCGTTATGACTCCTCGATTTATGTAGCTAGGAACATGAAATTTTACAATACTTCCAACGATTATCAACAGAATTCTTACAGTGAAAATCAAAGATCGGGTGACTTTTACATCTAGCTCCCATACAACTGATTGTTCAGATATGAGATTCTTTGTTATAACTTCTAAATGTATGCAGCTAGAAACATGACATTTCGCACTATTTTCACTCATTATCAACAGATAGTTTACAGCAAATTTAACAAAGATCGGGTCACTGTAACTTATATATTGCCTCCATATAACTGATTGTTTAGATATGGGGTTTTAATGTAAAACTAATTTATTTCTACAGCTAAAACCGATAATTTCGTAAGCTATTGTATAAATAATAATAATAATTCTACTGAGAAAATTGTCAAAATCTATGCTGTATAAGCCTTATCTCGTATACCACTGATTGTTCCTATACCAGTTTTTGCGTAATATCTCCTTTATGTAGGAAGCTAAACCCATTACATTGTGTTACAGGTTTACATACCGATCACACAGCAGTGAAAATCACTTTGATTGGTGCTATATAAGGTATATCTTTCATACCTCTGGTTGTTTAGATAAAATTTTTTATATATGTAACTCCTTTATCTGTGTGCTGTGAATATATAAATTGTTTCAAATGCATTAATCTGTTAAAGTAAAGTTTTCAGATGTACATGAAAGGTATGAAGCCTTCGGCATAGCCGAAGACAGCGCTGCTCTTACTTGTTTTAACATAAATTTTAGTGGAGAAAAAATGTTTCACTAGGCTGGAACATTTTTTTTATTTTATTGTCACTATTATACAGTGCGGCTGATATTTTGCAATTCTCAACTAAACATCAAAAGTAGTAGTCAAAACAGGTTAAACTATAATTAACTACTAGTGTAAACTAAAAATTTGATACACTACACCTAACTCTGCAATAAATTTATTTTGAGAAAACATAAAATTTTAAGTAAAAACACCGCTTTATTTCTTAAAGAATTCAGCGACTTAAATATATGTACTCTCGAAATATGATTGAAATTTTTTTTTTTTTTTTACCGTTTTGATTCGAACTCACCAATTGTTATAAGTTTG
>NW_023458561.1:16788442-16791652 GCF_013731165.1 Rhagoletis pomonella | reverse complement strand
AAAAAATTGGCGTTTTTCAAGAACTATTTTTATATTTTTTTTATGACGGGATGGTTTATTTTGTTAGTCAAACGTTTTTTTTGTAATTTGTTTTCGAAAACTTATGATGAGATGAAAAAAGTTTAAATTTTATTGCGGATTCCGATGGAATGCCTATCCAGAAATAATATTTGTACTGCAAGATTTTTCATTAAGGCGACAAAGCCCTAGAAATAGGCGTGGGCAGATTTCATTGCGGATTTCGGTAGAATATCCCTTCGCTAACAACACTCGTTCCGCAATATAGATATTCTGCCGAAATCAACAATAAAATCTTAAATTTTCAACGTTGTTTTTAAAAATGCCACGCCCATATCTAGAAGATTCTTTGATTGAAAAAGTTGTGGAATAAATTCTATTAACGAAGGGATATTCTGCCGAAATCCGCAATAAAGTCTGCGTTTTGCTAACTTTAGCCCTTACAATTGCCACTCCCATTTTTAGGGTTTTGTCACCTTAGAGAAAAATCTTGCCGTACAAGTATTATTTTTGGATAGGTATTTTGCATCATGGTTTTTGTAGAGAATTAAACAAGGATTACGATGGTGTAATTTTAAAACCTAAATTTACTGGTCTTCACTATACGAATCAACTTCAAAGGGTTCAACTGTTAAGAGCAAAGTTAGCCTTAGGGCAATCAAAACCATCTTGTACTTACAAATGTTAAGCCCGTTTATTGGGCTTTAAAACGACATTAAGATGAAGTGCCTGCGATGAGCAGAACCCTAGATATAACGGTTTGAAGAAATTCATGATTAGTCAGAGTTACGAAAAAATCCAAACTTTGCCAGATCATATCTCCAAGAAAAAAAATTAATTAAACCATTCCTCGTTCCTATGTGTTAGCTTATTTCATGTACATATAGAACCCATAAAAAAATTTGAAGCGAACTGAAAGTGTGACACCAAATTTGGTGTCCGATAGGAAAAAGAGTCCCTCACATACATCATCCGCTTTGCAAATATATTTAATTTCTATAATGGGGTGAAAAATAAAATAATAAAAAGTGTGTCAAGAATTAGAATAGGGGTATCTTTTTATTAAGAAATGGAGGGTTCAGGAACCATAAGAAACCTATTTTGTTATTGCATTTGGCCCATATTTCGAATGTGTATCGGTAACGAAAAATACATACATATGTACATACATAATTACTGCAGTAAAAAATAATAATATGCAATGAACTGTTAACTTAGTCTTTCAATTTAATGAAAAATTTCTGTGTTCCACTTACATTAGTGTAAGATTTGTATACCTTTCATGAGCATGAAATGGTATTATAACTTTGGTCCGATGTTTGTAAGTACCAGAATAAGAAGAGATAGACGCATTAAAATGTATACTTAAATGATCAGCACGTCGAGCTGAGTCGATTTAGTCATGTCCGTCTGTCTGTCTGTCTGTCTGTCTGTCTGTCTGTCTGTCTGTCTGTCTGTCCGTCTGTCCGTCTCTTTGTATGCAATCTAGTCTCTCAGTTTTCGAGATATCCGGATGAAATTTGGTAGGTGGATGTATTTTTATAATGTTTTAATCATCTGTCCGAACCGGAAGAATCGGACCACTATAATATATAGCTCCCATACAACTGATTATTCAGATATGAGATCTTTCGTTATAACTTCTCCATTTATGGAGCTAAGAGCATGAAATTTTGCAATACTTACACCTATTATCAACAGAGAACTTAGAGTTAAAATTACAATGATCGGGTCACTATAACCTATAGCTCCCGTACTACTAATTGTTCAGATATAAGATTTTTCGTTATAGCTCCTCCATTTAAGTAGCTAGTAACATGAAATTCTGAACTGTTGTTACTCATTATCAAAAGAATACTTTCAGAGAAAATGGCGAAGATCGGGTCGCTATAACCTATAGCCTCCATACAACTGATTATTCAGATATGAAAGTTTTTGCCATAACTTCTCCATTTATGCAGCTAGGAACATGAAAATTCTCACCGTTTTCACTCATTGTTAACAGAATATTTACAGTGAAAATAACAAAGATCGGGTCACTATAACATATATCTCCCATTCAACTGATTGTTCAGTTATGAGAATTTTCGTTATGACTCCTCGATTTATGTACATAGCTAGGAACATGAAATTTTACAATACTTCCAACGATTATCAACAGAATTCTTACAGTGAAAATCAAAGATCGGGTGACTTTTACATCTAGCTCCCATACAACTGATTGTTCAGATATGAGATTCTTTGTTATAACTTCTAAATGTATGCAGCTAGAAACATGAAATTTCGCACTATTTTCACTCATTATCAACAGATAGTTTACAGCAAATTTAACAAAGATCGGGTCACTGTAACTTATATATTGCCTCCATATAACTGATTGTTTAGATTTGGGGTTTTAATGTAAAACTAATTTATTTCTACAGCTAAAACCGATAATTTCGTAAGCTATTGTATAAATAATAATAATAAGTCTACTGAGAAAATTGTCAAAATCTATGCTGTATAAGCCTTATCTCGTATACCACTGATTGTTCCTATACCAGTTTTTGCGTAATATCTCCTTTATGTAGGAAGCTAAACCCATTACATTGTGTTACCGGTTTACATACCGATCACGCAGCAGTGAAAATCACTTTGATTGGTGCTATATAAGGTATATCTTTCATACCTCTGGTTGTTTAGATAAAATTTTTTATATATGCATGTAACTCCTTTATCTATGTGTGCTGTTAATATAAAAATTGTTTAAAATGCATTAATCTGTTAAAGTAAAGATTTCAGATGTTCATGAAAGGTATGAAGCCTTCGGCATAGCCGAAGACAGCGCTGCTCCTACTTGTTTTAACATAAATTTTAGTGCAGAAAAAATGTTTCACTAGGCTGGAACATTTTTTTATTTTATTGTCACTATTATACCGTGCGGCTGATATTTTGCAATTCTCAACTAAACATCAAAAGTAGTAGTCAAAACAGGTTAAACTATAATTAACTACTAGTGTAAACTGAAAATTTGATACACTACACCTAACTCTGCAATAAATTTATTTTGAGAAAACATAAAATTTTAAGTAAAAACACCGCTTTCTTTCTTAAAGAATTCAGCGACTTAAATATATGTACTCTCGAAATATGATTGAAATTTTTGTTTTTTTTTACCGTTTTGATTCGAACTCACCAATTGTTATAAGTTTG
>NW_023458561.1:16766741-16788342 GCF_013731165.1 Rhagoletis pomonella | reverse complement strand
TTTTTTTTTACCGTTTTGATTCGAACTCACCAATTGTTATAAGTTTGTTTAAAATTGTGATTTCTATTTCCGACTCACATACATATCTATGTATATATGTATATAATTTCGGACTTGCAGTGGTGGGATATCTATAGATAGAAAACTATTGTTATCTGTTTTAGCTGTAAATTTTCGGGATCGCTCGCCCGTTTAGCATTACGAAAATTGCTTTTTGGCAAGTGCCCCTGATGCTTGTTTACAATTGTTCGTGATCTATTTCAGTGCAACGTTTCTGAGGACCCCACTTCACCAAACCGACAAGGCAAATGTGCAAACCGTTGAAAAAGGGCAGCCGATGCAAGTTGTTGAGGTGTTGTATTTGGGTGCCAACGGTCAAATTGCGCGCAAGTTTCAATTAAAATTATTCAAGTAAAATAAGTAAAATCGGCATCATCTATCTTTACCTCAGAAAAATAAATGCCGAGAGATTTACCTACTCGAGATATATACATATTCACTAGGGCTGGGATTTCTATCCCGATGTTTTAAATATCCGGATAATCCGGACATTCGAATATCTGATTTAAAAATTGGAATATCCGGATAACCAAATGTAATAACTGTTCATATTTCGATATTTAAAAAATTCGGATAAAACTCCCAGTGCTAGTGCTTACATATGTATATGGAGTACGTAAATCTCTCAGCATTTACTTTTCTGAGGTGAAGATATATGATGTCGATTTTACTAACTTATTTTTACTGGATAGCAAAATTAACGGATCTTAATCCGCATAACAAAATAGATCGGATATTAACCGGATATGCGGTCTTTTCCGTATACATGAAAATCAATACGGATATCCGAATACGCGGATAGTCCCAGTCCTAATAAATACTTGTATGTACATATTGTGTTTGCATATAAATACATATCGTCGTTTAAAATACAAAACCGCGTATCCTCATTCTGCAAAACCGCGTAACTGACATTGGCTGCCAAAAATTGGATTTGCTCACACAAGTTCTTGGCGCAATCCTTATCCATTCATCCTGAAATATACTAGCCAGTTATTGCTTTATAAAAAAAAGAACCATTTTGAAATATGAGTGTTTTTACTCTCTAGAAAATAATTTATGCAACATTACATGCGCGGTTTTGCATTTTGTTGATACGCGGTTTTGTACTTTAAACGACGATATTTATGTATATATGCTTGTGAATAAATTCTTCATGGTTTCGGTTTCTAATATGAACATACCGGGGATGTTGCGATTATTTGCATTCGCATTCGTTTGCGAATGATTCGCATAATTTTACACATTCGCATTCGGATTAAATGTGAATGCGAATGTGTACATGAGCAGAAAGTCCACTCTAATAGTGTTGAAATAGCTCTAAGTATGTCTAGACAGGGTGCGGACAATAACCGGCTTTAAGCTTCAGGCGCTATATCTACAAATCTTATAAGCAACCTAGAAATAATTTTAGATTCCTCCACCGAAAGCGAAGGCTCGGATGTAGAATCTGGAGACATTAAAAAATGTGAAACTAAAGCTCAATTGACGGCCCATCTTAAAGAAAAACGACCTCATCTCGGTGAATATCCTCTCGATTGGTGGAAAACTACACTGAAATACGACAAATTGACCCCGCCCGCAAATATTTGAGCGCTCCACCCGCCAGCGGTTCGAGTGAGTAATTGTTCAAGGCAGCCGGCCTTATAACGAGCCTCTAAGAAATCGCCTCATGGGAGGAATCGCAGCGAAATAACTTTTTTTGAAATATAATATGCCCGTCTTGAACTTTGACTACTTGACTAAAACACTGTATAGGTTAAGCACTCGTTCAATGTTCAAATAATTTAAAAATATGTTAGCCCTTTTTTTGCATTTGTACAATATATAGAACATTTAATTTTTTGTAATATTGGAAGTGTGCTACTAAAAATCTTATTAATATTTTTGAAAACAAATTAAACTTTATGAAGCTTTGGAAGGTCCCGAATAATTTAATCGAAAACGTTACAAAAATATTTTTAGAATTTAATTTAAAAATTGACCATTTTATAAAATGCCAATGGCACGCAAGTTGTGGTAATTTACTGTACAAAAAATACGTGAAATTCAAGCAAAATCGCTAATAAAAGCACATAGTATGGAAACATAAAAAGCATTTCATCACATAAAAATGCTTAAATTAAACTATCATGGTTCAAAATATTTTTCCCGAGTGGTAAAAAAGGTGACAGGTAATAAAATCAACGGAAATAAGGTCAATTGACTTTATTTCCCACCCTGGTTCTGGGTTCTTTTCCACCTTAGACATTCCGAATTCGTTCAAAATATGCTAATTTAAAACACAGAATTCTTTCAGTGCTCCTCCGGGGTTTTTGGACATGGACTGTTTCTTCAATTTAATAGTGTTCGCTTTATTTTTGTAGAAACGAAAAATGGTTTGCAAGTTATGGATCATTTCTCCACTCTTTATTCAAATATTTCTCGTATTCCGGCTATGCGCAGGCGTTTAGTTTTTCGCATCGTGTTTTTGCATATTCGTAATTTAAATTTTTTTTAATAGAATCAATTGGTGGTAGTTCATGATTGTGTGTGGATTAATATCACAACACTGAGGATTTGGCAAAAGCCTTTTTCATCTATTAAAAAACAACACTTACGGGGCAATGTTTATTGTAAGAACAACATTTTTTTCTATTAATCGACATACTTTAAGCATTGTTGACGCTATTTCCAGTTGAATGAGGAAATAGCGTCAATGACTTTATGTCGCTTTTAAAAAGGTAATAATGTCAATTGACTTTATTTCGCACCAGGGAGGGAAACAAAGTCAATTGACCTTATTTCCATTGACCTTATTACCTGTCACCGTAAAAAAACGTACAATATATTGTACATTTACACTGAAAGGTTGTAAGTGTCTTGTACAATATATTGTACAAACGGCCGCAAAGGTTGCAGTCGAACAGGCAATTGGGTGGTTTTTGCCTTGGGTTTTGAAGCGCTGTTGTTGCAAAAAATGGTAGGTTTTTGATTTCTTCATCTACTGAAGGCAGAAAAACCGGCAAGGGTTATTAAAACCGGTCATTTGTATTTTATATTGTAATTGTAATTTCTTTATATAATTATCTTTCAATGGAGAAAGTTTAACATTTTTTAATGCAAATCTTAACTAAAGATACTTAAAAAGATATAAAATAGTCATTCCAACATATCTGCAGTAAAATTAATTATTTTGTACATCCATAAGTCCATTTTCAAATGAAATACAAGGACTGTCAAACTTAGTGAAATATTTATTAAGTTTTCTTGAGTGCTTTTACTCCTTTGCGGACTTTTGCACAATATATTGCATAAATTTGAGGTAGCCCTAACAGCTACCCAAAACAACTTTTAAATATATTACTTTACTTTTGGTATTATGAGTACGGCGACCATATTAACCAACGTAAAATAAAGGATATTTTTTTCAAAATGATAAAAGTATCGTAATTTAAATCAAACATTTACTGGTACATTATATTATCTAATTGTAAGTTTCCCTTTTTTAAAGACGCTTGGATTATTATTTTGTTATGAAAGCTTATAAACCTAATAAAGCGAATAATTTCACAAGAAAAATTTTAAATGTTATAAAAAAAATTTCACCAAAATTAAAATAACATTTGAGTTTTGAGGAAACTTTTTGGTATGCAGTTTTATAGATCATTAAATTGTAGTATAATAAATGCAAGTTGCAAGTAGCTATGAGATTGCGTTGATTTTTAATAATTTTTTTTCGATAACACTTCGAGCACACCTGCATGCGAAATGGGAAATAAATGCGTTTGTTTTATTTTTAAAAATCAACGGGAACTCTTAGACACTTGCACCTTGCTCTTTATTATTATAAAATTTAATGATCTATTAAACTGCATATACTTTTTAATAAAAACAAAAAAAAATTATTTTGGTAAAAATTGTTTATAACATTTCAAATTTTTGTGTGTTTTTTTCATTTTGGAAGAACCAAACAATTGCTTTCAACTGGTTTTTATTATGTAACATTTATTAACGGAAAAGTAGAATACATTTTCTTCAAAATTGCTACTTTTTCTGCACTTTGCTCTAAAAAATTTAAAATAAAAAATTCACAAATAATGCTCCACTGAGCACTTGCAAATTTTGTAAGCTTTCATTCAAAAAATTAACCAAATGAGTGAAAAATTAAGTCTCCAGTGGATTATGAACACTAAATGCCAGCTTTGAAACTCAGCGTGCAACACGCACTGGGCCCAACTTTCCCTTTCTTTTGAGAATTTTACTCAAAGTATGTATATTAATTTTTGTATCAGTATTAGCAATGATTCCTGATTTATAGATTGCACGAAGATTATCGATTAAATAGCAACCTTTAAGAGAGGTGCGAAACAAACTGGCGAAGGTTTTCATTATATTTTATAAGGGACATTTTTATTATTTTATATTCTCTGTTCAAAAATTTACCTCTGAAAAATCCAGAACTGATTTAAAGGACAGATTAAGAAATAAAGGACAAAATGCGTCCTTTATTTTGAAAAAAATTATAAAGGACAGAGAGCTAAAATAAAGGACTGTCCTTTGAAATAAAGGACGGATGGTCACCGTAATTATGAGGCTCTATGAACCTTGTAATTAAGAGGAAAAATTTGTATATTCATCAGGGACAGTTTTGACCGGAAAGGGTTAAGTAATAAAAACAATGACTTAAGTTGATTATAGCTTTTTTATTGTTATTCCTAACATTCGCATTCGCACATGCGCATTCCAAGAATATGTCATTGGAAACATACCTAGAACATAGATATTATGGTTCCCTTCGAAAATGTTTTTTTTTTAGAAATTTCAAGACCTTACCACCTTATTTTACTCGTTTTTATGAGAAAAATTATTGCCTATTTTTAACGATGTTTTAAATGTCATTTAGAGGTCGCGACAAAATTGTCGAAGTTAGGCGACTTTTCTTAAATACGGCCTTGAATTTATATTGTTTATTAACCGGATTCTCAGATTATTGAGCTGTGTGGCCAACGAATTCACCAATATGTATTCAAAATTGATATTTACAATCGCCCTTTAGCACAAAAGTGTTTTTTCAAGAAATTTTTGGAAAATGGGCTTGGCACCATCCACTTATATCATATATGCGTATCTCAAAAACTATTGAACGAGCTCGACCAAATTTGGTACACACATTGCGCTTAGCCTTCTTAAGTACCGACTTGAATATTTTTGAAATTGGACAAAAACCACGGGCTCCACCAACGGAACGGTAATTTCAAAAAACTCAAATCTAGCTACATTTTAGGGAGAGTATGTCTGGTTCTCTAACCTACCTACCTATAAAAATAGGTAATAATATTTCTCATAGAAACAAATAAAATTAGGGGGTAGGTGAAATAAAAAAAAATATATATATTTTCGATGGGCACCCTAATACACATGAACTTTAATTCAGCTGATTAAGTTAATTGATATTTTGACCAGTTTTGGGCAGGTTTCTTTTGTATATTTACACACTAATTCATAGAAAATTATGAACTCTTTAACTGCTTTAAAAATCGAAAATTTGTATGGAAATGTCACTTTATAGAGCTTTTTAAATCTATTTTAGTTTTTATGAATATGGCCAGTAATGTTTATATTCTCCTTTTATAAAAGTCTAGCACATTACATAACCAGCACCATATAAATCTACATTTCAAGCTTCTTATAAAAATCATAAAAATCCAAAAAACTTAAACAATTACACCCATATATTTTAAACTTGTGCTCACCACTGATCAAAACACATCAATTAAAGCTAATTGGATTTCACGTGCGAAGTTGTTGACTTGGTGATATAGATTTTCCCACCCTCACCATTGTGCTGGCTCCGTTTGTAGTTATAGAAATAATGACCTTATTTAACGATATTCTAGAAATATATACATAGTCTTCCTTAGGGATGAAACGATACCATGTAGGTATCAATACCTTTACTTGAAAGTAGCATCGTAAGAAAGTATCGATACACGAAAAATATCGGATCTAAAGTATCGATACCTACTCGTATCGGTACTTTTGGCTGTGAAGGTCTTCCTTATGAGCTGAATTAAATTGGCGAATTCTAAACTTCGAATAACAAAAGTTTATAAGCTGACCAAATTCCCGGTTTATATCTCTTATAATATAAATTAACGGATTATATCGGACGAGTTCTTAGAAAGCTTAAATTTCGATACGAAATTTCTTGACTTGGCTATGTTGAACATCTAAGTTTTTTCTTCATCATCCACGTTTTGCACCCTACTCTTTTCTCCGTTGCTTTTTTTTTTAATAATAGAGCTAGCCTCCACCACCGTTAACATTGTCCGATAATGTTTTCAGCGCGAAGAATAATAGAGTTACTCAAACGAGAAGAGATAGCGAAATAACTATAACGATGGTTAGAAGCCCTTGAGAAGGGATATTCAGGAAATATAGTATCTGGTGGTAGAATAATTACCTTGACATTTATAATGGCTGCATTTCTTTATTCATTCTGATCGTTTTGAAAATTTTTTTTGTTTGATTTTGAATAAATTAGCTTTAATATTTACTGATTTATCAAAGATTTTGTATTTCTCTAAATTACCGTTATATGGGATGTGGGCGTGGTTATTGTCCGATTTTAAAAATTTTCGGCCATTTGGTATGTTGTGCCGAGGTCAACAACTGTGCCAAGTTTTGGAAGAAATTGGTGCAGCGGTTACCAAGATATACACATGTTACAATAAGTGGGCGTGGCTACGCCCATTTTCCCAATATTTATAATATTCTTATTTTTCGTCTAAAGCTTATTGTAAATATCATTATTAAATATTGTATTAATGGAAACCTACGTACCAAATTTCGTTGAGATATCTCAATTTTTGCTCGAGTATCGTGTACACGGACGGACGGACAGATAGACATGGCTTAATCGATTTCTCTTTTAATTCTGAGCATTTATGTATACATTTGTCTATATCTATCTCGATTCGTTTTGGCTGTTACAACCAACCGTTATGTGAACAAAATTAATATACCCTTATGCACAAGTGCGCTCGGGTAAAAAATACTAGTTCATTAACTAGTATGTGCCTACCAGTTCGAGAATTTCGATGAACTTAGGCGATCAGCGACATCTGCCTTTTAATTGCCAAAGCCAAAAATAAGACGCAATTAATTGCTTTTCTTATAGATGTCGGCTGTGGCGTCACGTGAAGACTACTGGTTGTGGTTATGAAATCGCAGGTTCGAGGACGCTTGGAGGTGGTTAAGATTTTTAAAGTTAAATAAATGTAAGTCGGCCGCTGTGGTGTAGTGGTAAGCAGTGCGCGCTTCCACTCCGCAACGCCTGGATTCAATCCCTGGTCAAAGCAACATCGCAAAAAATATAGAAAAAAGGTTTTTTCTTAACAGCGGTCGTCCCTCGGCAGGCAATGTCAAACCTCCGAGTGTATTTCTGCCATGAAAAAAAGCTTCTCATAAAAATACAATCGCCGTTCGGAGTCGGCGTAGGTCCCTCCGCTTTGTGTGACAACATCAAGGCGCACAGCACAAATCGGAGGAGAAGCTCGGCCAAACACTAACATATGTGTAAGCGCCAATCTATTATTATTATTAAATGTAAGTAAAAATAATTTATTCAATTTATAAAAAAATAACAAATTTGAAAATCTATTTGCATTGCAAAAAAACATTTAGGAAGAAATGCTTGTGCTATAAAAACAAATAAATTAAACAAAAATATTTTTTTTATTAAATTTAAAAATAACAATAAACAGCCTAAACAAAAAAATACATTTATAAAAAATAAAAATAAAATAAATAATAAAAAAAATTCCCTGCGCCTCAGGCTTACCACGCGAGTGCTTTGCTCTGTCGGCCATTGTGACTGCTGGAGCGTCGCGAGCAAAAAGGCACACTTATGCTTTCACGGGGCATGAATTGGCAGACAATCTCATCTATTGGTATGATGCTACTAGTATATCTACTAGTAGATGCTGATGCATAACATCATGACATCTCGTAGGACATCGCAATGTTAAAAATACCAGTCGCTAACATTGAAAAAGGATAGAACGTGAACTAGTTCGGCTGAAACGCAAACCGGTAGAATTCTGGTTCACAACTAGCAGCTTTCCCTGCAGGGATATTTCAGACGCATTCTGTTTATTCTGCCTGTGAGATGGGATAATCTGGAATGTATAAAGAAACGCAGCCAATGACTTTCAAAAATAGGTAGTTTAAATTTGTCCTTGTTTTTGGCCTGAAACCAGCAATGAAGTTTTAAACCCATATTTCTTTGGATTTTTATATTTTTGACTTAAGAATAGCTAAAAAAATTTTTGGATAGATTTTTTGGTATTTTGCCACTACGAAATGGATTCCCTGGAGAAAAGCAAAAATATCGGGAAAACTTTCCAATAAAGGCGTAGAATAAAGGGGCGGCAGGCGGAAGGGGAGGGGCATGGCAAAAATACTATGGATGACAGAAAGGAGAATTGTACTTAGTAAGGGTTATAATCCCTAAGCGCCTACGCAAAAAGAAGTTCTGCGCAAAAATACTTCCGCCCCCTCTTTTCCGGCAACACAGAAAGGAAAATTCTACTTAGTAAGGGTTATAATCCCTAAGCGCGGCCAAAGGCCGCCTACGCAGAAAGAAGTTCGTCTTCAAGTATGCACTATTTCGGTTTTTGTAATATGCATTAGTTCGGTTTTTAGTCGATAGTGATATTAGAGTTAAGAAAACCGAAATATTTTTATAATTTGGAAAATACTTTTTTTTTAATTTAAACATTATATATTCAAGTTGCATTAAAAATATGTTCTCAATGAGTGTTTTCCATTTCGTTTATATTTTCGAAAACTACATTTACTGAAGGAAATATTAGCGCGTACAGAAGCAGCTAACAATTGGCTCATATTTGAGAATTTTACCATAACCTTATATACGAATAATGATGGCATTTGTGGTATTTTTAAGGCATTTTTAGGTTAAGCTTGGTATGTGTTAAAATAATCTGATCAAGTCCATTTTTTTGCAGTTCACACGCAACTGTATGGTTCTAGCGTCATCAGTCAACCACAAGTATGTAAATTTTGTCTAATAATTTTGTGATTGTTCAAGTGTCGCACAGAGGCACAGCCGAATACATTTTTTTGGAAAAATAGAAAGAGTCGGCGTATAACCTCAATGTTCCGTGTGGATCATTTATTTATTTTAAAGCATACCTCCCATATAAACCTAACCTCAAAAACGTCTAAAAAATGCAATAAAAAGTGCACCGATGCATGTATAACTCCGAAATTTTGCGCATATGTTAATAATTTTTATGGCAATTGCCTTTTTTCTGCTGAAGAGCACTCCCTCTCGATTCGATTAGGACTGACCACGATTTAGCTTTCCCTGATTCCATATGTACACATCTGAAGTTGCCTTTTTTTGCATTTTTTATGAAATAATATGAAAATTTTAAACGTTCCATATTTAAATTGGGCGCCACTTGTATCAACTCACTTCGAGCGCACGTTTAGTACATGTGAGGCGTTTCTTCGCGAACATCTAATAAAAAATCATCTTCAAAATGCATCTTGTGGTTCAATGTTACTACAGCTATAGAGATTAAAGTTTTGCGAGTTAAAGCTAAAATGGAGAAAAGAGTCAAAGATTCAAAGCACAAATTTTTGATATAATGAAACTATGCAGTTTAAATTTTTTTCTCTTTTTACTTGTAAAATAAACATTTCTAAAATAAATGTATTTTTTGATAATTTTTCCGTTTTTGTCTTTATTTAGTACCTTATTTTACCTTCAAGGGCCTTTTCCTGCCTATTTTCCCTTTTTTTGTAGGTTTTAGGTCCTAAAAGTCCGTTCGCTGGTAATAATGTTGCATGTGAACTCCAAAAAAATGGAATTAATGGGATTATTTTAACACTTACCTCCGATGCAAATTTCAACCTAAAAATGCCTTAAAAATACTGTAAATGCCATCATTATTATATAAGGTTACGTTAAAGGTCGGAAATATGAGCCAATTGTTAGTTGCTCCTGTACGCGCTTTCTAGTGAACACGTTTCGTGCATAGGCGGTGAGCGCGCTGTGACAAATGTTGCTGTAAGTCAAAAACAGAAAAGATCGAACACTTTTTTTTTACAAATATTTTCTTCAATAAATGCAGTTTTCGAAAATATAAACGAAATGGAAAACACTCATTGAGAACAAACAAAAAACTTTTTAAATTATAAAAATATATATTTTTTTAAAGCTGTTATGTCACTATTACAAATAAAATTCATACACTTTCGTCAAATACTTTAACAGAAAATGAGTTTGAAAAAAAATTGCTAAAAAATATATTTGCTTATAAAAACTTCAAAAATTAAAATTTTTCAAAAAGAAACCTCTATACTTACAAATTTTTAGGCAAAAATTCGAACTTGACTGACATCCGAGGTCCAGTTGAGAAACGTTCACTCATATGCATTATTTCGCTTTTGAACCGAAACTGTGCATGTATGCATTACTTCGTTTTTCTTATATGCACTATTTCGGTTTTCGGTTTTCAACCGAAACTGTGCATATATGCATTATTTCGGTTTTATTCATATGCATTATTTCGGGTTTGAACCGAAACTGTGCATTTATGCATTATTTCGGTTTTTTTCGTATGCACTATGTCGGTTTTTCATATGCATTATTTCGTATGCACAGTTTACATATGCACAATTTCAGGGTGCCCAAAAATAAAAACATAAATATTCCACACTTTCGAATGTAAATTTAAACGAATTTAAGTGTTATTAAAAGTAAAACGTTTCAGGTGCAATAAATACTATATTTTTATCTTTTTTAAAAATATTGAATATTGCAAAAGAAAACATTTTAGTTAAAAATAATATGAATACTTTAGTTCATTTTTGAGTGAGCTGAAATAAAAATAGTTGTAAAAATAGTGTATTCTTTTTAAAAATTTATAAAAGTAATAATTCATGTTTAAATTTGAGATTTGGATAAGAATAAAATAAATAAATATTTCAAGCAGTTATTCTTAATTTTGGTCTATAGTTTGGCTCGTTGATTGATAATAGAAATTAATCAAATAATTATATTTATCGTGTAATTAAAAAAAAGTCAAAAATAATTGAAAATGATCAAAAATTACAAAATAATGGCGCCGTTAAAATTAATGAATTAATTAACATTTTTTTAAGTAATTAATTATTAGCCAGGTGGTAATATCGGTATTTAATCATTAAACGGTTATCCAAAAAACATGCTTTAATTAATAATCGTTATGAATGTTAATCGTTATTTAACAGTAGCTCGTTTTTGTAACTCTTCTCTACCGATTATTTCTCTCCTGGCAGAGAATATACGTCATTCTCTACTACTCATTAGCAGGAGAGAACAGGGCTGCGAATTCATATCTCAATTCGCCTTGGTAGAGAATTGTTACAGAAACGAACTACAGGTCTGGTATAATTGAATGCGTACTCGATTTAAGGGTTTACAATATACCCAAATAAAAGCTATAATATTTTGTGTACTTTATTGTATTAAACTGTTAAAGTCAAATAAAACATAGCAGGAATAAATCATTTTGTGCTTGGTACAAGTCTGGTAATTTTCGAAATAGTTCGGTTTCTGCCAGGAAATTCTAGTTGTAAACTAGTATTTTTCCAGACCATTTTGGGATTTCACTGCAGGGAAATAACTATTACGCTGCAAATTCGTATCGGTTTGTGATTTTGTTACATAATGTTTAAATGTTGTGTTTATAATCGCTAATATAAATTTTAATAAACAAATTATAAATTTTTGTACAATTCCAAGTATTTCCTGCGTTTTGATACAAGTCAGTGCCTTCATTTGCTTACAACAAGTGGGTGTGCTGTCAAATCCAAGGCGAATTTATACAAAGTGCTGTTACTGGCGAATTTAGATTACAACAACAATAACAACATGTATTTGCATTGCGGGTGTTATGTCAAATCTCAATTCGACCCAAAATTTACATGTATTTTGTTTATGGTTTTGATGGGTGTGCTGTCAAATCGGTAAAAGGAATAACAAAATACATATAAGGCGAAGAAATCAGCAGATCATACAACACTACCTCGTATAAATTCGCCTTGCTTGGCACTGTGTTGCCTCACTCTTTCCTCAAGAAATAATGGAACGGGCATATATTTCTGTTGCAAACATGCTCTTGTGCTCTTTTTCACAAAAAAAAAATATTTAAAACCGTAGCAGAAAGCGTATGAAATTTCTTTAGAACTGCGTATTGCCTTAAGGAAATTTGACACAAGAAAATTTCTTAGCCCTTTCTTGTGCGTCATTTTATATGCAGTTTCTTCTTTTCTTGAGAGCTGAAAAGCGCTTATTTTATTTTTTTCGATTATACAAGTGGACATAGATTGCCTTACCCTAAACCCGGCACTGTATGCATGCATTTAGTTGTGCGTGATTGATAAAAGCTGTTAACAAGCTTTTTAACAATTTCCCTACCTCACTTCATTTTTGAGGCAGTGCACATGCAAAGTCCGAATAAAAAAAATGTGTTACATGAACGCATATTCACTTCAGTTATCAACAAACTCTTTTGGGCAATTTTTTTTACTTTGCGGCTACACTAAAAAACTAGAGCAATTTGCCAGAATGAAGACAAGTCAAGTGGTTGGTTGCTTTTGATCGCTCCATTTGTTTACTTAATATTAACAAAACTGTGCCTCTTTCTGATAACGCACTTTCGTTTTTCGGGCATATTTTGCAGTTTCAGGTCGCATTCGGAGAGCAGCAGTCATAATAGCACAGCAACCGATATGTTGGCAATTGTATATATGTATGTCTATATACAATACATACATATGTATATCTACATATATTTACTTGGGCGGGTGGGAGTGGTGAAGCTGAGCAGCATCTAATTAGGTTAGCAAATACCATGAACCTCAATTTTCTCCTACATTTGCGTTTATCTGGCACCTCTGGAGTGATCGAGACGTAAATAGGTACTTGTGTCTCATGTCTCGCACTAAATGCACTTTTTTGCCTGCAGCCACAAATCCAAATATGCGCTGCATATATGAATACATATATGTACACACATATATGTATGCATTTGTATGTACATATATAAAAACATATTTACTTGTATTCAGGGCCGTATCGAGGGAGAGCGAGGGGGTTAGATTCCGAACAAATAAACGGGTAATTTCGATATGGGCAGTCAGGCAGCGATAAAGGCGCTACTACCGCCGAGCGCTTCCCCAAGAAGTGTTGCAGAGCGCAGATGCACGTCTATACTACGCCAACAGGTTTGGGATCAATCGGTAGCTTGAACTGTACATGATCCAGAAGTTGTGGACCGAACCTTACTTGAGCGGGTTTCACTGTACTTTGAAAGCAGTCACACTTTAGCCATAATAAGGGGCCAACAGTTAGCTATTTAGTTGTCGACTACAAAATTATTGACAGGGAATAACGTTTATTTAATTTTTGATTTGTTGTTGCGTCTATTTGAATATTTTTCGTTTTCATAAATACATATGTATATATGAATAAATCTGCTCCTTAACCAATATTGAATTAAAATTAGATGTTATGTTTATTATAACCAACACCCCCCCACCTCCCCCCCCCACGAAAAATAATGCCCTACTTGCATACAAACATATTTTTTCCCGACATTGTTTGTTGGTAAGTAGTAGTATGTGTAGTGCATACATTGAAATGAGGCTTGTAAAAAAAACAATTGTTTATTTACTTGTCGATGGTTTTTTTTTTGTTACTTTTCACGATAATAAACTTTTTTTCGGCTCATACTAAGATAAGGTTTTCAGGTTTTTTAATACCCTTAACGAAAACGATGTGGAATTCTCTTTTAAACCTTTATTTTCGTTTAGGTACACCCGCATAGGTAACGTTTATCGGTAATGAAATTTTGCCGCCTGAGACTCCTGACATCAAGGCAACCGAATTTACGTTACGTTGTTTGAAAAAAAAAAAACCATTGGGCGCAATTCTAAGGCACCACTGTTTACCTCAATTGCTGCTAAAATGTTACATAGCAAGTTTTGAGTCAAACAGTTACGTCTTAGGAACGGCAAGATCCATAAACTGATAATTGTAAACATACAAAATGAAATAGATGCGCCGATTTTTTTCAATTTGACGGCAAGCCGCCACCGTGCTGTATTTTAAGGTGTTTGTATTGAACACCCAATTTAACACACCACTTCCGATTTGCTTTAAGCGCAATTTTCGGGTTCGTTGAAATTATCTGTCAAAGTTTAAATTTTCTCATGAACCTTGCAAATCATATACCTATCCAAATCGGTATATCTCAGTTTCTACTGATCGTAGAGATTTCTTCTTAACCCAAATTGTCCCAGATTATTTTTTTTGTTAGATTTTTTTGGTTTTACCTATATACAGGGTAAAAGTAGCGTTAAAGTAAAGGAAAAAATATGACTAAAACTTTGGGAGTAGTATAGTTCTTCCGATATCGGCCGTTGCAATATGGCAATACGGGGCGTACTCCAGATGGATTGTTAGAGCACAGTATTTGGTTAAAATATGAAATAATAGAAATATTGTGTATAAGTTTTAATACATTTATTGATAATATATGCATATTCTACGTGCAAAGCGGATGAAGAAGTTAATGAAAAGTAGCGTAACATTTAAAACATAAACCCACTTCACATTTTGCACAGGCTACTCGTCCCCTAGTTTTACGTACTTCACCAGCACAACGAAGTTTTTTGGTCAATTTATATGGGCCAGTGGTGTAGTCACAAAAATATATAAGGTCCCAGTGTGGAGACCCCTGAGTCTAGGTATTTAGCATCGAGCTGTCAATTAAAGACCACGCAAAGTATTTGGGAGCAGTCTTGGATAGTATCTGTGGATGCGCAATGTTGAAGAAAGAGAAAAGAAGGCTAGTAACGCCCTTTATGCATGTAAAAGAATGCTGGGAGTCATTTGGGGTCTGTAACCTGCTCCGATGCATTGCTGCTACACAGCAATAGTCCTTAGAGAAATTAAATTTCAGAACCCTTGGGCACCGCTTAATAGGAGCGGGAAGCACAAGCAGCACAGAATTCATGGCACCTAGCTTTAAGTGGAAACGAACTTTTTGCACAACGATTGAGGAAAAGGGATGGCGTAAGGGAATGAAACCTAGTCATAGATCCCTAAACATTTCCACGGACAGCTCTAAAATATTTACGAGAGTGGGTGCCGAGATTTACTGCCGGGAACTGAACGTCAGGCAGACAATAAGGCTACCTGACCATTGCAGCATATTTCAAGCAGAGGTTTTCGCAATGAGGATAACTGCAGAGATAGCCTTCACCGAACCGACAATCAAATCTAAATTAAACCTATTCCAGGCGGCAATTAAGGCAGTTTCCTCATATATTATTTCATCCATAAACGTCCTTCCCAGCCGGGAAGGCATCGACAAGGTAGACGCTGACAGAAGCCTGCAAATATATATTGGGTGCCCGGTCACAAGGGAATCTAGGGTATTTAAATAGCAGATGAGAATGCAAAAAACGCCACCAGTCTTCCCTGGAACAGACAAACTGCATTTGCATACCACTTCAACACTTGTACAATGAAATATATGATAATATGATTAGGCAGTTTAGATGGTCAATTCCCGTTCTGAAGTGATAATAATACCACCTTTACACCGCATTTATTTCGGCGTTAATTTTATACTTTTCACTTCACTTCACGATAACGCAGAACGGGAATTGACCCTCAGAGCTAGATGGAATGAGTTAACCACCTGCAAAACTGCAAAAATACATACAAACGATTTTTGTTTACACCGTCCCATACATGATGGTATTTTGCGTTGCCATATGGCAACACAGGGTCAATTTGGGTTACCACCATTTGAAAGCTAAAGAAACAGTGTCCCCATATTTTGGCATGTGTTTTGATTTCTCCGTTAATCTTTATATTTTCTAAACAGTTTCTTTTTAAAAGCTGTTTCAAACTGTAATTAAACAAAATATTTAAATTTAAAATAATACCATCGTATCCATGTTTATTTCTCTACAAAGTCGATATCTTTTATCGCGTTTCCGGTCGGAGCCGGAAGTCGGCAAAACGACCAAAAGATAGAGCATCCCCAACTTGGTAACTAAAGCAGTGTTTGCATTATTCAACTTTGCGTTCAACAATTGCGTTCAACTCAACGCAGGGTTGCACGAAAAAAAAGTTGAATGGCTAAATGTTGGCTGGCGACCAACTTTGTTGAAAGCGATTAGTTGAAAGGCCATTCAACCAAAAGTTGAATGCAAAGTTGAACAATGCAAACACCTTTTTTTGGCGAATATTTTGATATTTTTTCATATATTGATATTTTTAGCCATTCAACTTTTTTTTCGTGCAACCCTGCGCTGAGTTGAACGCAAATGTTGAACGCAAAGTTGAACAATGCAAACACACTTTAATATTTTTTGGTTTTACATTAAAAAAACACTAGTAATAATCCTAATAAATTTGTTTGTTGTTGGTTCCCATGCTAATTAGAGATAACACTTTTGGTTAAAATTACTCGACTTTGTCTCATGTTTTTGTTTTGTGTTAAACTGGCATCTCTGATCAGCTAATTATTCGCGCTAAGAAAAAATGGAAAGTGAAGCAGAAAAACATAAGGTGGGCGCAATTTAAAAGATTTTTAAATATATATCCGACTATATTTGTTTTATTGACAATTTGAAACACATGCGTGAAGGGTTGCTCACTATTCAAGTGTGTTATCTTGTTAAAGTTGAGAACCTTTTAACTTTAAAAGTAAACTGTGAATACCCTAATTGTAATTCTTTGACTATTAGGCGAAACCATTAACTAACCTTTCATATGTACATATTTAGGTTGTAGATTGGCATCACAACTGCTCTAACTTTTAATATCAAGTCATGAGGTGCAACTCCCCTACTTCTACTTGCTCCTGTGGATATTCAGAAACGAAAGTAGATAATGACGCCATTTCTACTGCGGACAAAATATTAACCATTTTTTTATTAACTATCGCACAGTACTTATTTTGTGAACGCAAAATTTATCGATCCTACAAGTGGTTTTGATTAATTACACCAGGCTGAGGTTCAAATACCCAATCGGCTAAATCTCGAACAATAATCTCTTGTGGCACTAATCTTAACTTTTGAGTCTGGGGAGAGTTCTCGCCCTCGCCCGCAAGAGAAAACTGAAATAAACAGATACTCTGAAACGCATATTTATCGAGAGTTGAAAATATTTTACCGTTCCCTCAGTTCGCCCCCCAGGATATTTTCAAGTTTTCCAGCATTTTAAAACCATACAAAATTGAAAACAAAGAAATGAAATTGTTCAAAATTGGTGAAAATGAGAATGCGCGTGTAAGATTCAGTTTTATATTTTAAAATTGCTCAATGTAAAATTTGTAGAAATATGTACATCGAATGTTGATTAAAATGTTTGCGCAAAGTTTCAGATGCAGAACCTTAATTTGAAAGTGAATTGCCTCTGTACGATTATATATAGATTTATAATACAACTATAACCATATCTGCCTCAGAAAAAACAGCGAAATAAACCATGTAAGATTTATATATGGGTATCTGTACAGAGCCAAAAGCAGCATTTTTGTTTTGCAGATCTTCCGCTGTATTACATTCACATAGCAATGCTTTGCTCTAAAGCTGTCAAATTATCGACGATATTATCGATAGTCTGATCACTTGAAATAACTATCGATAATTTTAGCAGTATCGCCACTATCGTTTCATTGATACGTATACTCTTTCCAAGCGCTTTTGGCTTTTTCGCGTATTGGTTCAAAAACCAAACTTGGCAGCATTATTTCATGAACGAACGAATAAAGATCACCCAGGACGGTATGCGAGAAAAAAGTATTTTTTTCGTAGTGACGTAATTTTTTCGCCGCCATGTGAATGAAGCGGAATGAAACCATGTGTGTGAATGAAATATCCGATTAAAAAATTACGTTACCAACTATTATTACTTTTTTTCTTAAATGCAATTACAAATATGTACACGGTTGCCGTGCTCGGTGATCTGTTTAGTTGGTTCATGGCATTATTTCTAAAAGCGCCATTTTTTATTTTAAGCGTGGAAATAGCAGAGGTTACATTGCCGTCTTATGAGCGTATCCGACTTGGCAATGCAGCATATTTCAAACGTCTGTCAAATTTCAGAAAGCAGTTGCATGAGCAGTGGCAACCTTGAATGTAAAGTGAAAAAAACATTTTTTTATTTCCGAAATGCGAATTGCAGGGAAAATTTCAGAAATCGCTCGATCGTTTACACGGCGAATGAATTTCTAGCAATATTTTTCTATATAAAACGCAGCCGTGAGCCCCTAAAATAAATAAATTTATAAAACCAAGATAACGAAAAATAAATGGATTTAGAAAAACATATGAAATGGGTCGATAGTATCGATAGTTACCCTTAAGACTATCGTAAAACACCGATGGACTTGACTATCGATAGTTTGACAGCTCTACTTTGCACGATATGAAACAAAAACGGACGAAAATGAATAAATGGAACATAACAATCAGTGTTGCCGCAAATCATTTTTAGTGGTAGCCAAATTCCTTTAAAAAAGGGCTAAAAAAGACCTAAAAAGTCTTTGTTGCTAAAAATAGTAGCAACATTTTTTTACTTACATATACATACATATATAAGTATACAAGCAAACATTTTAAAAAAAGCTAATATTTTATGATGATAACGATTTAAAGGAGTACATGATTAGTCAGAATCACGAAAAAATGCAAACTTTGGCAGATCATATCTCCAAAGAAAAAAGCGAAAAAGATCCTCGAACAAGTGTTAGCTTATTTCATGTATAGAACCCATAAAAAAATTTTGAAGCCAATCGAAAGTGTGACACCAAATTTGGTGTCCGATATGAAAAAGAATGTCTCATATGTATTATGTTTTTTGTTATAATATTATCGTTTCTTGCAGTTTGTTTAAGTTATGTATATTAAAAGAAGAAATAATATTTATGTTCACAGAATATAATTTACATAATTATAAATAATCAATAAAATCCAAAAATAATAATTTTATATTAAAACTAATCTCATTCGCTTTTTCGATAATTTTTGATTTTTGTCTTCCAATTGGCTAAAAATACGATTATTTTTTTATTATTTTTAATGGTAATCGGTAATTATTAGTCTAAAGTGGAAATAATGGTAATTATTCATTTAGCAAATTTTAAAAAAATAATTAATTAAATCGGTAGTAATTACTATTTATAATCATTACTTAACAGCTCTGATTTCATCCAACCAAAATCCTTTTTTATAAAAGGGGAAATATACCGACACCAGCTTGCTGGCTCCATCAAGTGATTGTACCATCAGGATCGAAGCATATAACTTACTAGCATGCTGGTACAATATTTATTTCTTTACAAATGAGGTCCAGGAAAGATCGAAATGATTAGAGCCGTTTTAGTGATTAGCGACCATAAAAAATATTAGGATCCATCTTGACCTAATAACTGACAACTATTTTAACAAACTGAATGACAAATTCATTTGCACGTTTAAGGACAAGACGTTTCCTAAGGGTCGCAGCATTTATGTAATACTCAATTTTTAAATCTACCACATCTTTCTCTCGGCTACACTTTTTATTATAGCATTTAATAATCTCAGCCACTTAATATCCTCAAATACATATGTAGACCATTTGATTTACGCCGACGACGTGTTAATTTTCTCGGCTTTGAAAGACTTGACTCAAGTTAAAGCTGTTTTACTGGTATCCTAACCGATATTGCAGATTGGTCTAAAACATCAGGGACCCAAATTTCCGCAAATAAAAACGCAACTTTCAACACAACATTAAGAATACTTTTTATATTTTTTGAAAAAAAAACTCACTTATAAAGACCATTGTAAATATCTTAGAATAAGCTTACTCAGTAGACTAAATATTATAAAATATTTCTCGTCAAAATATATGTCTCTCTAAGTAATATTGTAAAAGCTCTGATGTTATCTAAAATTGTCTTTGGCCTGCCAATCTACGGACACTGCGCTAAAACAAACCTAGCGCTGATCCAAGCACCTTACCACACAGCGGCAAGGATAAGTATTCGCGCTTTTCCTACCTGTCCGCCAATAACCGTGTTAACCGAAGCGGGCCTACCAGACATTCACCACAGAACAACACACAACACAATGATGCTTACTCCAAAAATCATTCAATGCAAAAAGAAACTCCTGTTTGATATAGGGAAAGCACCAAACCATGCAACAAACCAGCCATCAGCGATAATGAGATGCTTGGAATTTGTTAATCAGCTCGACATTTTATCAACACCCCAAATAATTAAGAAGAGCACTCATCCGCGGTGGCTGACGCTAAAACCCTCAGTCATAGACACCCTCTACAAATATCAAAAGGCAAAAACCAACGCTGACCAATACTTTCAGTTGTTTAACGACTCTGTTGAGCCTTACAAACCAGAGTGGGAAATCATCTACACCGATGGGTCAAAATCAGGCACCCACGCAACGTTTGCAGTGATAAATGACCAAGGTGTCACAAATTGTGTTGCCGCGCCGTCCCAAGAAAATGTATCACCGACCAAGCCAAAAATGTATCCAAATGTATCCATTTTTCTTTTTTTACGTATCCATCTCATAATTTGTAAGAAACCCAAACATTTTCAAGAAAAGGACATAATTTAACCCACCCTAAGAACTTGGAATACGTGTATATATATTTTTATATTTCATAAAATCAAACATTTGTTATTTCAATTTATAAACAACATTTTTTATGCATAAGTATTTTGCAAAGTAAGTATAATAAATAGTAATTAATATGTTACATTTGTACCTGTACACTCTAAAAAGTGTGTGTAAAACTACTACTGAAAAGTATCTATTTTTCAACAGGAATCTGTATAAATATACATACGTATAAGATGTTCAGGATTTGATTTTGAACTTGAAATCTTTAAAATATACACATGAAATGTTTAAAGTTGCAAAAATGTTTAAACTAAAAATACATTTCCTACAAATAATAAACATTAGGGGCTTACATTTACTCTATTTTAAACATTTTATGTATTATTTTGCTCTCTGCGACAAATTTGGTATGTTAAAGTAAACAGGCTGTGTTTAATTTTATTACGCGGTGTGCCAATTTGCACACATTAAAAGAGGAAAATAGTTACCTCTTTTAGGTCCGGTTTTTCAGTGCCAGTTTAAACTTAGATTAAGTAAACTGAGTTTAAATTGAACAGCTGGCTGGCATTTGATTGGCTGATCTTAGTTTAAACCAGCCAGATCGGGCGTTTAAACTTAGTGTAAACCACGGCCGTGCACTGAAAAACTGGCCCTTAATATGCGCAAATAAACAAAAGAAAATTAGAGTGTATTTAAAGTATTTTCAGTAAAATTCATAAAAATTTCCTTCAATAAATCAAATTTTGTTTTTTAAACAGTGTATTTAAACTACATTGAGATCTTCTTTCTTTTTAAATTAACAAATGAAAATATGTGATATGAA
>NW_023458561.1:16756896-16766641 GCF_013731165.1 Rhagoletis pomonella | reverse complement strand
CATGGAACGTCCCATATATAAAATGATGGCCGTTTTCATTGTTCGGTCTAGAGATGGGTGCGGGATATCGGGACCAGAGGGACCCACAGTACTGATTTCATATTGGCCGGGAAGGCGGTATCGGGAAGGTCTGTAAAAATTTTGCGGACGGGACGGGACCAACATCCTTTCCCGACACTCCCGATATAACCGCAACCTCCGCAAATTCAGAATATCTTCCTTAAAAACGATGTACAAAATATGCAATATTTTATGTTTCATTGAGACGAAAACGAACAGCAAAGCAAAAAAAAATAATAATAATCGGAAGATGCCAGATCTTTCATTATAATTCTTTTTTTATTATTTATTTTTTATTTTTTATTATTTGGAAGACATTTGAATTTTTCTTAGTGATAGACTTCGGGACCCACGAACCCGCGGTATAATTCTGAAAACCGTCAGTATGGACGGGGTCGGGACTTAAAAATAGAATTTCAGGATGGCGGGATCGGTATTAAATATTTAGTTCTGTGCCCATCTCTAGTTCGGACCTAACTCAAAAACCATGCAAAATTTCAGTAAAATTTTTGGAGGTTATACCTTGCACATATGGTACTATTATAGGCTACTAGAAAACTCGCTAGGTGGTGCTGGAGTTGAATTATTTATACAAGTCGTATTTAGCAACCGGTTTCATTCAAATTCAAACCGCAAGCTACCTGCATGATGAAAAATACGTTTGCTTAAAACGTACCTGCCGCGGCGCTGTACAGTGATATTTTATACCCATTTTGTGCCCACAATTAAAAAAATTACTATATTTACATGAATTCAGGCTCACAGGGTTTTTTATCTGAAGTAAAAAAAAAAATGGCCGATCCAGTATGGCGTCTAAAATCTTAACCGTAAAATTTTGAATATAACAAAGGCCAACAAAAATGGAAAAAATGCATGGTGCGGTAAATGTTAAAACTGCTTTTCATAGACTATTTTGTACTGATTACGAAAGCGTAAGTACAAAGCTTCCATCAACTCGAGATTTGGCCGGGAAAGGGATAACCTTCCACTTAGGATTAAATTAAGGTCTGAACTTTCGACTACAATCCCTGAATACCTTCCCTGCGCCTTGACCAAAAGGTCCACTTATACACTGAAAACAAAATTTCGTAACAATGCTACGAAAAACTTTCGTAGTCTTGGTTTTTGTACAATGTACGAAACTTTCGTTCATAATACGAACACATTTTCGTAAAGCCTTTTTTCAGTACAATTTACGAAATCTTTCGTTTATTTTACGAAACACATTCGTAAATTACTGAACAAATCTCTGTACGAATAATTTTGTATATTGTACGAAGGCATTGGTAATATTTACGTATGGTATTAAAATTTAAGAAATCAATTCTGTATTTGTACAATTAACTTAATACTTTCGTACATAGAACAAATGTAGAAACATTTTTTTTTAAATTCGTACGAATATTTTCGTACAATATACTAAATTTCCGTCAGTTTAATATTTCATCATATTTTTATGTACCGCGTCTCATTGCGAAACTACTGTTTGGCTACTGTGAGACGTATAATATAATTTTAAAAGTTTTAAGAAGCTTTTGCTGGATAAAAATACAATATAAAATTAAATGTTAAAGCTGTGGATAAATGCTTTTAGGCATACAATGTTTTTAACATCGCCCACGCTGAGCTCTGTAATGTGGGACTTCATAAATAGGCAATTTCATCAGTTAGTTATCAACGACAAGCACAAGCCAGGAACAGACGCACTACTTAATGAAATTTTAAGTACATGAATGAATTTTCACTGAAACTTGTCTTTCAGACGCCTTATAATTTTCCTTTAATTTATAGTCGAGAAAGGAAACAAACATCGAAGAAGCTGCGAATCTGCCAAATACCTCCACATAAAAACATTGCAAAACATTTTGTTAAAGAAAAACGCTTAAAATGAGGAATAAAAACAAAATAAAAGTGTTGTGTTAGAATTCGCCTTATGTTTTTAACAGTGTGGTGAATGAAAGCAATCAGAAGTTCTACTTAACAACCGAAGATTGTAGAAAAATAATTTCGTTAAATGTACGAACTACTTTGTGCATTTTAAAAAAAGTTCTTAAAAAACTAAAGAAATAGTACGATATTCTTCAGTAAGTAGTACGAAATACGTTCGTAAATAATACGAATACGTTCGTAAAATGTACTAAGATCTGATGTCTCATATTTTCGTAGTATGTACGAAAACGGTTTGGTACAATCAACGAAAACTTTTGTGGCTCAAAATGACGAAAACTTTCGTAAAATGTACGCAAGTTTTCGTTATATTTACGCAGATTTTATTTTCAGTGTAGTCATTTTTGAACATCAAAAGTGTTTTTGGCAAGATTTTGTTTCTTTCAATTGCATAATCAGCGTTGCCAGGTTTACGTTTTTAACGTCATTTGGACGTTTTTGTATACTGTAGACGTTTAGACGTTTTTTGTTTTTGTAAAAATTACGTTTTTTAACTTCCCAGTAATTTTTTCTATGCACAATATATTCAATGTATAGCGTACTATTTTTTGCTTGTAGAGTAAGTACTCACGCTCACAGTCTCGGCAAATTTGTTACTAAATCTTGTAAGTAGAACTGATTTTGAATTATTTTCTTAATAAATCTTTACAAGCTTTGTCTTTTGCAGCAGGTGCCTCAAAAGATATTTATTCTTTGGACACATATGACTTAAATATGATGCAAAACAAGCGTACGCGCATTTTTTTTCTTGGACTAAGGATCCCGGGTTCAAAGGCTGGTTGTGTAAACACTTGATGTTACAAGGCTTATTACAATGTTTGCAATTGCATATTAAAAGCCAAATCAGGAAGAGCTGATCTATTGCAACACGCACGCTCGCAAAAGCACTATGTTCCTTCTTGGCAGAACGTAATTTTGCATTTTTGACAACCGACCACCTAACCAAATGTCTACAAGTAAAAAATATATATTAACAATCAACGCGATTCTTTAGCAACTTAAAACTTGCACATTACTACCCTGGAATTTGATGTACTATCAAACTGCATACTCAAAAAAATTCTAAAAAACATCTGAATAAAAACTTGAAAATCTAGCTGAAAATTTGCAGATTTTTTATAATATTTGCACAAAGTTTGAAGTGTGAAGGATTCATATTGTGTTAATTATATAATGAGCTAGGCTTTTATGAAAAAATAATAATCATTAAATAAACAAAAGTAAAACAGCCAAAATCGATCAAAATGTTGATGACTTAATCAGCTGATCACAAGTGTATGTATAAAATGATTTTTATATTAATGATCTCAAACCAGTTTACAATAGTGGTATTCACCAAATTGTTGTCAACAGTCGTTGCTTGAGCTCATCGGCTGTTTTTCCAGAGTCCCAGGCCACTTGCTCACTTTGGCGAATACCACTAATGGATTTCAAATGGGCTCTGTCGAAATTACATTTAAATATACCTTACGTACATATGTACCTTTGTATACAATAAGAACAATTTTGTGTGCATACATGGAAAAGACGTTTTTGGGTAGGAAATGATGCTTTTTCAGACAAAGAGGGACGTTTTCTCATGCCAAAAACCTGGCAACACTGTGCACAAAACTCCAGTATTTTGCTATCGTTCAATAAATGACTATAAGTGACCATCGGGTCAATGTGCAGGGATGGTTTTTTCAGGGGTAGTAGTCGAGAGTTCTTGCTTTAATTATAGTCTAAGTCGAAAGTTCTGTTAGCATTTATTTTGCAAAAAAACGCAATTTTTGACAATTAGACCTTGTTTTTCTCAAAATCTGGAGCTGATTGAAACTTTATACTTATAGATTCGGTATCAGCACAAATGGTCTATCGAAAACAGATTTTACATTTAATGTGTTAAGTTTGAGAAATATTTATTAAATTCACGTAAAATTTAGTTATATATTTTTTTTTAAGTTTGTATTTAAAATTCTTTAATAAAAATTACATCAAATTATAATATAATCATGCTTATGTGAATTTTACATGAACTTGGTTGAAAAAAATTAGTTTAAAATAATCTTCTTCAGAAAAACGTTAAATATTATATGGTAAAAAATCGCGTCTTAAACAAAAGGTCGGACATTGTCGGATTCAATATTTAGTATTACAGTTTAGAATACCATTTTTTGAAATTTTTTATTGGTGAAATCTGTAGAAAATGACTTATAACAATTTCTTCAAACTGTTTTCTACTGAAAAATTCACTTGAATATTTCATTTAATACTATTTAATCAGTTGAACATGTTAAACAAATTTTAAATTAAATCTGTAGAAGGATAAATCAGTTTACAACATTAAAATCTATTGGCCTTATGGCTTTTGGCGTTCATTTAAACTGTAGCGTTATATTTGTACTTTTCAGAGCGCTGAGTCAACTAACACTTTCAGACCATACCAGACTAACAGACCATAGGAACAGATGCAAAAGGTTGAGGCCTGCCTTGGACATATTTCGACAGCTGAAATATCATTTAAGCCAACCCAAGAGAATAAACCACCAAAATCGACACTTTATTTTTGGACTCATGGGCACGAAATGTGGACCAAATATAAGCTGAACTCTGAGGAGGATTATTTTGAGCAAAAATGTCCTCCTTCTCATCTTTTTCAAGTTTTATAGCAATGATGCAATTTTCCAAAAATTTCTTTCAGAATATTATTATTTCATAATCGTACATAGTCATTGTATTTAAAAGCAGTTTACATTGTTCAACATTCAGTTAAATGATGTAAACTTTTGATTCAACTAACCGCCTGTGAAAATTGAACAGTACAAACGCGGTTTAGCCTTAATCAATAATATTTAATACGGCTTTCCGACTGGACGCCAATTACGTAGTTTGCTCTCTCATTCGTAATTCGCACTCCAATTACCATGCGAATTACGAACAAATCGCTGCCGTCTCTAATTTGTATCGGACATTTATCGAAACCAGTTCACAAATCAAAACTGGCACTTTTTATAAGTACGAAAAGCAATTACTTACATTTTGTATTCATTTTGTAGCGAAGAAAAAAACAAAACACAGAAATAAAGAACTGTCAAATCGTATTAAGAATGTGCGCGTGGGAGAGGGGTAATTCACGATCGTAATTGGAGGATCGAACAAAGTCATTCCCGGTGTCGTAGGTAAGCCGTATTACTCTTTACAACTCTGAAAGACTAGCTAACGACGCGTCTTCACAGGGGAAATTATTGTCTACCATATGTCATATGTTGTTTGCCAGATATGTATACGTTTTATCAGTGGCAATATTTTTTGTGGAGATTTTTTATCTTGATAAAAGCATTTGTAAGATGGCTTAACCCGCATCCATCGGAAATTTTTTATAACAGAAAGTACGTTGTGCATCAACTTGATACATATGGAATAAGACCCTAGTATTTAATGAAATTTTGGATTTTTTTCGTTTTGTATTAATGATCAACGTTTGTTTATTCATTTTCTGATAATAAGAATAAAAATACTTGAAATAAATATCCAAGGTTCATAGAATACAAGGTTACGACATCAGCCATGGCCGCCATTTTGGTGACGTAGATGGCTCAATTTTTGGAGTTGGCAGATTCCTAAAAAACTATTTTATAAAAATACACTATTTTAGTCAAAAATACATCAAGTTTTATTTCAAATATGATATTTACCGTTTGAAAATTTGCGTCGAAGTTTGTGCTTTTTTCTGTGGCTTCGAGTTTATTTAAATTATTAAAAATTTAAGTGCGCGGTTTTTGATTGGAAAAATTACTCGGAAGAAGGTAATTTAGGTTTAACCGTATGTCTTAAGATGAATTGCAATTTCGGTAGCGAAAGTTTGGCAATGTTATGAACGCTTTTTATTTAAAAATACGCGAGTGCGTTCTGCTCACTTTCAAGAAAAAAATCACCAGCAAATTTCAGTTTCCATTCGATTTACATTTCATTTGCCACTATTGTACAAATATTATTATGTTAATCCAGTTTCACTTGAAGTTATAACATTTTATGTTGTTATAATAAGCTTTGCCACGATTTTATATCAAAAATGCCCATTTGATTAGGATTTCTAAAATATGCTATAAGGCAACTATATTTTCTGCGTTTTGTGTACTCTTCTTCGTAAAATATTTCAGTCAATCAGAACTCACTTCGCAACTACGTCATTGGAGGAAAACAAATTTTTGACAGCACCAAGTCGTAACCTTCTATTCTATGAACCGTGTGAAATATCTCTATGCATTTTTCGCAAAAAACCAATTCAAAACCTCAACTATTTTTCTTAATATTTTAATCATTTTTTGAATTTTGCATCAATTTGATACAAACGATGGATGCGGCTTAAAACAACTATGTTCGTTACATTGGAGCGCAAGTATGCTTAATTTTTTTTTTAGAAAATGTGTTATTTCACATCTAAGTACATAAATAAAAATAACACAGGCCCAGCGGCGGATCCAGACTTTTTTTGGGGGTGTTTTCCGGGAAATTTGCCACTTATTCTTGTTACTGTAAACGAGTAGTTCTTCTGTATATATATATTAGGGTGATCCAAAATAACTAGCCTGACGAATTTATGGCCTTAAAATGGCCTATTTACTGAGAAGGAAATGGGCATGTTCGAGGCACTTAATAAAAGCGGCATTACTGCCGGTCTGATGAAAAATGGCAACATTGACTGCCCAACTGATATAACATTGCTAGAAATTCACACAGAACGCGAAACTTTAATAATTGGCGCAACACTGAGGTTTTGATCGCAACTCGAACAAGCCCAATTCTCCCATTTGAAAACATTTTTATTTCAATTTTAAAAGTTGTCGATCGCCATTTGAACTTTTCTATGTAAATATTTTCATTAAAAATGTTATACTTTGAACCGTTAAGAAAACGTATATAAAAGGGATAAAGGTTTTTCTGGGCATATTCTTGTAGGGCATGAAATTCTCTAAAAAATTACCGACTGTCTTAGAGACGATTAAAAGTGATAAATATGTTAATATATTGCTGAACGAGGTATAGCGTTGATACAAAATTATAATCGAACTTTGGCGAAAGACCACGAACGAAAGCAATTTCAATTTGCAAGTAACACAATTACAATTAAATAATTTAAAAAGTAAATTTTAAGCAAAAAACACAATCGACTTCAATTATCCTACAAAAGTTTAGAAGTACCGTCCATTTTTCATGATCCAGTGTACTATGAACTTCTTTGACTTGTATTTAAAGAAACTTTGAATTGTTAATTCACTCGTTATTTATTTGTAAAAATATGAAAAATTGTTTGTGGTTTCAAAGTGGAGAATTTGTCCTCCTGGAATGTTAAAAAATTCTGGTCTCCTTACCAGATATCACTGTGCGCTGGAGTCGAGCTACTTAGAAAATCCGTATTAATTGTACAATCTGGTTAAAATTCATAATGCGTATTCATTTCGTGACGGGTCCGCATGCCAGATCTGCTTTGGCCCTATATTTGTGTTATATGAATTTACTTTTCAGATGGCTAAATGAAGGAAGGATAAGGTATGGACAGAAAGACGCAAAATTGTGTAAGCACAGCAGAGTTGTCTCACGCTCTCATACACCCTGAATGCGATCTTTCATCTACATCCGCTTGATGAAACTGTTCGGGACAGTCGTTATTGGGGCAACAGGCTTAAAGAAACCAGTTCCTGGATACAAGGAATCTGTGGTCTTTCAGATACTCTACGCACAGAAACGCATCATGGGTGCATTAAGAAGAAGAGTTTGCCATTTAGGAGCAGCATGAAATCTTGGTAAACGACCAAGAGAAAACAAACGACTCTTCGCCTTCCGTGGCAGTCAAGCAGACCTCACAGGTTTACACCAACACATAGACAGTGCAAATTATCTTACTGAATCTCTGATTGAGATAGCCCAGATTTATAGAGTCAAACCTGTAAGAGAAAACGCACTTTTGTTTCCTTTTAAGGACCTTTATTGGCTTACATGACGCATTGGACCAATGTTCTAGTTGCAAGATCATAGAAGATTACGCACGCTTCGACGCCTGGATATTAAGGCGAATTGTAATAGCAGCGAATTAGCAAGGAAAGATGCGGCCACATCTTTCCAATAAAGAACGATATTCGAAACCAAACGACTCATTTAGCCAGTGTACTTGAAAACTTTTCATCCTTTGAAACATCGAACAATAATAAAACCAGCAGCCAAAAATGTAAATTAGGGCAAATGTTACAGTTTTGCACTCACTCTCAGTTTTTCATTTTACAGTTATCTTTTACTTAGTTGGAAGTCAGATAACTTTTTTATGTATTGTAATTTATTCAAGAAGTGATTACCGGCAGATAATATGGTTAATCAGGAAACATAAATGTAAATAATAGATTTACTGCGAAAACGCGGGACCGTAGGAAAAGTAGCAAAAAATTGTGGAGTTGGCCGCATGAAAATGTTAAGACTGAGAAAAAATATAGCCTAAAATGTTATTAAGGACAAAGGAAGTCTGCCAAAAAATATTACGGTCCGATATCTTGTGAACTTAGTAGCCAGTAGCGCTGCAGCCACTATTACAGAAGCGCTTAAGGTATTCAAATTGAATGCAAATCAATAGACAGCGAGGCGAAGAATTGTCAAATTGAACGCAAAGGCATAATAAAAGAAGAAAGAACCATTTTGATCAAAATACATTTGCGAGAGTGGTACCATTTTGCCGGATCGCACGAAAACCGGACCGTTGCCTATTGGGATATGTTAGGCCTTACAGAATGCAATAAAAAACACATTCTTAAGATTTAATTTAAGGTTAGTTGGTCTGACAAGACTAAATTAACCGCTTTCAATCAAATGGCCGGGCATGGTATTGGATCAAAGACCCAAATTAAGCCTAAGCGCATCATGTAAGGCAAACTGTGAATCACAGTAGTCGGTCAATAATAGTTTGGGGTTGTATTTCAAAAATATGGTTGGTCCGTTAGTACGCATTATGCTTAAGGAACAGTATCTGTTCATATTTCAACAAAATTTGCAAGATGTAGTCGAAAAATGAGAGTTTCTGCTGAAAAATCACCCAAAACACACTGCACATGCTCGCAAAGACTGGTTGCAAAAGCACAACTTTGCTATTTTGAAATGACCTCCACAATCCGCGGATATGAATCTCGTCGAAATTTGCGAAATCAACTAAAAGCGCAGCTTATTAAGTTTGCAAGTCCGTCCAATGAAGTACATGAGCTATGAAAGCAAACCAAGGATATATGGGAGGCTATACCTCCAGAATTTTTACAGAGATACAAATAAGGTATGCCAAATTGCATCCAGGAACTAAAAAAACAAAAGTATACTGAACATTGTGTTAACAATTCTTTTTTTTGTGAAAATTGTCAAAAAGTTGTTAAAAATACTGTAAAATATACCTTAATTTCATTTTTGTCTGCTGGTTTTATTATGGTTGTTGGATTGACTTCAATTCGATATGAGAGGGGAAGTACAGGTGTACCAATAAGAATATACAACAAAAGTATGAATGTCGTTAGAACTTGGAAAGATAGCGGTGGCTGAAATAAAAAGTGTTACACCATCACGTCACTGTAAGTACGATAAGTAAAATAAAACGCGCGCACTCCTGACAGCTATTACTGATAACCACGGCCGAAGAGTTTAAGCATTTGCTGGAAATTGCTTATTGTTTCCAAGCTTAATTTTAACGTCAAGCTTATTTTGCTTATTTCAATGTATAAAGCTAAGTACA
>NW_023458561.1:16755515-16756796 GCF_013731165.1 Rhagoletis pomonella | reverse complement strand
ACCGAACAATGAAAACGGCCATCATTTTATATATGGGACGTTCCATGCCAAACGGACCAAAGCTCTGCCTTCGGCTCATGTTCCTACAAATTTTCTTACATCTATATATTTTTAGCATTTACGTTGTTAGAATATATTTATATATCTGAGATGTTACACAATTTTAAGAATTTGTTGACAGCACAGATGTTATTGATGTTCGTTGTCTTCAGTAGGTTGGATGGCTTGGTGCTACCAATTGTAATTTCCCTGTTTAGATGTAAAGCAGGGCATTCGTCCAGTATATGACTGATGGACTGGTTGGGTGAGTTACAATGTGCGCAGCTTGGTTTGTCGGCGTTCTTCAGGAGGTGGGAGTGTGTTCTTAAAGTATGTCCTATTCTAAGGCGTACAAACTTTCTGAGGTCCTGACAAGAGCAGCCTGGTGGGTAATTTGGTTTCACACCGGTGGGGTTTAGCTCTTTATAGTGGTGGTGGTAGTTTGTCCACTCTCTAGCAATCGACGAGTTAAGAACTTTCTTCACTAAGCTACATATGTATGTGTTTTTCAGTGATGTGAGGATATAAGATTTTAGGTTCTTTTCCTGCTTCTTTAGCGCGTGCATCTGCAAATTCGTTACCTTTTATACTAGCATGGCCAGGGATCCACATTATTCTGATTTTGTTTCCATATTGATACCATATTTCACCTGTACGGTTGGTCAACACCGTATTATTGTTTGTGTTCAATAATGCATCAATTGTCGACTTACTATCGCTGCATATTATGTACTGCTTTTCTGTTTGAGAGGCGAAAAGCACTGCTTCATGTAGCGCATCCGCTTCAGCTGTAAGCACAGAGCAGTACGGTGGTAAAGCACTGACAGTTATTGTGACCAGGGATGCCGTTTGGATCTAAATAGATCCAATTGGATAAATTTTTAGATGAATTTTTGCGGGATACTTATTTTTTCCGATCAGTATAAATGTGGATACTTTTTTAAATAGGCCAAAATTTAATATTTTCTATAAAGTTTTTTTCGTTAAAAACTCGATTTTCATTAATGACGTTTTTTAAATGTTTTAAAAATCGCTACTTAATCGTGAAATTAAAGCATTTTATTTTTTGTGAACGAAGCAATGAACATATGAAGAGATCTCACCAAAGCAGTGTAAGGCGCAATTGTTTAGTTAGCTAAAAAATATGCTTTAAGCAAGATCTTAATATATACATATATAAAGTAAGTATATCTCCTTCATATCACATATTTTCATTTGTTAATTTAAAAAGAAAGAAGATCT
>NW_023458561.1:16753648-16755415 GCF_013731165.1 Rhagoletis pomonella | reverse complement strand
AGATCTTCTTTCTTTTTAAATTAACAAATGAAAATATGTGATATGAAAGAGATATACTTACTTTATATATGTATATATTAAGATCTTGCTTAAAGCATATTTTTTAGCTAACTAAACAATTGCGCCTTACACTGCTTTGGTGAGATCTCTTCATATGTTCATTGCTTCGTTCACAAAAAATAAAATGCTTTAATTTCACGATTAAGTAGCGATTTTTAAAACATTTAAAAAACGTCATTTATGAAAATCGAGTTTTTAACGAAAAAAACTTTATAGAAAATATTAAATTATGGCCTATTTAAAAAAGTATCCACATTTATACTGATCGGAAAAAATAAGTATCCCGCAAAAATTCGTCTAAAAATGTATCCAATTGGATCTATTTAGATCGAAACGGCATCCCTGTACTTACAGCTGAAGCGGATGCGCTACATGAAGCAGTGCTTTTCGCCTCTCAAACAGAAAAGCAGTACATAATATGCAGCGATAGTAAGTCGACAATTGATGCATTATTGAACACAAACAATAATACGGTGTTGATCAACCGTACAGGTGAAATATGGTATCAATATGGAAACAAAATCAGAATAATGTGGATCCCTGGCCATGCTAGTATAAAAGGTAACGAATTTGCAGATGCACGCGCTAAAGAAGCAGGAAAAGAACCTAACATCTTATATCTAGGGACACGAATTTCGATACGATACGATACCATATCGATACTTTTGGCATTCGATACCGATATTTTCTACTCGATAGTTTTAAAACGATATTTTTTGGAATCGAGTACCAGAACCCTAGTATCGTATCGAATGTCATAAACTCACGTTAAAAGGATAATGTTATTAACAATTCTTCACGATATAAATTGGGCTTTTAAGAGCAGAAATGTGTAATATAGTTAGGATTACATGTGGTGGAATTTGAACCCGCGACCTCGGTGTTTTAAGACAACACCTCAATCTCTACGTGTTGTTACATAATATGTTAGTGTTTGACCGAGATTCTCCTCCGATTTGTCAAGTGCGCCACCACAGCGGCCTATATACGAGACCTATATTCATATAAATTTTTAGGATTTTGGTATCGATATTTTTATCGAGTCTTTTTATTCCGATATTAATGGGTACCCGATATTTTTAAAGCGATACTTTAAATGAGTACCATATCGATACTTTCTGTTCGATATCGTGTCCCTACTTATATCCTCACATCACTGAAAACCATATACATACGTAGCTTAGTGAAGAAAGTTCTTAACTCGTCGATTGCTAGAGAGTGGACAAACTACCACCACCACTATAAAGAGCTAAACCCCACCGGTGTGAAACCAAATTACCCACCAGGCTGCTCTTGTCAGGACCTCAGAAAGTTTGTACGCCTTAGAATAGGACATACTTTAAGAACACACTCCCACCTCCTGAAGAACGCCGACTAACCAAGCTGCGCACATTGTAACTCACCCAACCAGTCCATCAGTCATATACTGGACGAATGCCCTGCTTTACATCTAAACAGGGAAATTACAATTGGTAGCACCAAGCCATCCAACCTACAGAAGACAACGAACATCAATAACTTCTGTGCTGTCAACAAATTCTTAAAATTGTGTAACATCTCAGATATATAAATATATTCTAACAACGTAAAAGCTAAAAATATATAGATGTAAGAAAATTTGTAGGAACATGAGCCGAAGGCAGAGCTTTGGTCCGTTTGACATGGAACGTCCCATATATAAAATGATGGCCGTTTTCATTGTTCGGT
>NW_023458561.1:16749396-16753548 GCF_013731165.1 Rhagoletis pomonella | reverse complement strand
TGGATTTAGGCCGTGACGAGGTTATCATAGCTGCTTCATGAACCTACCTATATCACACTGAAGCTCCGGGACAAGCCAGATGCACACGGGCAGTTGTGATGCGCCTTCGCTTCGTCACGAAACACGGCACAACATTTCATACATAGCTGTCCAGTCGGCAAGTTTCATAACAGGTTCCGAGATTAAATGTCCTAGTAAGGATCATGAACTGTGTCTTTTTACCTTCCTTTTATTAGCTCGGGATGTTACTATGTAATATTGATGCGCCTAAACGATGCAGCGATTTCTATTCTCAAGTTACATACCTGATGACAGTACGAATGGCAATTATAATAGGGAGGTTTAAGTTATTTAAACTATAATTTTATTTACATTCAACTTAAGTTTATTTAAACACACCATTTGTACAAAGAATCCAAGTCTTCTTGCATTTTAATCGTCACAGTGTGTAAGTTTATGCCACTGATCGTTAACAGTGTATCATCAGTTTTAACTTACATTGCCAGAGTGCCATATTTATGTCGTTAATATAAATATTAAAAAGTATTGGGGCCAATACCGATCCCTGCGCCAACTCAATATCGACTGCCACTGTATTTGACACACTTGACTCGATAACAGTTTGTTGCATACGATCTGAGAGTAAGCTTCGAAACCAGTTAAGCTCCGGGTTTTCAATACCAATGCATTCGAGATTTTTCAACATTCTTGACCTGTCAATGGTCTCGAAAGCTCTTTTGAGGTCAATAAAAATCACAACGATGTTCATCTTCCACTGGTATATAATCAAATTCAGCGCAGTCTCGTAAGAGTGTTTAGCTCTAAGACCTGATTGCTCCTTAATGAGTATGTTTGTACTTTCAATGTGGCGCAACAACTGATTTTTAACCACATTTTCCAAGATTTTTTCCATACTAGGCAGTGTATTAATTGGTCTAATTTCCTCTGCTTTTACAGTTTTTACCGGACCTATGGTCGAGGTTTTCCATTTTTTGGTACTGTTCCTGATTCAAGACCCTTATTTATTAATAAGGCGTAAAAGTGTTCCATGTATTCAACTGAATCCTTGATAACACCTTCAGATAATAAATTATTTGCACCAGTTTAGTCTTAAATTTCTACACTATAAGGATGACATCATGTGAAGTAATTCCCTCAAATTTAAAGGTGCCTCGACTCTTTTCATGTCGTAACTGATCACAGTTTACGCTCTCTGACAAACCAAATATGTATGGGGCCACCTGTGAAGTAACACCTTTCCTTTAGGAAAATAATTATGTAAATCGGTTAACGCGGTCTAAAGTTATGCGGCAACATATATAAAAAAAAAATATTCCGACGAATTGATAACCTTCTCTTTTGTAAAGTCGTTTAAACAGAGCAATCGTTTTTTGGGCATATCGCCGAGTCGTTACCCAGCAAAAACACGATTACCATAAAAGCATAAGTGGAAAAGAGCTAAGCGATGGGAATCGCTTACCCTTTCCCTTCAAGAAGGCATAATTTTAACATGGCCATGTCATAGGCCGTAAGCCCTTACCCGCAGCATTACCTTCGAACGAAGGGAGAACGCATGCATAAAAAGAATCCAGAGAAGCGAACAAAGAATGCCTTACAGAGAAACTAATGTAGAATGCCTAGATAAGTACATACATATTTATATTAAATTGAAAACAGCAAAAAAGATTGTCTTAAAAGATAAAAGTCTTTATAAATCAGTTTTTATACATACATATGTATGTATTTAGGTATTTAGATTTTACTTAAAAATCGGAATGTACATACATGCATATTTAATTAAGATTAAAATTGTACCTCCTCACTCTTGTACTTCACTTCATTGACTGACTTCAACTTCGCTGCAAATTGAACAAAGCAAAACATGATTTATATGCAAGACAAATTTCCACAGAAAGTAACGGTAGAAAAAGAATTTTTGGATATTCATTATATTTTTCAGCAGAATACGATGCAGCATTCTACTTTGCAATCCCCGAAATGAAGCAAAGAAGCTAAAAAGAAAATATTGTAGGACATTCTACTTTGCATTCCCTGAAATGAAGCAAAGAAGCGAAACAAATAAAATATTGTAGGACATTCCACTTTGCATTTCCCGAAATGAAGCAAAGAAGCGAATTAAAAAAAAATATTATAGGACATTCTACTTTGCATCGCCCGAAATGAAACAAAGAAGCGAAATAAATAAAATATTGTAGGACATTCTACTTTGCGAAGCGAAAAAATTCGAAGGCATTATAACACTATGCCTTCTAGAACACGTTACCACTAAAAGCGATTACCGATTTTTTGCTGGGTACCTACCAGTGTTGGCACTAATCGATTGATATTTTAATCAATTAGTTAATTCGATTAAATTCAATCCAATTACAGTTAATCATGATTAATTTTAATCAGATTAAACAGTTAATCGTAACCGCGATTAAAACCATGAATTTTTAATCATTAACCCTTAACTTGATTAAATAGGGTTTGTGATTAATTAAATTATGCTGAAATTTTACTGTGCACACAAGGCCAGTTAATCGGGTATGGCAAAGTCGGTTTTCCTCATAATCTAAGCAATTTGGTGTGCATTTTCATTAAGATCTATTTGAACATACGCTAAGCAAACTAGGCTTTAGTATCCCTCTGCACATGTGCGATGGGTTATAAAAATTCCCAATTTATGTATTACTAATAAAAATTATTATAATTTTTTTAAATATTATGCGTGAAACACAAAAAAAAATAACTCTAACCCGTGTTTGGTTCCAAATTCGGACAAACTAGACCTCTTAATCAGATTTTTTTTAATTGGATTAACGATTACTGATTAAAATCAATTAATCGTAGTCACAACCGACGATTAACGATTAAAAAAATGTAATCATTAATCGTACGGATGATTGCGATTAATTAATTTTAATGGTTAATCACGATTAACATTTTAATCTTTAATCAGATTAACATTTTGCCAACACTGGTGCGTTTTTTTGTCGAGTGTTGTTAGTTATCTCGAAAATAACTTTCAGGTTAACAACAACAAATTTGAATAATTTAATAGCTTTTGCCCACAACTAACAATTCTTTTTCCTCTATTTACTGACGTCGTAAAAGGGTTTTGCAATAAATATATTTAGTTAGATACTCTTTTTAGCGAATTCCTAGCCTTTCAAAGTTCATGCTAATTTGAAAAAAAATTTTTTTTTTAAATTTATTTATTTATTTGTTTTCGTTATTTTTTTGGCCTTATAACAATTATATTCAACAATTTATATTGAGCTCGAGGCCGTTTTTTAAATGAAAATTTATTGTGGAAAAGCAACAATAATTTGAAAAAATGGTAGAAGTGATAGCTATTTCGAAAATCACCACATTTCCTCATCAGACTTCTTTCAGTAGGCTTCGAACCGACGATTCCACCAAAAAAAATAACAAAAACAAATAACTTAAGGACGAGCATACCTAAAAGTTAAACATTCTAAAAATAGAATTATTAGCAAAAACCAACAATACCAACAACCACATGATCAAGTGAATTGCAGCGGAATAGCTGCGCCTGATTATGTTGGCATAACAAAAATGAAAATAGTGGAAAAAAAGCAAACGATAATTTACAAGAAGTCTGATGAGGAAATGTGGTGATTTTCGAAATAACTATCACTTCTACCATTTTTTTCAAATTATTTTTGCTTTTCCACAATAAATTTTCATTTAAAAAACGGCCTCGAGCTCAATATAAATTGTTGAATATAATTGTTATAAGGCCAAAAAAATAACGAAAACAAATAAATAAATAAATTTAAAAAAAAAATTTTTTTTTCAAATTAGCATGAACTTTGAAAGGCTAGGAATTCGCTAAAAAGAGTATCTAACTGAATATATTTATTGCAAAACCCTTTTACGACGTCAGTAAATAGAGGAAAAAGAATTGTAAGTTGCAAGAGTTGTAAGAGTGAATTGCAGCGGAATAGCTGCGCTTGATTGTGTTGGCATAACAACAAGTCGTACTTAGCACGGTGCATAGGCAACTGGCTGGGTCAGTGGGACCGTCGGTTCGAAGCCTACTGAAAGAAGTCTGATGAGGAAATGTGGTGATTTTCGAAATAGCTATCACTTCTATCATTTTTTCAAATTATTGTTGCTTTTCCA
>NW_023458561.1:16748574-16749296 GCF_013731165.1 Rhagoletis pomonella | reverse complement strand
GCACTTGTGCACAAGGGTATTATAACTTTGTTCACATAACGGTTGTTTGTAACAGGCAAAACGAATCGAGATAGATATAGACAAATGTATACATAAATGATCAGAATGAAAAGAGAAATCGATTAAGCGGTGACTGTCTGTCCGTCCGTCCGTCCGTCCGTCCGTCCGTCCGTCTGTGCACACGATAACTCGAGTAAAAATTGAGATATCTTAATGAAACTTGGTACGTGAACTTCTTTTGGGTGTAGGACGGACGGTATTGAAAATGGGCGAAATCGGACAATAACCACGCCTACCTCCCATATAACGGTAATTTTCAGAAATACGAAAACTGCGATATTTTAGTAACTACTGAAGATTATTCACTCAAAATTGATATTTACAATGAGTTTTAGACGAGAAATAAGAATATTTTAAAATTTTGGCAAATGGGCGTAGCCACGCCCACTTATGGTTACATGTGTATATCTTGGTAACCGCTGCACAAGTTTCTTCCAAACTTGGCAGAGTTGTTGGTCCTGGCACAGCATACCAAATGGCCGAAACTTTTTAAAATCGGACAATAACCACGCCCACATTCCATATAACGGTAATTTCGAGAAATACAAAATCTTCGATAAATCAGTAAATATCAAAGCTAATTTATTCAAAATTGATGGTTGCAACAATTCTTTACCAAGAAATACGTTTATGATAAAATTTTGGAAAATGGGCGTGGCACC
>NW_023458561.1:16740718-16748474 GCF_013731165.1 Rhagoletis pomonella | reverse complement strand
GAAATGCTTGAAATTTCAATATGTCGAAATTTAAGGACGCTAATTTACTTAAAATGTATACACCCCGGCTTATCATGTAGCGGTAGCTTTCGGCAAGGTGGAAAACATATCTTTAATACTTGCGCCGGGTATTTAATGTTCGGTTCCGCCCGAACTTAGACTTTCTTACTTGTTATATATAAAATTTGCAAAAACTACCACATTGTCATATTGTTTTTTAATGTTATTAGGATCTTGTTTATCCAAATTTTCAGATAATAAAGAGAAATATACAATTTGGATGTTACTTGCTGTTATAGACGTTTTTTTATTATTTATGGATCACTATTATAAAATCACATAACGCTGTTTGCAAGTGGCCTACTCATTTGTGCAATATTAAAAAAAAATTCAACAAACTTTCATACAAATTTCGAACTTTTAAAAATTCTAAAAATTAATAGACATTTTTTGCCATTTGAAACGTGTACTTTATTCTACTTGATTTCATTGGGCTATAAAACTGCATACTCAAAATTTAATTAAAAAACTCGAAATTTTAACGAAAATTTGTAGATTTTTATTTTAATTGCATAAATATATAAGGCAGTGTCACTCGATTCGTACATTTGTACAGATTTGTAAATTTTTATATTGGGCTATTGGTAAAAAAAAGTAGGAAATTTTTTTTGCATTCAAAAGATTGGTACAATACAGCGATGTTCTATTGAAAAATTTCAATAAATTAATTTTCGTGATGGGGATAGTGAAAAATATTTTGTATGTTCAAACAATTGGGATACGATTTACACCAAATTTTAGCAAATACGCAATCGTGTGACACTGCCTTTAAACTTGTATTTATACGGATGTTGGTAAAGAACGAACTATAAAAAACTAATCGAAATTAAATAACAACTTTTCAAAATTTGGTGCGGATATAATTTTTTCGACTACTGTACATAATTTGGCTATTATTACTCGGCCGTGCTATCATAGTAGCACAATGCCACTCATATTTGACTTACAAACAAACTACGGGCAGGAATTTCAAGACTTCAACCCTGTTTAAATGAAAAATTTTATTTTTATCAGTATTTTTCTTTTAATCAAAATATGTTGAAATAAAAGTGAAACTAAAAAAATTTTGCCAGAAATTATTATTATTTTGGTCTTCTTCAGGGCCTAGTGACAATAAAGCAAAGAAATAAACATAACTTGTTAGGTCCGCAATCAACCAAAAGTTTAAATAAATAATAGAATGTAAGTCTAAGTTGGCGGCCGCTATGGTATAGTGGTAAGCAGTGCGCGCTTCCACTCCGCAGCGCCTGGGTTCAAGCCCTGGTCAAAGCAACATCGAAAAAATTTAGAAAAAAGTTTTTTCTTAGCAGCTGTCGCCCCTCGGCAGTAAAGTGGTCCAAAAATGTATGTAAAAAAATAAGGTCGGCTTTTTAATACCGCCACCCCCTAGGATTGCTATATACCGAAAAAAATATACCCATATTTTTTTTATTTTGAAATAAAAAATAACTTGAGTAGTGCTCAAAGCGCTCAAAGTTTTCCATGTATTTTATATGGAGAAAAAACAACTTTTCGTAGAAATAGTGTAGAATTCTTGAAAATCAATATTTTTCGATAGGAAAACTTTACTTATCTTCAGGAGATTCCCAGTAATAATACGCAATTATCTCTTTAACCATTTTTTCATAGTAACTATATTTTATAGGTCCTCCAAAACCCCTAGAAAATGCAATGGAAAAATCTTTAATCATAAAAAATTGTTAAATAAACAATTGGATATTAATACCGGAAGTCTCCTGAAGAGAACCACAGTTTTCCGGTCGAAAAATATTGATTTTCAAGAGTTTTATACCATTTCTACGAACAATTGTTTTTTCTCCATATAAAATACATGGAAAACTTTGAGCGCTTTGAGCACCCCCTAAATATTTTTTGATTTCAAAATAAAAAAGTAGGGGTATATTTTTTCGATATAGATCAATGCTAGTGTGTGCCGGCATTAAAACTCCGACTTTATTTTTTTGGACCACTCTACTCGGCAGGCAATGGCAAACCTCCGAGTGTATTTCTGCCATGAAAAACAGCTTCTCATTAAAATACAATCGCCGTTCGGAGTCGGCGTAAAACTGTAGGTCCCTCCTCTTTGTGCGACAACATCAAGGCGTACGCCATAAATCGGAGGAGAAGCTCGGCCAAAAACTAACATATATGTAAGCCCAATCTATTATTATTAAGTCTCAAAGCATCTTACTAAAAATCGCTACGTTCTTCTTCGTGAGGTTGAGTTTTACAATTGTTTGTTTTCTACATCGAAATTTTCGAAGAAAACATGGTCTAAGTTAATTTTTAAAAAGTTTATAAATTAGGCTACGAATATTGGATATGATTCCGTATACACAAATTTGACGTTTGTTACTCCTCGGCGAATTCAAGCTCAGTGGGTTGGGACATGTCATTTGAAAAGACACGAGTGGATGTCGCTAATGTTTTTCGCTTCCACGCTTCGTTTGTTTACACATTTTTTATCAGCTTTTATGAGTATTTCTTCTAGTAACATTCGCTTTTCCCAATTTATTTCTCTTGCTAATATTTTGGCTCCATCAAAGTCGAATTTGTGACTAAAAGTAAGAGCATGATGAGCGAGTGGACTTTTTTCAGTTCTTTGGTTCCCAACGTCTTTGCTATGCTGATTTAATCGCTTGTATAGCTGCTGAGAAGTGGTGCCTATGTATTTTCTCTTTCGCTGACAATCGGCGCAATCAACTTGATAAACGACGTTTTTCTGTTTTTTTGGCTGGAATAGTATCTTTCATTTTATTAGATAATTGTCCAACGTTGTTTTTGTTTTTGAATGCAAACCGAATGTTGTCAGTGTACTCTTTGAATTTTCGCGTAATTCTTTGGGTTACATATGGAAAATACGATATCGCGAATGTTTTTGCAGTTGTTTGGTGTGGTTGGGTGTTGATGTTTATTTTTTTTTACTTAGCGTTGTTATTGTTGTTTATGGCGTGATAGCGATTAATCAGTCTGGATCAGTGTTGCCGCGAATCATTTTTAGTGTTAGCCAAATTCCTCTAAAAAAAGGGCTAAAAAATCGTTGTGGCTAAAAATGGTAGCTAAATTTTTTTACTTACATACACATATGTAAGTACACACGCAAACATTTTCAATAAGTAATGGTATAGAAAAACAATGAACTCTGGAAAAAGCAAATATTTTATCCAACCAAAAACCTTTTTGTATAAAAGGGGAAATATACGACACCAGGTTGCTGGCTCCATCAAGTGATTGTACCATCGGGCCCGAAGCATATAACTTACCAGCATGCTGGTACAGTATTTATTTCTTTACAAATGAGGTCGAGGAAAGATTGAAATGATTAGAGCCGAAATTTCATAATTTTTCTACCATTTTGTTAAACCTTGTTTTTTTTTTTAATTCACAACTGCAATATCGTGAACTTAATCTTCCACAAACACGGCTTTGACTCATATAGTGCAATAAATTTCCGCCAAAATACTTTTTACTTAGAAAATTGAGCTAGTTTCACCACTCACGACACCAGCAGCTGGTACAATCACACCACAAGAACATACACGATCAATCGACTTGATGGGCCATTTAACAAATTAAACATATTAAGGGCCGTAAACTTATCTATTTTAAATTATAGTACCAGGTGGACCGAGCTTTGCCCGGAGTGCATATACTTTTTTTAGTTTTCAAGATTTGGATCGCGTTAAAAGAATATTTTGGAAATAAAAAAAATTGGATTTTGATATCTATTTCCTGGTTTATACCAACACATAAAGCGCTTTGACCCAGTTTGCTGTGATTCAAAACGGAAGCATAAGCCAACTTTCAATACGCTCAGAAATTCGACAGTGTATTGACTCGAATTTGTTTTCAAATCGCTTTTTTATTTCTCACATCGGTTAGAGAACAGGTATAAACAAATCACTAATTTGACGCGAAGTGAAAAAAGGCTGGTTTTCTTTATACAGCCCGTTTTAAATTTGAAGTATTATAACAAATTTGAATTATTGTTGGCTTCCATTTCGGTACACCGCGCAAATTAATTATTTAAGAAATATCGAATAAAAATAACAAATTTTGTTTACTTTTGAATACGGTTTCAGCGAGTGCGCTATAACGACACAGGTATAAATGCCTGAAAGAAATATGTGTTGAGGCAAATCAGCTTTTTGTTAATGCGGTTCTTGCGTAGGTATAAACAAGGTATATTAAGTAAATTTCTTACTCCATAATTTAGGTGGTCACACTATTCCGAAATACGCTGGACTGAATGGCACATATCTTGAGGGTATTTGTACAGTGTAAAAAATTGCTGATTGAAATTAACAAAATAAAAATTTGGTTGCATAGAAGCATGGCAACCCTGAACCTTCTCTTGGTACCCATGAATAGTGATATTTTACCTTTTTTTCTAAAAAAAAATTAAATAAATATTCGATTCAAAATAAGTGGCAACCCTATTAAAAATATTTTTGAATTAGGGATCTTCAAAATACCTTCCATTTGATATCCATATTATGATGTTTTAATTAATTTCTAACTAATTTGGAATAGGTGGCAACCATATACGAATCTTCTTGGAGATAGTGCCTACTCAGATAACCTTAGAATCCACAATATTATCTGTGTATAAAATTTCATCAAAATCATTAGAGCCGTTTCCGAGAACGCTATGGATATATATATATATATATATATATACAAGAATTGCTCGTTTAATGTAATAAGATAGTTAAATCGTTAGTAGAAAAGTTAACAGCCTTAACACTTTCACAGTATGTATGCATAAAAACGTAAGGAACACACAATACATATAGATATGTATATATATCAGTCTTTCTTAGTTTAAAAATTCGTCTCTTACATAAATGAAAAAAATTAGATCAAATTAAGCATATACATACATACAACTTTTTCATGCCAAGTATAAGTAAATTCTCCAAAGGGCTAAAAAAGGGCTAGGGGCAATTTTAAATGTATGTGGCCAAAAAAAGTATGTGGTAGCTAAATCTAGCCACCAAAGGGCTAAAACGGCAACACTGGTCTGGATGTTAATTTGGGTGGGTAGTCATTTGCCGTGAGAATCTCTTTGATGATGTGTTTGTTTTTGCTGTGGTATTTGTTATCGCTGAATAACTTGACTGTAAACCCGAATACAAACAAACTTAAATAGTTAGTATTCTAGGGTTAATATATACATAATTGATACTTTTGTTTTAGCTGTTTCGCTGTAGAAACCAGTATTTTAGAAAGTTAAGAATCTGAATTTATCATTTTCATAGTTAAAAGCATATTTTAAAAATTAGAAAGCATTTTCTTATCGCCACAGATATACATACATATACTTAAATACGCTACGTTGCCTACCTGTAAAGGTGGTGAATACACTGTGCTGGTAATGCCGCCATTACCAGTCATGATTGGGGTGGAGATAATCGAGCCCGCGGCAATTGCTCCATTCTCGCCCTGCGCAGAGACCTGTAGCTGTATGGCAGCGGGAGTGGTGGCATGGTTTGCCGAAGTTTTGTTCGATGCATCGACTGAAAATTCAAAATGAATATAAATGGATTATTTTTCTTTAAAACTTAATTTAATTTATCATAATCGTATAAAGTATCATTTAAGGTCCATCCACATAGAACTTTGCTTGCGCTTTCGCCTCGTTTTTGCATTAGCGCAAGTAATACGGCTTTGGCCGCTTAGGACCAGTTTTTCAGTGCCAGTTTAAACTTAGATTATGCAAACTGCGTTTAAATTGGACGGCTGGCTGATATTTGATTGGCTAGTCTTAGTTTAAACCAACCAGCTCGAGCGTTTAAACTAAGGTTAAACCACAGCCGTGCACTAAAAAACTGGCCATTAATTAGCATATTAATATTCAATTTATTTGATGTCGTTTATGCATTAGTACGGGCCTTCCCAATGTGGGTGCCGCGGAACCTTGGGGTACCGTGAGCGTATGCCAGGGGGGCCGCTAGCGGCTAGAGTATACTAAAGCTGTAGGCAAATGTTTTAAACTTTCACCGAAATTTTGTAATCAAGCAGTTTAATTAATTTTCAGTATATGGCAACAGTTTTACTATGCTGTGTCTACTGTCGACAAGCTGTTTTGCCGTCGCATGCTTAAAGAGCGAAATTCCCCACACAAGCGGCTTCCCAAATATACTCCAAACCTACTTTCTCCATTTCGCCATACACGATGCAAACATTACTCGTTCAAGCAAGGAATTTTAGTTTTCTTCCGGTTCACAATGTGAAAAATTTTAGTTTTCTTTTTTGATTTTGCCATCCACAACGTAAGCGGTTTGATCAAACCTCAACATGGCAGCCATAAAATAAAAAAAATTCGATTTTTGTTCAAATTTCCCTAAAGCGGCTTGTCAAATCCCATACACAACATAAATGGCTTGAGGCAAAGAGATATTTCGCTTGGTTTGTCAAAACGCTTGTGTGGTGTATTTCGCTCTTAAGCGTAGCTCCCCAGTTCGTTTTGTCAACGAAAAATTGAATCATAAATATTTCAGAAAAACAGCCGAAAACGTGTCCTTTTCACAACCATTTTCGGTACTCTTCTAGACCTAGGTTTCTGCCGCACACTTTAGTGGGAAACGTCAAGGTGTCCGGCAGTGGAATCGATAAACGGAAAAAAATACATTACAAAATTTGTGAAAAGAAATACTGTAACAGGAATTTTTAGGAAATAAAAATGTATTTGTTTCGTTTATTTTTAAACAAAATTTGAGTTGATAAATGCAACAGTAACAACACGCTCCTACATGCTGCCTTTAAACCTATTGGAGTTTATGTAGAAAACTATTAGCTATAGAATAAAACAAAAGTCAGATGCTCATTTCTGCTCCTTATATATATATATATATATATTTTTTTTTTAATACGCTTGTACATAATAGCTTCACCCCCATGCACAAATTTCGGGCTTTTTAATTAGATTTCACAGAAAGATTATGAGTATGCAGTTTTGTGGCCCATTTAATTTAAGAATAATAAAGTGCAACTTTAAAGAAGCTGGGACTTACGGTTGATTTTTGGATTTTTTTTTTTGTTGAAGGTGTTGCTCTTTTTCTTCATATCATAGAACTTACTTCGTATAGAAGAAAATAACTGGCACTGTCAACAAAAAAATTCTCAAAAATCAACGGTAAGTCCTAGGCACTTCAAACTTGCACTTTGTGACACTAAATTGACTGGGCTATAAAACTGCATACTCAAAATCTTTCTAAGGATTCTAATTAAAAATCCCGAGTTTTACCAGACGCCTTACTGGATCCGCCATTTCGAATTTTGCAATTATGACATCGGATTCGTAATTAGTGACCACTGTAGAGGAGCGAATCAACTTTATTTCAGAGGCAGAGGTACCGATTTTCAATGCCGATCGAAGAAGAACTTTTGATGAGCGAAGTACTTGAGACTTACACCACTAGCGACGAAATTTTTAAAGCTATAGACAAATTTGTACAGGAAAATGGTTTGAAATGGGGCAAGTGTGTGGAAAATTGCAGTGATAGAGCAGCTACAATGGTTAGAAAATCGAAAGGAGCGGTTTCTAGGATGCAGCAAGTGGCAGAAAACGCCTCAAGCAGCCACTGTATAATCCATCAGCATTCCCTGGCGACTACAAAGATAGTTTATAAACCATATTGGATGACGCTGCGAAGATAAATAATTATGCTTAGGGTTGTCCGCTTCAAGCACG
>NW_023458561.1:16737475-16740708 GCF_013731165.1 Rhagoletis pomonella | reverse complement strand
GAGAGTTTTATACCTTCTTCTCAGATACTTACAAGATCTTTTCATAAGACCAATTTTTTCACAATTTTGTTCACTGTTTGCTTAACATGCTCATAAAATTTTAGTTTGTTATCTATATATATACCCATGTACTTAATGAGTTTAAGCGATTTCTATTCTCAAGTTACGTACCTGATGACAGTACGAATGGAATTATAATAGGGAGGTTTAAGTTTTTTAAACTATAATTTTATTTAGATTCAACTTAAGTTTATTTAAACACACCATTTGTACAAAGAATCCAAGTCTTCTTGCATTTTAGTCGTCACAGTGTGTAAGTTTATGTCACTGATCGTTAACAGTGTATCATCAGTTTTAACTTACAGTGCCAGAGTGCCATATTTATGTCGTTAATGTAAATATTAAAAAGTATTGGGGCCAATACCGATCCCTGCGCCAACTCAATATTGACTGCCACTGTATTTGACACACTTGACTCGATTACAGTTTGTTGCATACGATCTGAGAGTAAGCTTCGAAACCAGTTAAGCTCCGGGTTTTCAATACCAATGCATTCGAGATTTTTCAACATTCTTGACCTGTCAATGGTCTCGAAAGCCACAACGATGTTCATTTTCCACTGGGTCTCGTAAGAGTGTTTAGCTCTAAGACCTTATTGCTCCTTAATGAGTATGTTTTTACTTTCAATGTGGCGCACCAACTGATTTTTAACCACATTTTCCAAGATTTTTTCCATACTAGGCAGTGTATTAATTGGTCTAATTTCCTCAGCTTTTACAGTTTTTACCGGACCTATGGTCGAGGTTTTCCATTTTTTGGTACTGTTCCTGATTCAAGACCCTTATTTATTAATAAGGCGTAAAAGTGTTCCATGTATTCAACTGAATCCTTAATAACACCTTCAGATAATGAATTATTTCCACCAATTTAGTCTTAAATTTCTACACTATAAGGATGACATCATCTGAAGTAATTCTCTCAAATTTAAAGGTGCCTCGACTCTTTTCATGTCGTAACTGGTCACAGTTTACGCTCTCTGACAAACCAAATTTGTATGGGGCCACCTGTGAAGTAACACCTTTCCTTTAGTAAAATAATTATGTAAATCGGTTAACGCGGTCTAAAGTTATGCGGCAACATACATAAAAAAAAATATTCCGACGAATTGATAACCTTCTCTTTTGTAAAGTCGTTTAAACAGAGCAATCGTTTTTTGGGCATATCGCCGAGTCGTTACCCAGCAAAAAACACGATTACTATAGAAGCATAAGTGGAAACGAGCTAAGCGATGGGAATCGCTTACCCTTTCCCTTCAAAAAGGCATTATTTTAACATGGCCATGTCATAGGCCGTAAGCCCTTACCCGCAGCATTACCTTCGAACGAAGGGAGAACGCATGGATAAACAGAATCCAGAGAAGCGAACAAAGAATGCCTTACAGAGAAACTAATGTAGAATGCCTAGATAAGTACATACTTATTTATATTAAATTGAAAACAGCAAAAAAGATTGTCTTAAAAGATAAAAGCCTTTATAAATCAGTTTTTATAGATACATATGTATGTATTTAGGTATTTAGATTTTACTTAAAAATCGGAATGTACATACATGCATATTTAATTAAGCTTAAAATTGTACCTCCTCACTCTTGTACTTCACTTCATTGGCTGACTTCAACTTCGCTGCAAATTGAACAAAGCAAAACATGATTTTTATGCAAGACAAATTTCCACAGAAAGTAACGGTAGAAAAAGAATTTTTGGATATTCATTCTATTTTTCAGCAGACTACGATGCAGCTTTCTACTTTGCATTCCCCGAAATGAAGCAAAGAAGCGAAAAAGAAAATATTGTAGGACATTCTACTTTGCATTCCCGTAAATGAAGCAAAAAAGCGAAACAAATAAAATATTGTAGGACATTCTACTTTGCATTTCCCGAAATGAAGCAAAGAAGCGAATTAAAAAAAATATTATCCGACATTCTACTTTGCATTCCCCGAAATGAAACAAAGAAGCGAAATAAATAAAATATTGTAGGACATTCTACTTTGCGAAGCGAAAAAATTCGAAGGCATTATAACACTATGCCTTCTAGAACACGTTACCACTAAAAGCGATTACCGATTTTTTGCTGGGTACCTACCAGTGTTGGCAATAATCGATTGATATTTTAATCAATTAGTTAATTCGATTAAATTCAATCCGATTACAGTTAATCATGATTAATTTTAATCCGATTAAACAGTTAATCGTAACCGCGATTAAAAACATGAATTTTTAATCATTAACCCTTAATTTGATTAAATAGGTTTTGTAATTAATTAAATTATGCTGAAATTTTACTGTGCACACAAGGCCAGTTAATCGGGTATGGCAAAGTCGGTTTTCCTCATCAATCTAAGCAATTTGGTGTGCATTTTCATTAAGATCTATTTGAACATACGCTAAGCAAACTAGGCTTTAGTATCCCTCTGCACATGCGCGATGGGTTATAAAAATTCCCAATTTATGTATTACTAATAAAAATTATTAAAATTTTTTTATATATTATGCGTGAAACACAAAAAAAATAACTTTAACCCGTGGTTGGTTCCAAATTCGGACAAACTAGACCTCTTAATCAGATTTTTTTTAATTGGATTAACGATTACTGATTAAAATTAATTAATCGTAGTCACAACCGACGATTAACGATTAAAAAAATGTAATCATTAATCGTACGGATGATTGCGATTAATTAATTTTAATGGTTAATCGCGATTAACATTTTAATCTTTAATCAGATTAACAATTTGCCAACACTGGTACGTACTAATTGCGCTAATATGATAGGTTGACGTTTTTTTGTCGAGTGTTGTTAGTTATCTCGAAAATAACTTTCAGTTTAATAACAACAAATTTGAATAATTTAATAGCTTTTGCCCACAACTTACAATTCTTTTTCCTCTATTTACTGACGTTGTAAAAGGGTTTTGCAATAAAGACATTCAGTTAGATACTCTTTTTAGCGAATTCCTAGCCTTTCAAAGTTTATGCATATTTGAAAAAAAAAAATTTTTTAATTTATTTATTTATTTGTTTTCGTTATTTTTTTGGTCTTATAACAATTATATTCAACAATTTATATTGAGCTCGAGTCCGTTTTTTAAATGAAAATTTATTGTGGAAAAGCAACAATAATTTGAAAAAAATGGTAGAAGTGATAGCTATTTCGAAAATCACCACATTTCCT
>NW_023458561.1:16737079-16737465 GCF_013731165.1 Rhagoletis pomonella | reverse complement strand
TTTGCTAATAATTCTATTTTTAGAATGTTTAACTTTTAGGTGTGCTCATCCTTAAGTTATTTGTTTTTGTTATTTTTTTTTGGCCTTATAACAATTATATTCAACAATTTGTATTGAGCTCGAGGCCGTTTTTTAAATGAAAATTTATTGTGGAAAAGCAACAATAATTTGAAAAAATGATAGAAGTGATAGCTATTTCGAAAATCACCACATTTCCTCATCAGACTTCTTTCAGTAGGCTTCGAACCGACGGTCCCACTGACCATATGTCTTTTTCAGTGATGTGAGGATATAAGATGTTTGGTTCTCTTCCTACTTCTTCTAGCATGGCCGGGGATCCACATGATTCTGATTTTGTTTCTGTGTTGATACAATAATTCACCTAT
>NW_023458561.1:16733199-16736979 GCF_013731165.1 Rhagoletis pomonella | reverse complement strand
TGATACAATAATTCACCTATACGGTTGATCAACACCGCACTATTGTTTATGTTCAATAATGCATCAATTGTCGACTTACTATCACTGCATATTATGTACTTCTTTTCTGTTTGTGAGGCGAAAAGCACTGCTTCATGTAGCGCAGCCGCTTCAGCTGATAGTAAAGAGCAGTACGGTGGTAAAGCACCGACAGCTATTGTGACACCTTGGTCATTTGTCACTGCAAATGTTGTGTGGGTGTGTGATTTTGACCCATCGGTGTAGATGATTTCCCACTCTGATTTGTAAGTCTCAACAGCGTCGTTAAACAACTGGACGTATTGGCCAGCGTTAGTTTTTTCCCTTTGGTATTTGTAGAGAGTGTCTATGACTGCGGATTTTAGCGTCAGCCACTGCGGATGAGTGCTCTCCTTAACAAGTTGTGGAGCTGATATAATGTCCAGCTGATTAACGAATTACAAGCATCTCATTATCGCTGATGGCTTGTTTGTTGCATGTTGTGGTGCTTTCACTACATCAAACAGGAGTTTGTTTTAGCATTGAATGGTTTTTGGAGTAAGCATCATTGTGTTGTGTGTTGTTCTGTTGTGAATGTCTGGTAGGCCTGCTTCGGCTAACACGGTTTTAATTGGAGAGGTAGGAAAAGCGCGAATACTTCTCCTTGCCGCTGTGTGGTAGGGTGCTTGGATCAGCGCGAGGTGTGTTTTAGAGCAATGTCCATAAATTGGCAGGCCAAAGCCAATTTTAGGTAACATCAAAGCTTTTACAATACTAATTAGAGTTGTAGTGTGGATATGACAATGTTTTGACGTGAGATATTTTATAATATTTAGTCTAGTGAGTAAGCTTATTCTAAGATATTTACAATGGTCTTTATAAGTAAGTTTTTTATCAAAAATTAGACCAAGTATTCTTAATGAGTTAGTGTGCGGAATTTGTGTATTAGCAAGGAGGAGGTTAGGGAAGGTACACTTTCTTTTTCTGCAGATGTGAAAAGTTGCGCTTTTATTTGCGGAAATTTGGGTCCCTGATGTCTTAGACCAATCGGCAATATCGGTTAGGATCCCAGTAAAAGCAGCTTTGACTTGAGTCAAGTCTTTCAAAGCCGAGAAAATTAACACATCGTCAGCGTAAATCAAATGGTCTACATATGTATTTGAGGATATTAAGTGGCTGAGCTGATTAAATGCTATAATAAAAAGTGTTGCCGAGAGTGTGGGTAAGTAGACGAGTTGTGTGTTACGGAGAGTTTTCGGTTTTGCTTTGATAAATCTATACATTTTATTTCCAATACTCCATTTCCTTATTTCCTGCAGTACAACGTGGGCTCCAATTCTGTCAAAAGCTTTCTCAAAGTCGAGACTAAGAACGGATAAGTGATTTTTGTCAGATAATGTTTTTAAGGCGCAGTTTTCAAAGAAGAGCAGTGGATCAATAACACCCAAACCCTTTTGAAATGCGAACTGATTGGGACTTATCACCCCTTTTTATTTGGAAACCACATGACCCGCTTGGAAATAATTTTTTCAAGAACTTTTGACATACAGGTTATTAGGGATATAGGTCTAAAATTTTCTACAGAGGTGTTGGGTTTATTGGGTTTTGGGATAGGGATGACATTGGCTTCTTTCCAGTATTGAGGAAACACGCCTTGGTCGAGGATATTATTATACAGAGTTGTGAGTCTGGTTTTCAAGGTATGGGGTAGGTTTTTTAAGAGGGGATATGTTATTTTGTCTGTACCGGGTGTTTTTCCAGTCATGTTGGAAATTGTAAAGTCAAACTCTTCTGTTGTGATTGGTGATTCAATTAATGTAGCCTCAGGGCACGGAGTGGGATTTTGATACGTATCAGAAATGAACTGTTTTGAGAGAGTAGTAAAATTAGCGTGGAAGTTAGAGCTGTGGGAATTGTTCGACCATGTACGCGCAAAGTTTTCCACCATGTCTTGATGATTGTAGATGGGTCTTTGTGCAGAGTGAATAAAGTCAATTCTACTAGGTGTGTATCCTCCTGCGAGCGCTTTTAAATCGCACCATATATTTTTGGGGCTTGAGGTGGGTTTTATGCTAGCTGTGAGTTTTCAAAAGATTGATTTTTTGCAAACTTTAGCTCTATTCTAAAGTCTGCATTAGCTTTTTTGTACTTAACTAAATTTTCTGTTGTTCTATTTTGTTTAAACGAGGCCCAAAGCGATTGCTTTGTGTTTCTTAAAACAACTAGTATATTCGTCAAATACGGCAGTTTAGTGTCAAATTTTCTAGTGTTTGGTTGTGGTATAGCTATGTGGGTTGCGGACCGCACTATCGTTTTTATTGTACAAGCTTCTACATTTATGTTTTTGGATACGGGTTTTGCACTTGCTAAGGTGGTGGCTAGATAACAGTATTTTGGCCAATCAGCTTTTTCCGTGAGAAATTTTGATCTCGGTTTGATGGTGTATGAATTAGGGGTGGAGAGGGTAGTTATAATGGGGAAATGGTCGCTATTATGGAGATCGTCTAATGTGTGGGAAGAGAGTTTAGGGGCTATGGATGCTGAACAAAGGGCAATATCTACGTGGGTGAAGGAATGGTGGGTTGAAAAGTGAGTTGGTGATCCGTCATTGAGGACAACGAGATTTTTTGACATGATGACATCTTCAAATGCTTGGCCCCTGTGATTTGAGGAATGAGATCCCCAAAGTGGGCTCCATGCATTGCAATCACCTACAATTATTGTGGGTGTTGGGAGCGTATTTATAATATGAATAAGTTCTCCTACACTGAATTTTTGATGCGGCGGGATGTAAAAGGTGGCTACCGATAGCTTGAAGCCTATGTCGATTTCAATTGCAATGACGGAAATATTGGAAGAGATCGTTTGTGGTTTATGGATTTTTTAAGCCAAAGGGCAATGCCTTGTTTGGCTGAGTTGTTTTGAGGAAGGTTGTGAAAAAACCCAGTATATTTGTGAGGAGTGTATGCTGTTTTGTTTGCTGGGAGGTGTGTTTCCTACAGTGCAATACTTTGTGGTGTAAATTGGTTAATGAGTAAATTGAGATCAGTGTAGTTGTTGAATTGAACCTTTTAAATTCCACTGAAGAATTCGCATGTTCTATTCTGTGTGTTGGGTGTCTGTAGATAAAGGGGTAACGGGTGGATTTCTAAGGTGTGAAGTCAGGTTTGAAATGAGTGGGAATGTTTGTGAAGTCAATAGGCGTTGTTATAGCGTGGTCAACAGTTATTGACAAAGAGTCATCGACTGCATTTGTGTTTGGGAGAGACTGTGTGTAATTTGTTGTATTTTTTGTGATGGTTTCGTTTTCTTTTGCTTTGCTGTTCATGTAATTTACTTTCGCATTTGATGGAGGAAGAGAGGAAAGAGAATTTTGTGCTTCAGTTTGGATATATTGTTTGACATTTGCGGTCTCTTTATTTGTTGAATTATTAGCTATGCTAACGAAGGAGGTTGATAAAGAGTTTAATGTTGGTGGTATTTGCGTATTTGGTATTGTCTGTTTGTATAGATACTATTCTCTTCATTTGGGTAAATTTCGGGTGCAATTTACTTGACGATGAGTGGTCAGCTGAGCAGGTAACGCAATGGGTAAATAATTAACCCACTAAAGATAAGCGCTGGCTACTAAGGCCTTCGGCTCATGTTACTACAAATTATCTTACATCTCTATATTTTAGTTTTAGCTTTGTTAAAATATATTGATATATCTGAGATTTTACACAATTTTAAGAATTTGTTGATAGCACTGATGTTATTGACGTTTGGTGTCTTCAGTAGGTT
>NW_023458561.1:16732040-16733099 GCF_013731165.1 Rhagoletis pomonella | reverse complement strand
TATGCTAACGAAGGAGGTTGATAAAGAGTTTAAAGTTGGTGGTATTTGCGCTTTGTGAATATTCACTGCTTCGCGAAACGAGCATTTATTGTCTGTTTGTATAGTTACTATTCTCTTCATTTGGGTAAATTTCGGGCACAATTTACTTGACGATGAGTGGTCAGCTGAGCAGTTAACGCAATGGGTGCGGGTGCATGGTTGGAGGTTATGGGGTGGAAGAGCGCACGTGTCGCAAACAGGGGGCTTATTGCAGCGTTTTTTTGTGTGGCCAAGGCATTGACAGTTCTTACACCTCATGGGGTTTGGGTAGTACGGTCTTACTTTGGTCGTATACCACGAAGCATCAATTTTTTTCGGAAGGTAGTAGAGGTCAAAAGTTAGGAGGATCACTCCACTTGGAGTTGATTGACCATTTACAAATTTTGGGAACTTGTAAATTTCCACAACACCCTGTTCTTTTAAATTTTCAACGATTTCATTGTCTGCGACGTCATTTAAGCAGGGAGCGTAAATGGTGCCTTTTGAAGAGTTTAGATTCTTGTGCAGTTCAATTTCTTTTGTTCCAGTAAATTTCTTAGCGATAGTACCATTTTTCACAAGAAGTAGCAAGTTTCCGTCTCTTAGTTCAGTGATTTTAATTATATCCGAGGTAATATTTTTCAGTGCTTTGTTAACAGCGAAGCAAGAAAACTTATTCATAGGCTTGTTTGTTTCAGTTGAACTTACCACTATATATTTAGGGCTTTCTTTTGTAACAGTCGGTAAAACGGGGAAGAGTTCGTCTTTGGGAATTTGGTAATTTTTTTTCTTTCTTTTTGGTTGGGGACTAGAAGATAATAGGGCGTACCTATTACTCTCTAGTGGGGTCCCCAAAGGGGACATTTTTCACGAGTTTTTATTCTATTTAATTGCGGTTCGAATAACTATGAACACGTTTTTTTTGGCAAACAATAAGAAAGGTATGTGTGTATGTCCCTCTCTTTAAACAAATGTATGCAGCCGAATATCACAGAGAGCACAACCGTATACGCCTATTGGCAGTCGATGACTGAAAAAAAA
>NW_023458561.1:16729856-16731940 GCF_013731165.1 Rhagoletis pomonella | reverse complement strand
ACAATATACATATATAGACTGAGATGAAATACCTTAAAAGCCAGTTTGGCGAAAGTAATTTAAGTGAAAAATAATTTTTTCTCTCAGGTTCTATATTAAATTCAAATAAAAAATAAATTTTCATTAAATTGCTTTCATGAAACTGGGTTTAAGGTATTTCGACAGGTGGTGATTTGAGATTCACCACTGCGGAACTGAACCCTGGTTTCTTCGAATGGAGCTTTAACGTATAATAATATTGGTAAATCACATCCATGGGGCCAATCGTAACACACCAGAGTTCGATATATTCAATGGTGCAACAGGTCGATTTAGTCTGACATTTACGGTACCTCTTCTCACATGTCGATTTTTAGTAATAACTATACTAATTGTGAAACTAAACTATCCAGAGACCTACTCAAACAAACACACACAACTTTGTTAAAATCCCTCCAGCCATTTAGGATTTCACTCACGATTCTACTTACATTGCCAGTATATATTTTAAAAAGCAGACAAATCGGCCCGTAAATACGTTAGATATAAAACTTGTATTTTTTTTTGTCGTGGTGGACCTTCCGCTGGAAACACCCATACGTATCAAGGAACTGTGACCACTGATGTTAACCATAAAGAAATTTCCTTATAATGACATGTTATTTATGATGTAATGTGGAACGATTTTCCGTCATCCCTTGTCAAATTTGGTTTGGAGACAAACCGGTTTCGGCGTTGTGACATCTTCAGTGTCATTTTTCGTTCTGAATATTTTCTGTTTGTCCGTCACTATTTATAGCCGTGTTAAATCGTCGTTGGTTCATAGTTAGGTACGTCTCAGCGGATTATATTCTTTCGTTCAACCAGTAGTTTCAGTTCTGTGTGTACATCCTCAGGTAGAAATTAGCTGTTCACCTCTTTTTTGATTAATTGTTGCATGGATTCGCAGGTAGGTTAAAATCAGTTATTTTCTTTCTCTTTGTTTCTGTAGTTTGGACCTTCAAATGATACGGATCTTTACCCATCGATACCAACGGCAGAAACAGTTACCATCTTGACTAAAACTTTGATAGAAAAAAACAGACATGAACGTAGCAACGGAAATCGTGAACACATTGAGGGTAGCACTAGACCAAAACTACTTCAAGTTTAATAACAAAATATATAGACAAACTAACGGGCTGGGGATGGGTAATCCCACATCTGCAATTTTAATGGAAGTGTTCATGCAACATTTAGAGGAAAAGTATATGACGGAGCTGACAACAAGCCTGGGGGTAAAGTTCTACGCAAGACACGTCGATGACATCATATGTCTTGTAACGGGAGACAAGGAAGAACAAATTGTAGGCTATCTCAACGACCAACACACGAATATAAATTTCACTATGGATAAGGAAAACGAAGGCAAAATAAACTATTTGGACATAACAATTAAAATATATAAGGTTACCAACAAATGCGAATTCGGGATATATAGAAAGCCCACGGCCACATACCCGATAATACACAGTACTTCAAACCACCCTCAACAGCACAAAAATGCAGCCTTTAGACATCTAATAACCAGGCTTGAACGAACCCCATTGGAATAAGAAGCTTACAGCAAAGAACTTAATACGATATACGCAATCGCGGAAAATAACGGATACAGAAAGGGCCTAGTAAACAAGATAGGAAGAGAAACAAAAACGAAGAAATCAAATAAGAAGGAAAATAATGGAAAGGCTTGGGCAGTCTTGACTTATACGTACGGTGACCATCCGTCCTGTATTATACGGGACAGTCTTCTTTTTTGACCAATTGTCTTGGTAATTTCTTTATTTTATACGAGACACCAAATGTTCTGTATTCCTTTTCACGCCCTGTATTTGTCCCGTATTCAGTGTTCGGCATTTCGATGCCTTAACAACCCATTAAAATGGCATGTCTATGAAAAAGTTTTAAGTGATGTTGGAATATGATTGTAATTTTCTCCATAAATAGTTATTAGTTTCTAATCTGAATGCCTGTGATTCGAATAGAAAAATGCATACAGTGACCAAAATATAAATTAGGACTCGACATTTTAGTAACGTTTGGCTATTTTCATTTTGTTTATTTTA
>NW_023458561.1:16724839-16729846 GCF_013731165.1 Rhagoletis pomonella | reverse complement strand
AAAAACTATGAAAATTAATTCTGCAAAGTTTCACCAAACTTTCAAACTTTTTGATCTTTTGAAGGTTTGTAGCTCATTAAAATTCATTATAATAAAGTGCAAGTGCAATGTGTTCTGCTCATTTGCTTCTCTTTTAAAAATATTATCGAACATACTTCGTACGAAAAAATGCGTAACACCGTTAAAAAAAAAATATAAATCCAAATATTAACGGTATATCCTAGCTACTTCGAACTTGCATTTTATTGTATTAAAATTTAAGGAATTTTTTGTACCAAATTTTGTGGAGAAAAAATCTCGAGAAAAATATCCTATAGGTTTAAGGATGCTCTTTCAGCTCTAATACACTTAGGATCATTGAAGAAGGTTTTAAGATCTGTTAGCTTGTGTGGAAAAAATAGCAAAATTATTTTTTGTCCCGTATTCGGCCCCCATAAATATGGTCTCCGTACTTATACGGGCAAAACGTCATATAAATTGGCTAAGGTATTCCAAAAGTATAACATTAATACAGCATTTAGAACGAAGGACAATGTGGGGAGGATACTACGAAATAGTGCAAACGAGGAAGACCCACTAGACAAGCAAGGTGTATATAAGTTGACTTGCGAATGTCAACATAGTTACATAGGACAAACAGGGCGCAAGATAAAAACAAGATATCATGAACATATAAGGGACTGCAACAAAAAAATGCTAAAACCTTCTACTACCCCGGAATCGAACTTCGCAGACCATATGACAGAAAACCATTGTACGCCAATGAAAATAGAAAAGACAGCCAAAGCATCTGATATATTATTCGAAACACTCAGGCTACTATACGCAAAACAAAATAGAAACCCTGCAACTACCATAAACAATGAAATGCAGGTCCAAACTACAGAAACAAAGAGAAAGAAAACAAGTAAGAAAGTCTAAGTTCGGGCGGAGCCGAACATTAAATACCCGGCGCAAGTATTAAATATATGTTTTCCACCTTTCCGAAAGCTACCGCTACATGATAAGCCGGGGTGCGAAATATTGCAGTTTCAAGCATTTCTGAAATTTACCGTTATATAAAAAGCGGCCGTAATTTTAGTCCGATTTCAATAATTTTCAACGTTTTGCTTTTAAGTGGCAAGCACAATAACCACACCGAGTTTGGTACAAATTGGTAGAACGGTTACCGATATACATATATGTGATCACAAGTGGGCGGTGCTACGCCCATTTTCCAAAACTTTGTCATAAACGTATTTCTTGGTAAAGAATTGTTGCAATCATCAATTTTGAATAAATTTGCTTCAATATTTACTGATTTATCGAAGATTTAGTATTTCTCGAAATTACCGTTATATGGGATGTGGGCGTGGTTATTGTCCGATTTTAGAAATTTTCGGCAAGTTGGTATGCTGTACCAGGACCAACAACTGTGCCAAGTTTGGAAGAAATTGGTGTAGCGGTTACCAAGATATACACATGTAACCATAAGTGGGCGTGGCTACGCCCATTTGCCAAAATTTTGTAATATTCTTATTTTTCGTCTAAAACTCATTGCAAATATCAATTTTTAGTGAATTATCTTCAGTAGTTACTAAAATATCGCAGTTTTCGTTTTTCTGAAAATTACCGTTATATGGGAGGTAGGCGTGGTTATTGTCCGATTTTTTTAATTTTCAGCCACTTAGTATGCTGTACTAAGGCCAACAACTGTGCCAAGTTTGGAAGAAATTGGTGCAGCGGTTACCAAGATATACTCATGTAACCATAAGTGGGCGTGGCTACGCCCATTTTCCAAAAATTTTTAATATTCATGTTTTCCGTCTGAAACTCATTGTAAGTATCAATTTTGAGTGGATTATCTTTAGTAGTTACTAAAATATCGCAGTTTTCGTATTTCTTAAAATTACCGTTATATGGGAGGTAGGCGTGGTTATTATCCGATTTCGCCCATTTTCAATACCATCCGTCCCACGCCCAAAAGAAGTTCACGTACCAAGTTTCGTTTAGATATCTCAATTTTTACTCGAGTTATCGTGTGCACAGACGGACGGACGGACGGACGGACGGACGGACGGACGGACAGACAGTCACCGCTTAATCGATTTCTCTGTTCATTCTGATCATTTATGTATACATTTGTCTATATCTATCTCGATTCGTTTTGCCTGTTACAAACAACCGTTATGTGAACAAAGTTATAATACCCTTGTGCACAAGTGCGCTCGGGTATAATAACTGACTTTTACCTACCTGCGAATCCATGCAACAATTAATCAAGAACGAGGTGAACAGCTAATTTCTACCTGAGGATGTACACACAGAACTGAAACTACTGGTTGAACGAAAGAATATAATCCGCTGAGGCGTACCTAACTATGAACCAACGACGATTTAACACGGCTATAAATAGTGACGGACAAACAGAAACTATTCAGAACGAAAAATGGCACTGAAGATGGCACAACGCCGAAACCGGTTTGTCTCCAAACCAAATTTGACAAGGGATGACGGAAAATCGTTCCACATTACATCACACTCCTACCCTGTCGGAAACACCAACAACGAAAATGAGAACATGTTATTTACATAAGAATGAGATGTGATTAATGTTGTTTGATATTAGAATTTCACATCATTAAGAACGAGTGTGAATGACCAATACAAACGACGAAAATAGTCAGTGATGCCAAATAAATGGATAGTGCTATTAGTTCACTAGGTAAAAGATTTCTGTTTTGAAACTTTTTGTCACTGTGTTCGTTGCAGTCACGGATGATAGTCACCGTGACTGCAAAGTCACAGCCACAAATAATGTTGTTGTCACGAGATCGCCCATCTCTACGCTAGACCAATCTGGTGCGTTTCCACAGTTTGAATTTTGTATGTATTTTTTTTTTGAATACTACACTCAAACGAAGCAACTGAGAGGATCTTAAGTATAAAGTTTGCTTCCTGGCGCAAAGAGAGAAACCGACTTATAATTCAAATTTTTGAAAATGAACTCCGAATTAAGACAAATTTTAAAATGAAATGTAAAGAATTCTGTGACGATTTAAACACTGAGAGTAGAAATTTTGTCAATGCTATTCAAAAATTTTATAAGTATTAAATAATCTATTGGCTCCTGACTACACTGATGTTATAAGATTGTTTTATACTACATGTTAAAGTGTACACTCATGTTAAAATAAATAACATTTTTATTTTTAACGAACTACAATTTATTTATATACCAAAATAATGTTAAAAACAAGTACTCTGGCGGTTTAAAGTATTTTCTGTTACTTACATTCATAATTTTGCTTTGAATAAAAGTGTACTGAAAAGTACTGATTTTTATAGCATGAAAAAGTCGAATGTTTTGATTTCGCGCAAAAAAAATTTGGCAACCCTATTTTAAAATCAAAATGACAACTGACGGAAGCCGTCGTACGCCACAATTGTGTTTACTCTTATTTCACTACGGCAACTGTACACCTGTTCACTTACCGCTGACTGCTTTACCGTCGTCCGCAGTAATTCCGGGTAGAGCTATACAGATGCAAGCGTCAAATGATTTAAGGGTAAAATTGAGAGCTTCCAATAAGCTTAAAGGAAATAATGAAATCATCGAAACAATTTAATTCTTCACATTAAAGATTAACGAGCATAAAATTTGCATTGTGTTTTCTTATTTTCGTTAACAGTCAAACTATTTTAATAGTAGGTGTGACGGGAACTTTTTTTAGCACAAAAAGCGTGCCGTGGTGAAAAAAGTTAGAGAACGGCTGCATTAGTACATTAAGGCTAAATCCTTTATTGCACAATAAGAAATAAAAAGATAAGAACATTAAATAAGGGAAACCAAGAAAATATAACACAGAATTTAAAAATTTTATAGTACTTATAATTATACAGAGTTATTACAATAACCAACATAGAAAATGTATAATGCTGGATTTCTACTAGGCACTAAATGGCAAAAATAACAAATGACAAAGTTGGGCATTAAAAAATATCCGTGTCATTACGTTAACAAAATTTTCATTATGTTCATTTCCACATGGCATATATTTTTTGTCATTTCAATGCCTAGTGGAAATTCGGCATAACCATTTTAAATTGTTTTATTAGAAAAATAATCGTTGATAAGACCTTTGAAGTTGTGCTTACGTAAAGAGTTCTTCCAAGATGCTGGCAGAGAGTCCCAAAGTTTTACAGCATTAACAAAAAATTATCTCGACGATAATTATATTTCGGTAAAATAAAACTGGAAGAGCGTACACTTCAAAGGAACTTGAGTTTTTCATACAGGTATTCCGGTTTCTTAAACATAATCAGTTTGAATATAAAAATGCAATTTCGAGCTTTTAGGAAATTTCTTAAGTCGCATCCTAGTATCGAAATTCTGAGGGTATTTAAATGATCAAATTTCTTTAAGCCATGTACATATCTGGTGGAAAAATTAACAACGTTAAGTGTTTGAAAGATTGAGAGTCAAGTTCGCTATAAACTACATACATCATAATAAGTAATGAGGGGAACAATCAGACTAATTACCATTTTTTTATAAGTGTCTTGGGGTGCAAAACCAGAGGTAGCTCGGGGACACCGCAGTGTATACTAAATTTTTCTAACCACATCGTTTATGTGATCCTCACAAATCAGTCTAGAACTTACTATGAAGCCAAGATTTTTTACTTTAGCAACTACCTAGCAGACCCGGCGAACTTCGTCCAGAGATTTTTAATTAAACATTTTGGGCCAACAGTTTGTCCAACAATCCACATTTACGATTTGTACTGGCACATTCATCGGCTAAGACTATGGTTTGGTGATCGTTTTCCGCATTAAATAACCGAACGAAAGTGTTATGTCCAAGAGAAGCTCCCTGGCGCCAACAATGATCCGGATCTATAGTGAATGTGCCCGAGAAACTTTATCTTATAGCTGTTGGCAATTTCTAAATGAATGCGTATCCTTGTTCCACAGAAATACAATATACATATATAGACTGAGATGAAATACCTTAAAAGCCAGTTT
>NW_023458561.1:16719371-16724739 GCF_013731165.1 Rhagoletis pomonella | reverse complement strand
ACACAACTTTGTTAAAATCCCTCCAGCCATTTAGGATTTCACTCACGTGTTAGTTTTAATTTTAACAGATGCAATTTCGAAGAATTTAATAATCTACTGCTAGAGCTTGACTGGGATGGCATCTTTACTAACGTTAATGTTAACCGGAGTTTTGAATTGTTTAGGTCCACGGTGCATAATTTGTGTATGGAGCATATTCCAATATTTTCCAACAGAAAATACAAGCATCCATGGTACACTAAGGAATTGAAGCACCTCAAAAATCGCTGCAATAAGTATTATAAAAAATTCAAAGCGTCAAATAATACCTTGTATCTCTATAGTTATAAAAGTTGTTCTTCTGAGTTTAGAAAAATGGATAGAGCCCTTCGAAACAAATATATAAAAAATTTCGAGGACAATATTAAAACTAACCCGAAAGCTTTTTGGTCATTTATTAAATCTAAAAAATGTAAATCTAATATACCAACCTCGATGGTCTATAATAATAAGCATGCGGATTCGGCGGAAGATGCCGCTAATCTGTTTGCTGAATTTTTTAGTGCCAATTTTGTTGCTGATGATGGATTGGAGCTAAATACTTCAAGTGCATCGGATTCCTCTCTTTCGTTTGGCTCGTTATCCTTATCTGAGGTGGATGTTCAAAAGGGTACTGCATCCCTGAAATTTTCAACCCAAACAGATATTGATGGTTTATCTGTCATTCTTTTTAAAAATTGCCAGGCTCTTATTAAGCCGCTAATGCTACTTTTCAATTTATCGCTTTCTTCGGGTACTTTTATTAGTGAATGGAAGAAGACAAATATTACTCCAATTTTTAAAAGCGGAAATAAAAATGACGTTAAGAATTATAGACCTATTGCTAAATTGTCAACGGTTGCCAAGTTATTTGAAGCCATTATGAAGCACAAAATGGTCTTTTCAGTTCGAAATATCATATCTTCGAATCAGCATGGTTTTATTAAAGGGAGATCCACCGTTTCCAATCTAGCGATTTTTACGGAGGACTGTCTGGAAAGCTTTTCAGCTGGGTTGCAAATTGATACGGTATACACGGATTTTTCAAAAGCGTTTGACAGAGTTTCTCATACAATTTTGCTGGACAAGCTAGCCTGTTTAGGTTTTCACTCTAAATCTCTATCTTGGATTAAATCATCATTAAGTGATAGGTACTGTTCGGTGGTACTTGACGACACGTCCTCCCGATCTTTTCATGCCAGTTCAGGTGTTCCCCAGGGAAGTATCCTTGGACCGTTGTTATTTATTATTTTTATAAATGATATTAGTTTATGCTTCCTACATGCAAAATTTCTCCTGTACGCGGATGACCTGAAGGTTTATTCTGTCCTAGCAGGAAGGGAGGGTTCTTTCGCACTACAGTCCGATCTCGACAGGGTTCACGCCTGGTGCGTGAAGAATCGACTTTTTCTTAATATTGATAAATGTTCTCATTGCATTTTTTCCAGAAAGATTGTTACTGTAAATACTACTTATTATATTGCGGGTTCTCAACTGAAGACGGTGAACACGGTTAAAGATTTAGGAGTATATTTTGACTCAAAACTCACGTTTGCAAGCCACATAAATTTTATAGTGGCAAATTCTTACTCTATGTTAGCATTCGTTCGTCGAAACAGCTCTGATTTCTTGGATCCGTATACACATAAGAAATTGTTTATTGCCTTTGTTAGGTCCCGTTTAGAATATGCTGCCTTTATCTGGCGGCCTGCCCAGGTATCATATATAAATAGAATCGAGCGTATTCAAAAGATTTTTATTAAATTTGCACTGCGATCTTTAAATTTCACACAACCTTTGCCTTCTTATACCTCGCGATGTCTACTCTTAAGATTAGAATCACTTGATAATAGAAGAAAATATCTCTCTTGTTCCTTCATAATATAAGTCATAACTGGAGATATGGACTGTCCTGATATTCTAAGTAGGATACCTCTCAATATCCCTACTAGGAACTTGCGTCAGTTCGACATATTCTATTTGTATAGAGTTAAATCTAATTATGCCATAAATGCTCCTATCAGTCGAGCTCTTAGTGAGCTTAATCAAATCAATCGAGTTATTGATATTGACCTCTCACTTTCTGGAGGGATATTAAATAATATCCTCTTAAGCTACCTTAATAATAATTAGTAGTTAGATAGTTTCTTAGTAGTCAGTATGAAAATTGTATTCACTGATGATAAATAAATAAATAAATAAATAAATAAATATACCTACAGAAAAATTATATACACATTCAAAGATAAGTAAAAGTCAGTATGTTACCTTTCCACGCCAATAGAGATACTTATTATGAAAAATTCGGTTTGTATGGGAGGTGCCACGCCCCTTTTCAAATAGTCTGAATTTTTCTCCATGAGTATGCGATTGATTTCATATATCTCCATACCGAGTTCCAGTACTCTACCATGAACATTTCCAGAGATATACAGTATGACGATTTCGGTTTGTATAGGAGGTTCCACGCCCTTTCCCAATAACTCCAATTTTTCTCCATGAGTATTTATGTGATTGATTTCATATATTTCCGTACCAAATTCAAAAATTTTTCTATGAACACTTCCAGAACTAAGCAGTATGAAATATTCGAGATGTAAGGGAGGTACAACGCCCTCTTTTCCAATAGCTCCAATTTTTCTGAAAGAATATGCGATTGATTTTATATATCTCCACACCAAGTTCCAGGACTCAACCATGAACATTTCCAGAGATATGCAGTATGAAACTCCAGTTTTTCTCCCTGAGTATGTGATTGCTTTCATATATTTCCGTACCAAGTTCAAAAATTTTACCATGAACGCTTCCAGAAATATGTAGCATGAAATATTCGGGCTGCATGGGAGGTACCACGCCCTCATTTCCAATAGCTCTAATTTTCTGCAAGAGTATGCGATTGATTTTATGTACCTCCAATTTGTATCCAAGTGTATGGGATTGATTTCATATATCTCCATACCAAGTTCCAATACTCTACCATAAATACTTCCAGAGATATGCAGTATGAAAAATTCGGTTTGAAAGGGAGGTGCCAATTTTTCTCCAAGATAATGCGGTCGATCTCATGTGCGCCAATACCAAGTTCCATCACTCTACCATGAACATTTCCAGAGATATGGAGTATGAAAAATTCTGTTTGTAGGGGTGGTTCCACGCCCCTTTAATATATTGAGATTTTTGCTAGGATGGTTATCGGATCCATTAAACGTCTGCAGCAGGTGTCCGAAATTTCAAAAAAACGGTTCAGCCATTCTCGAGCTTTGCGATATACATAGATGGATAAGAGTTGCTGCTTTTAATATTGCGCTCACTTACGTACAAAAAACATAGCAGCAGGGTTTTTATGCGTAATTATATACATACACATGTATGTACATAAAGAGGCATATACAAATGTAAAGCTTGGAACACATGGGAAACGACGGGCTACGGACCACAGCTGTCAAATTATTTTAACACGTACTCTTATGTAGATAATTATTTTGGCGACGACACGACAACACTGCGACTAGCCAAAAATGTAGCTGTGGGCAGGTTGGATATATTTCTATTTTTTGTGTCAAACTCAAACAAATTCATGATGCCACTGCCGCGTTCAAAAAAATCATGTCGCCGTCGACAAGGTATTTAGATTATGTAGATGAAACCTTAGTGTCGTGTCGTGTGGTGATGTCGTCTTCGATGTGTTCAGAGCTTAAGTGCTAACAGCAATGTTAATTGCTCCTTGTGGCAACATAAACGACTACATACATAATTGCCTACAATATTTCTCCATGAGCTGTACATACATATTTGTTTTTTACTTCGCTTTTATTAGCTATGTAATATTGATGCGCCTAAAAGATGCAGTGATTTCCATTCTCAAGTTACATATCTGATGACAGTACGAATGGGAATTATGGAAAGCGAGTTTTTAGTCTTTTACAACCCTATTCCGGTTTTGCAATACAATGACAATTGATCATCCTTCATTGTCGTGATTTTGTCATTGTCGTTGCACGTTGGCATTCCTAACAAAAATGACAAGCGAAAAGCTTTTGTCAACTTACCATGCATGGTGAAATTGTTGTAGAAACGGCTGGTCAACGCTTTTAGCCCTGTTCGCGTACGCACTATCCAGTACTAATTTTCTGGGTTTTTTACTGGATGTCGTTTTCGTACGCAAAAACTTGCAAGAAACTAGCAAAAGAGGGGAAATTCAAAGAGCAAAAATGATAGCTGAACTTGCAAGTTTTACTGGATAAATTTTTACTAGCAACTATTTGCTAGTAAGAAAAACAGCTGATGGCGTGATGCTTAATGTAATTCACATTAGTTGTATTTTCGTATTCTCCAGCAAAAAATATCCAGTAACTTGCCAGTAACCAAATTTCGGGGAGTAAGCCAATATTTACTCCCAATGAGTGAAATATGCAAGAAAGTACGAAAACGCAATACCAGCAAGAAGTTGCTAGTTTTATGAACAGCTGATTAATTTGTTAAATTTCGATGCAATTTTCTTAGAAAAGTAGTATTTTGGATCTTATTATATATTTAAATAGGTTTATTTTGTCAATTTCAACTCTAAAAGCACCACAAACAATTATTTTGTTAATATGAATTACATTAAGCATCATGTCATCAGCTGTTTTTCTTACTAGTAAATAGTTGCTAGTAAATATGTATCCAGTAAAAATCCAGTAAAACTTGCAAGTTCAGCTGTCATTTTTGCTCTCTCGATTTCCCCTATTTTGCTAGTTTCTTGCAAGTTTTTGCGTACGAAAACGACATCCAGTAAAAAAACAGTAAAATTAGTACTGGATTTACTGGATATTAACAAAATAATTGTTTGTGGTGCTTTTAGAGTTGCAATTGACAAAATAAACCCATTTAAATATATAATAAGATGGAAAATACTAGTTTTCTAAGAAAATTGCATCGGAAAATAACAAATTAATCAGCTGTTCATAAAACTAGCAACATCTTGCTGGTTTTGCGTTTTTGTACTTTCTTGCATATTTCACTCATTGGTAGTAAATATTGGCTTACTCTCCGAAATTTGGTTACTGGCAAGTTACTGGATATTTTTTTGCTGGAGAATACGAAAACACCACTATTATTTGGAAAAAATATGAGCGGTGAAACACCAGAAAAGTGAGGATTTGTTTGAAATAGATAAATTCGTATATTTATTACTCTTATAAACAGTGTTGCCAACTTCTGAGTTTCAAAAAGCACCAAAACTTCGGAAAAAGACGTTTTACCGTACTAAAAGCACTAATTTTTTTTATACCAAAGGATATTTTTTTCATAACAGTTTGTATTTAACATAAGTGAAAAAAATAAATAATATTTATAAGTATAATTCAAT
>NW_023458561.1:16716057-16719271 GCF_013731165.1 Rhagoletis pomonella | reverse complement strand
AAAAGGCACTAGGCACTAAACAATTTTTTTTGGCGTTTTAATTTTCAAAAAGCACTAAATGTAGTGCTTAAAGCACCAAGTTGGCAACTATGCTTCTAAACATTTTAGATGTGCAAAATATGAGCGGACGACGCAGGAGCAGCTGCAATTTTATGTGCAGTTTTGTAGGGAACATCCGGAGCTGCAAAAAGGAAAAAATAGTCCGTGCTCGCCAAAACTGATGCAATCGCTCTGGACGCAGATGGCTGACAGCCTAAAGCTGATGCCACATAAAACTTTTTCTTCGCTTTACGCGACAGATCCGCTTTGACAAATAAGATGAATTGTATGAAAATACACAAAGCCCGCCACATAGATCGTTGAAGCTGCAGCGCGAAGCCAAAAGATGGCCAACTCCCATCTTTTTGCGCGCTTTGACAATCAACCGGTTTAATATTTATTTTGTTTCGTCCAAATTCGAATTTTCATGTAGAAACATAAAACTTAATTACATTGCTGATATTTTTAAAGCAAAATATATAAAGTCCACAGCAATTTTGACGAGTAAAAAAGCAGTATGTACAAAATTGTTTTCTTTGCGTTCATTGTGACATACCTTTTGCGTCTGGCGCTTCGCTAGCAAAGTTATAAATGTCACGCAAAGCTACAAAGTTTTATCTGGCATCAGCTTAAACACCATGCGTGGTCCCACCCGCTCCGTAGCAAAGTGGATAGATGTAAGTTTTGTATATTTACATACATAAATATGTAAGTATTTATATCTTTCATTTATGCATGAATACATTTGCATACACACATTATTTCGCAGACATTAGTGGCGTGGAAAAATCAGCTGCGCTGCAGAGCACGAAAAGTGCATGTGGATGTAATTGGAACAGGTGGGGGACAACGGACGGCAGACATCTCTCATTTTTTCACAAATTTATTAAATCGTCGCACTTTTTATATCTATACAAACATATGTTTTTGCCTTGTCACCTGCCCAAAAGGTCATGACAATAAAAATGACAATTGGCATGATTCGAGCTTTTAAATTTTGCTGCGAATACCAAAAAGCTGCAATTGTCATTTTTATATCAATTGTCATCGCGGTGAGTTTTGTCAGTGTGGCGGAATAGGGCTGTTAAACTATAATTTTTTATTTAACATAAGAATCAACATTAACGTTAACATTAGCACGTATGTATATGTATACATAACCCTTGCTTTGCGATGTATTCCATACGAATTAACAGCAGACGGCGCTCTCAGAGCAGAGCAGTGCTGTTATGTGGGCATGTATGTTAGATTATATAGGATTTTTAAAGTCCTGCGGTTTAATTTTTAGGAAGTGTTTAAACTTTTTTTTGCCTAAGACAATGAGAAGCCCATCCAGAACCTATAACCGAAATTTCAAAAAATCGGGCTTTGCGAACAGAAAAAAACTGGCTTTCAAAATATATATCCGTATAGATTGAAGAATATCAGCACCTCAGAGGGCTGGATCTTATCCTTGCATATTGGAAGCACATAAGACTTATTAACCACAGATAAATTTATATTTTGTATAAATAACACTGAACGTCAAAATCAACTTTATTTCTGGGTATTGGACCAATCAATTTTTTGAAAAGATTGAGTCATATGTAAAAACTAATTTCTCCTTTTTTCGAAGTTAGCCTCCGAAATCGAGATAATCGCCTCTTGCTCTTATTTAAACGGTATATATATAACCTTTTTTGAGCAAACTTATATTATATACAGGTGCTAAAGGGGTCAAATGTCAGATCTTCGAAAAATTAAAAATCTTATATTTCAAAAAATTTTAAACTGATTTTTAGAAAATTGGTATCGTAGTAAAGGTAATTAACCCCATTTTCTTCCGATATGTATATTCTTATACTTCGTAAATACAAATTTGAGAAAAAACACTTAAAAGGGGGAAAAAAATTAAAAAAAAAATGTTTTAAATAAAAAAGTAAAGTATTAGTAATACAATTGAATACTTTATTTAAATAAAACAGGAAATTTCATTTATGTAAACGATTAATTTTTAAGCAAATAAATATAGTTTAAAAAAAACTAAAAAACACGCTTTTAAAGCATATCAAACTAAAATGTAAAAAATAATTCTTAATATAAGTTGAAAATAATAATGAACAAAAAATACTAGTATTATTGTGAAAAAGCGTGGGGCGCTCTTTGCCATATTTTTCGTTTATCGAGCAACCCACACTTTTTCACAATAATACTAGTATTTTTTGTTCATTATTATTTTCAACTTATATTAAGAATTATTTTTTATTTTTTAGTTTGATATGCTTTAAAAGCGTGTTTTTTAGTTTTTTAAACTATATTTATTTTTAATTTTTTAGTTGGATTTATTGTTAAAAATACATTTTTTTTTCCGTGATTACTATTACTAACGACAGCGAGGTGCAGCAACGAGTAATCTTCTAAGTCATTAATAGTACAAGTTATATTAACAGTGGCACCCCGATTTAGAAGATATTCAACGATTTGTATTTTGCCAATATAACCAGCGAGACTCAGTGGTGTAGCATTTAAATTATTTTTCACAATCGGCTCCGCGATTGAATAATGCTCGTACAGCATCGAAATGATTATTTTCTACTGCTAAAAGAAGTGGCGTATTGCTAAATTCATCTTTGCAATTAATATCAGTACCGCGGTCAAGCAGTGAAAGATGGCGTTACATCATTTATTTTCAGCCATAGACGGTATTTGAAATTATGTCTGGTAATACATACGACTTGCGCCTTAGCCCGCTTGGCCAACTGTGCAACTGATTGGGATAGAATGTATTAACACTAATAAGCCGAGTGCTCGAGTCGGAAAGTAAGTAGACGGTACGCATGCGCAGAGGCTGTGTGAGGAAATTATTTAATCCTGGCGATCCTAATCAGGATAATGAGATAAATTTATGAAATTATTATATTGTCGCTGATTCTTGATAAGTGAACAAACTTTGAATTAAATCTGTCCGTTTAAAGTGGGTCGAAATCGAGTCCAAAGGACACAACACAACCGACTTCAATTCTCATATACAAATTTAGGAGTATCGTTAATTTTTTCATGATCCAATTATCGGATCTAAACCAAATTAGTATGGAACCACCTCTGACACACTACTTTTCCGATAAAGAATTATCGAAATCGGTTGACGAGGTCCAAAGTTATGCGGTAACATACATAAAAAAAATAAAAAAATATT
>NW_023458561.1:16713990-16715957 GCF_013731165.1 Rhagoletis pomonella | reverse complement strand
GGTATCAAACGGCTCGGAGAGGTCCTTCCCTATTCTAACGGAGCTGGAGGTATTGCTCAACGTCATTTTACACAGCCGCATTAGTTTCGAGGGGATACCAAATGCAGACATCGCGGCATAAAGGAAACTTCTCTTCGTGCTGTCGAAAGCGGCTTTGAAATCGACAAATAGATGGTGTGTGTCGATCCTATTCTCGCGGGCCTTTTCCAAGATTTGGGGTATTGTGAATACCTGATCCATGGTGGATTTTCCAGGCCTAAAGCCACACTGATAAGGTCCAATCAGCTCGTTGACGGTGTGAAGCCCAATACGCTCGATAAGACCTTGTAACCTATGCTTAGAAGGCTGATTTCGCGGTAGTTGGCGCGTATGGCGGGGTCGCCTTTCTTGTGGATTGGGCAGAGCACACTTAAATTCCAGACGTCGGGCATGCGTTCATCTGACCATATTCTGCATACGAGCTGATGCATGCACCTCATCAGCTCCTCGCCGCCGTACTTGAATAGCTCGGCTGGCAGGCCGTCAGCTCCAGCAGCTTTGTTGTTTTTCAGCCGCGTAATCGCTATTCGTACCTCGTCATAGTCAGGCGGTGGGACAGCTACTCCATCATCATCGACTGAGGACTCGGGTTCGTCTTCTTCACTACTATCAGCGCTGCTACCATTCAGTAGGTTATAAAAGTGTTCCCTCCACAATTTAAGTATATTCTGGACATCGGTCACTAGGTCGCCATTGTTGTTCTTACAGGAGTTCGCCCCGGTCTTGAAACCTTCCGTAAGTCGCCTAACCCTCTGGTAGAATTTTCGGGCGTTCTTCCTGTCGGCCAGCATCTCAAGCTCTTCGCACTCACGTATTTCGTCCTCTCTCTTCTTATTGCGGAAAATACGTGCCGCTTCCTTCTTCAGTTCCCTATAACGGTCCCACATGGCTCGCGTTGCACCCGATCGCAGCGTGGCCCTGTAGGCGGCATCTTTTTTCTCTGCGGCTTCTTGACATTCCTCATCGTACCAGTTGTTCTTTCGGGCTCGCTGAAATCCAACTACTTCTTCGGCGGCGGTACTTAATGATCGGGAAATGTGGTTCCACTGCTCGCGTATGTCGGATTATTGAAGAGTGCTCTCAGAGAGCAGGTGTGTGAGTCGAGTGGCGAATAAATTGGCCGTCTGTTGTGATTGCAGCTTTTCGACGTTAAGCTTTCCTTGCGTTGTTGGGCGACCATTTTTGCTGCACAGAGGCAGGAGCGTATCTTGGCTACAACAAGAGGGTGGTCCGAGTCGATGTTTGGCCCTCGGAGTGTACGTACGTCCAAAACGCTTGAAGCATGCCTTCCGTCTATCACAACATGATCGATTTGGTTTCTCGTTTTTCGATCTGGAGACAGCCATGTAGCTTGGTGGATGTTCTTATGCTGGAATCTAGTACTACATATTACCATATTTCGGTCCCCGGCGAAGTCGATCAGCCTCAGTCCGTTATCGGAGGTTTCGTCGTGGAGGCTGAATTTTCCGACAGTGGCGCCAAAGATCCCTTCCTTGCCCACCTTGGCATTAAAATCGCCAAGCACGATTTTTACATCGTGTCGGGGGCAACGCTCATATGTACGTTCCAAGCGCTCATAGAAGAGATCCTTGGACGCCTCGTCCTTCTCTTCCGTCGGGGCATGGGCGCAGATGAGCGAAATGTTGAAGAATCTAGCTTTGATGCGGGTTGTGGCTAGACGTTCGTCCACCGGGGTGAACGCCAGTACTCGGCGGCGGAGTCTCTCTCCTACCACGAATCCAACACCGAATTTGAGCTCCTTTACGTGACAACTGTAGTAGACGTCGCAAGGCTTCACGCTTACTTTTCCTTTCCCCGTCCATCGCATTTCTTGGATGGCGGTGATGTCAGCCTTTGTCTTCCCGAGGACATCAACCAGCCGGCAGAGGCACCTTCCCCATTAAGGGTCCGGATATTCCAGGTGCATA
>NW_023458561.1:16710747-16713890 GCF_013731165.1 Rhagoletis pomonella | reverse complement strand
GGCAGAGGCACCTTCCCCATTAAGGGTCCGGATATTCCAGGTGCATACCCTTAAATCATAGTCCTTTATACGTTTGCCGTGGTCGTCATCAGAAAAAGGGGGTCTCATCCGAGGCTGTTTTTTTCTTTTCATTGGGCGGGGTTTTAACGTGGCGGGACCCAAACCCAGCGCACGCGAGGTTTTACGCCTTCTCACTTTAGCTGGGTGTTTGGTTCTCACTTTAGCGGGTGTTTGGTTGCTACCCAGAGGATACGTGGGTATATATATCCGGACGTTGTGAGCTGCGAATTTGAACCGTACGCACAAGAATCGCTTCTGGCCACTCCCAGGTGAATGGCAGGCAAAAGTTTTCCACTTCTGCACACGGAACCTCCTCCTTTTGTTACACCACTTTATTTTATTCTTTTGATTGTACATGTCAAATAAAAGCTTGTTTTAAAAAAAATATTTTTTTCATTATTTTATTTTGAACTTTTTTGTTTTCTTTTATATAACCGGGACGTAACTTTTTATTAAAAGCTGACACTCCAGTTATGAGCATAGTACATTTAATATAAGCTGCGTAAATCTTTTCGATCATCTATCTAGGCTGTGCAAAACACGTTGAGTTCAGGTAGCAAAAAAATTGCACGATGGAAAAAATCGCGGAAAGTTGGCAACTGTTAAACTGAGCGGACTACTCAACTGTGCGTTATTAGGACAAACAATCAAAGGTTATAAAATAGCTATGTAGGTCTTATGAACGCTCCCAATGTGTCACGAATTAGGAGCACAATCAGAAACGAATCGGTGTCTTATTTTAATTTAAGCATTCAGCTCAAGTACAAACCACACACCCGGTAGGTGCCCTACAGAAATTCGTATAGAAATATCACAAGGTTAACAGCTGATTCATTCAAACTAATTTCCGGTATATTATCTTACCAAAGAATTCACAATACCAGTGCCTAAAACTATTCTACTTAGTTGCGCCGGCAAATTACGCTCTGCTATCACTAACAGTACTGAAAACGCTGTAAAGAGGCAGTTAAGCGCGAAGATCACACGATTTGTGCATTGGTACGGATTTGTACATTTTGGCAGACACAGAGTGGTGTTGTTTAGAAATTTTAGTTCAGCTCAATAAAAGAATTTCCAAACAGCACCACTCTGTACCTGCCAAAATGTACAAATCGAGTGATCCCTGCTTAAGATGAAAACAAACATAGGAAACTGCGAAAGCGTTAAAATTAAAAAAAAAAATACATTTTGGTTTTATGTTTGTTCTGTATATGGAGATTTTTACAAATTATTTGGAAATTTATACACACTTACATAAGAAAAGCATACCGCTTTCGAACGAAGTAGTATTTATATCTAGTATTGCAAGAATATATAGCATTCTGTGGAAACATAAATATGTATGTAAGTTAACTACATACATACATATCGTCGATGTTTTTGCAAAGCCGCCCATCTACCAGTTGCAAAACCGCCTAAATCTTCATTATGACTAAAATTAGATTTGTTAACCTTGAACAGTCTATCAAGGCAATGTCTTCAAAGAAGAAATTTTTTTCTTTTACACCAAATTATTTGATTAACAAATTTTTACGTAGAACGTTGAAACCGAATCGCAAACGCGCTGTCAAACGACACGCTGTCAAACGACAACAATTGACTAATAGCCCAGTTATGCATACTTAGCGTTGCATGAGAGTTGTCACATAAGAATCTGTTAAATGGGCTTTCCGTAGCGCTCTATGAGCAAACAGCTCCTTAAAGATTTTATCTTGTTACTTTAAATAGAAAACTTCTTTAAATCTAAATTATATCTTAAACTGAAGCATTTTCACCTAAGTTAAGCCTTTTGACCACTTCGGTATCTATGTTAATTATAAACAATTATTTTCCGTTTACCTATAACATCCCATAACACAACAATGTAGCATTATCCACATCGCCTTAACAGTATTCAGAGGAAGCACATCGTACTAACTGAAAATTGTTCGCCTGCGGGATATTAGAAGTATGTATACTTTTTAGACGCATACATTTGTGCATTTTGCGTGCCTTTTATCGTATCACTGTATTTCACTAACTCCCTGTGTGAGGAAACCAAATAATGTAATTCTTAACAGAAGTGCCTAAAATTTAACAGTTAGGCCAGTTAAACGCAGCAGAAGCTTATTTCCGGTATTTCTCTTACTAGCGCCTGAAACTAAACTTATTAGGTGCAATCCCGTATTCCTCGGACTCGGACTAGTAAACCTGTCAAAAAATAAAAATTCGCTCAGAGCGAGAGAGTAACATTGAAAAGTACGGGATCGCTTTCTAGTAAAAAATGGTAACTTCTGTCAACTTCAACATAACCTCCAAATATTGGTTGTAATTTTTTGCTTATTTTGTATGTAAACACACTCAGCTCGCACATGTAAATAACCAAAAATACTTTCAAATTCATTAGAATCCACTTAAATAAGTAATTAAATACTTTTCAACATGAATTAGCAGAGTGCACTTTTCTTTTGTTTACAATTTGGTTGCCAAACACACTACAGCTGATCGTTTGACACATTTACCAGAATTTACCAGCAAAAAATTCTCGGACTCGAACTGGTAACTTCTGACAGAGAGAGAACCGTATTTACTCTCTTTTTTGTCCTCTCAATAGTCAGAGAACCGAGTACGGGATCGATTTCCAGTAAAATCTGACTGATTCTGACTATTTCTGACTATTCCGGACTCGTACGGGATCGCAACTATTATTTAACAAATTTATAAGGTTTTTACGTTCTTTGACAAATTACGCTCTGTTAGCCATAAATTTTACTGTGTTTTGACCGCCTTCGTATCAAGACCCCTGGACCATCTAGGGAATTAATTTATTTTCTATATTGCATTGTCATCGTGATTGGAACTATGCTGAAAATTTAAAGTCTCAAGCTTGTCGGCAAGTTATAGTAAAACCCGCTTAAGTACCTCACGAAAAATGTCAGCTTTTTGAACATTAAAAAATCTTTTGTTACACTACTTTATTTTATTCTTCTTAATTGGCGCTGTATCCGCCTAAGCGATTTTGGCCGAGTCCAAAACAACACGCCAGTCATTTCTCTGCTGTGCTAACTGACGCCAATTGGAAATGCCAAGTGAAGCCAAGTCCT
>NW_023458561.1:16708056-16710647 GCF_013731165.1 Rhagoletis pomonella | reverse complement strand
TCCAGTAAAATCTGACTGATTCTGACTATTTCTGACTATTCCGGACTGGTACGGGATCGCAACTATTATTTAACAAATTTATAAGGTTTTTACGTTCTTTGACAAATTACGCTCTGTTAGCCATAAATTTTACTGTGTTTTGACCGCCTTCGGATCAAGACCCTTGGACCATCTAGGGAATTAATTTATATTCTATATTGCATTGTCATCGTGATTGGAACTATGCTGAAAATTTAAAGTCTCAAGCTTGTCGGGAAGTTATAGTAAAACCCGCTTAAGTACCTCACGAAAAATGTCAGCTTTTTGCGGTACTTAGGCGGTTTGGGCACTTAAAAGAACCTGCTTAAGTACCTCGATGCGGGTACTTAAGCGAACATAATTATTTGATGAAGTTAGAACTTCTTGTTAACTTAATGAAGTATACGTAGTTTAAAACCCTGATCGTAGCATTATTTAAACACACAAGGAAAATTTTATTAAAAAATAGATAAAGCTATGTTTTGTCATTTTTACAATAATTCAATTCATTAAAAATCATTGATTATACATACTAATTTTTACATATGCACATACTGTTTGGACCAAATTCAAAATGATACTGTTTGCCGCTTATGTTTATTAAGTTTTAAGATTTTTCAATTAAAATACAGTTCATTGCATAACAAATACCATATAAACATAAGCTTAAAATTTTGTATAACACTGAAAATTCATCACAATTTCAAACTTTTTTTTCAGAAGTGGCACCGTTCAATTTTAGTGTAACAAGTTGCACGTGGTAAAAATTGACCATTGATTTTTTTGATTTTTTTTGCGAAGGTGCTGCGGTTTTCTTCACATAAAAAAAAATGGTGTTTATTCGTTGCATGGAAGCAGATGTGACAAAAAATTCTAAAAAATCAATGGTTATTTTTAGCCACTTGACACTTGCATGTTGTTACACTGACGGTGGCAATTAATATCCATTGTGTAGCCCTGCCACTGAATTTCAAAATATGTAAATATTTTAAGAAATTTTAAGAGAGCACTTAAAAGAGGAAAATCATAAGTAAAGTGGTAGATGAGGTATTTAAGAGAGGGATTTTCTTCAGATTAAATGAAAAAATTCACGGTGCCTAAAAATGTTGACTATTTAAGCGGTGTTTAAGCGAATTTTGCATTTCCCGCATAAACCAAGTGCAGCGAACACACACACGCACTTGTATTGCGCTCCCGCCCAAAACCAAGTACAGCGAACAAACACACGCACTTGTGTTTAAAGGTAATTCGCTCGTTCTTAATTGGGTATGCATTTTTTATGCAATTCCCAAATATCTCTTCGCTGAACTTAGTGATCCGGCTCGAAGGACCACTGGTCTCCCGCTCTCCCTCAGCTAAACAAGCGGGTTATACAATGTTCTGACCGACAACGAAAACACCTTGAAAACGAGTTTTCGTTGACATTTCTTACATCCTTTGTTTACAGTTTTGCTACACAAATACAAAACCAAAATACTTTTCCTTCAATTTCTTTTCATTAACAACCTTTTACTTCCATGCTTATTTTATTTTGGTCAGCCAATTAACAATAAATCCGAAATGGCGTATGACTTCCATTTCGATAAATAATCGAAAAAAACTAGTGCAGACACCGATTGGAATGAGTGGAACGTGAGTTTTCAAAAGGTTTTCAGCGACAACTTGTTTTCGTTTGACAGATTTTACATTGACGAAAACACAAGTTTTAGGTCGAAAACCAGTTTTAGCAACGAAAACATGTTTTCGATGTCGGTAAGAACATGGTATTAGGTACTTAAGCGGGTGGGTACTTAGGCGGGTTTCACTGTAGTTTAAAATCGATTGGAAATTTCCGCGGGATGACCAAGTTAAATAAAAGCTTGTAATTAAAGGTAATTTTCTGTTGTTTTTAAATAAAGAATTAAATTGTATTACTAGTTGGTAATCTTTTGTTTAAAATATTTATTTTTTCATAAAAATAGATATTTTTTCCTTTTAAGTGAAATTTTTATTTATTTTGGCAGGAAATGTAATTTGCGGAAAGTGAAGTAAAACGAAGTAAAATGTAGTGACGAAGTGAAGGCTTCTAAGGTAAGTGAAAAACTTCAATTGAAGTGACAGTGGCAGCACTGCTACCGCCTTGTATAAATTCGTCTTGAATTTCAGCACTAATACTTATCATTTTAACAATGCAGGAATCGTATAGAAATTTGATATAAACGTTCTTATATATGTGTATATAAAAAAATACATATATTATAAACATATATACATACATATATATAAATTACTAGCAGACCCGGCGACCTTCGTCCCACCAAAAATTAATTTGTTTTTACTAAAATATTTTGGTCTAATATTTTCAACAACAATTCACGTTCACGATTTCCAGTGATACATTTATCTGCTAATATTACGGTTTAGTGGTTGTCAGAAGACATACTTCTATTGCCGTCTTTAATAACCTAACGAAAGTGTATGTTCGTGAAGAAGTTCTTCAAATTCTCCAATGATCCGGAGTTTCACAGCACGGTTAATCGCACAACCAAATAAATTTGAAGAACTTTTTCCCATTCACTCCCTGGCAGCAACAA
>NW_023458561.1:16704167-16707956 GCF_013731165.1 Rhagoletis pomonella | reverse complement strand
GTTTCCCTCTTCCTCTTATTTGGCACTACAACCGTTTGACGGTTTGGTCCGAGACCAAAAAGCTTCGCCAGTTGCCTATCTCCTTTGCGGATTTACGCTAGTTTTTCGTCCCAAGTGCGGACAGGTTCTTCTGCACTTGGTCCTTTCATTGTGTTTGTGAGCGCCTTTACTTTCGCTGTCCTCCCATGGGTGCGAAGTCGAAGGATCTCTTCACCGGAGAGTCATCATCCAGCTTGTACAGTTCGTTATTCCATCTTCTTCGATACACGACGCCCACGCGAACAGGGCCATATATCAAGCGTAGAATAGTTCTCTCAAAAGCACCGTCCATGTTTCTGCGCTATAAAGTCCTTCGCTACTTCAAAGCTATGACTGCCACCAGTGACGTGTGTCCCAATATGCGAAGACTTTTTATGTGTTGCCACTTGTCTTTTCCTTGTTCACCGCTAGAGGCAGATATTTGCGCACCTGCGACTTTGTCACGTTTACTCAAAAGTCACGGGTAACTGCCATGACAACTTCCAAAAAGTCACCGTGGTAGACTGTGACAAAGGTACAGTGGCAATGATGTTTTTGTAGTAGAACTTCGCCTTCCACAATAGCAGTAACAGTCACAGTCTCTGCTATGAACTGTGACTGTGATAAAGTAGTGGTCGCAATTACATATGGGAATTCCCATTGTGGCGCACGTGACAGTCGTACGATTTCAATGTGATACAAAAAAGGAATACCATTTGTTTTCTTTAACTTTTTTGGGCCATTGTATAGCACATAATTATCTCTGTATTTAACCGAATAGTGAAATCAATCGAACTGCTTGGTTCTGAAATATAAGCATTGAAAGAGAGTGTCGTTACGTGGCAAAAAATGGAAGTTGATTTTTTCTTTTCATACAAAATCGCAAAACTCTGCGAATTGTGGATGGATATTTTCATGAAACTTATTTTAATATGGTTTGGAGCAATTTAGTTATTTTTAGAGTTTTTTGAATTAATGCAAATTGTTTCAATTCTCTTTTATAACTCCAAGTGTGAAACGTGACGTGACGTGGCGTCACGTGACATAAATTTCCATCGTTATATTTTTGTTAATATTGCTTTTAAATGAATTTTCAACGCAAATAAAACATGTGTTTTATGTAGAATATACTTTATATTTTGACTTCAGCGCCAATTCAGGGTCAATTTATTAGAAATCTATGATTTATTATGTTTCAACCACATACGCCAAATTCGAACCAAATCGGACCATAAATACGGTTTTTCGAAATATCTCGACCTTGGCACCACCTTGGAAGACCATTTTATGCAAACATGATTCTACTTACATAGCCAGTATATATTTTAAAAAGCAGACAAATCGGCTCGTAAATACGTTAGATATAAAACTTTTATTTTTTTTGTCGTGGTGGACCTTCCGCTGGAAACACCCATATACCAACGAAATTCTTCACACAAGTGAGGAGAAGCCACGAATTTACCCCTTTGAACAGCTTGCGAAATCGGAGATTTCGCCTCTGAAAGAAAACAAACTCAATCATAGAGGCAAAAACGTACGACCATGCGCTGATATTGAATTGTTTTACAATCGCCCACTTCGAAAAATTAAAGGAGAAATACTTTTGAATGAAAGCAAATACTAGCCTATCTGCATCAGAGAAGGAAAAATTTACGTTACAAATACGTGTGTCTTTAATTCAATATGTGAAGTTTCGACACATTCCTATTGTAACCAGTGTTGCCGTTTTACTCCTTTAGTGGCTAGATTTAGCTACCACATACTTTTTTTGGCACCATATATTTAAAATTGCCCCTAGCCCTCTTTTAGCCATTTGGAGAATTTACTTATACTTAGCATGAAAAAGTTGTATATGCTGAATTTGATCTAATCTTTTTTTCATTTATGTAAGAGATGAATTTTGAACCTAAGAAAGACTGATATATTTACATATCTGTATGTCTTGTATGTTCTTTACGTTTTTATACATACATACTGTAAAAGTGTTAAGGCTGTTAACTTGACGATTTAACTATAGTTTAAAATAGATAAGTTTACGGCCCTTAACCCTTTCCCTGCATTTGTACATTATATTGTACATTAAATTTTTGGAACATTGGAAGCGTGCTACTAAAAATCTTATTAATATTTTTGAAAACAAATTAAACTTTATGAAGTTTTGGAATGTCCCGAATAGTTAACGTAAATTTCAAAATCGATAACGTTTCAAAATATGTTTATAATTTAATTTAAAAATAGACCATTTTATAAAATTCCAGTGACACGCAAGTTGTGGTAATTTACTGTACAAAAAATACGTGACGATCAAGTAAAATCGCTAATAAAAGCACATAGTATGGAAATATAAAAAGCATTTCATCATATAAAAATGCTAAAATTAAACTATCATGATTTAAAATATTTTTCCCGAGTGGTAAAAAAAATGTCAATATATTGTACATTTACACTGAAAGGTTGTGAGTGTCTTATACAATATACTAGCTTATACCCGCGAGTTTTACCCCGCGCTTTTATACAAATAGGAAAAATAATTTAGATTTAAGCGAGTTAAGGTATTTAGGCCGTTTAAAAATATGAAATTATAAAATCTCGTCTGCGCGCTAGGCATACGAAATATATCAATCCCTCTAAGTTTACCTCAAAATGGTTCCAGGTATACGACGCGTGAACGTGTAACCTTCTTGGAGGTGCCACGGCGGGTTCTAATATTTCCAACTCAAATTTAGTAACCTGGCCTTGATAAAATACCACTTCTCATTACTGTAGCAAATGCCTCAAGAGAGCTTTAGATTATAAGGCCAAACCCGGCTCTCCCTTTTCCATTTAATCAAATTTATTCTGTCAGTACGGCACTTATAAAATAAATCTCCATAACAAATTTAAAATACTTCGAGAGATTTTCTATCCTTCCAGAGATATGTATTAAGAAGTTTTTAGTATGTATGGGAGGCGACATGCCTCCTTTTTTAATAACTCACATTTTTTCCATGAGCAATTGATACATTTTGCATACACAACTCCATACCAAGTTCCAGTATTCTTCCACAAACACTTCCAGGGATATGTGGCAAGAAAAAGTCAATTTGTGTAGGAAGTGCCACGCTCTTTTTCTTATAACCCTTGTTATAATCTTCTTCCATGAATTTAGAATTGATTTTACATACCCCAGTACCAAGTCCCAGTACTCTACCATGAACACCTCTAGAGATAAGCAGTATAAAACAGTAAATTTGTACGGCAGGAACCATGTCCCCTTTTCGAATAACGCAAATTCTTCTCTATGAGTATGGAATTAATTTTGTATATACATCTCGGTGCCAAGTTCCAGTCCTCTGCAATAAACACCTCCAGAGATATGCAGCATAGAAAAATCAATTTGCATTGGAGTTGCCACACCACCTTTTCCAATAACTCTCATTTTTCTCCATGAGTATGGTATTAGTTTCACATACATACATGCATACATATGTATTTCCATACCAAGCTTGAGTGCTTTACCCCAAACATTTGAAGAGATATGCAATATGAAACTTTCAGTCAGTATGGGAGGTGCTACGCCTCTTTTCCTAAAATGTCAATTTTTCTCCGTGAATATGAACATGATTTCACACAGTGTTGGCAAACTGTTAATCTGATTAACGATTAAAAATTAACGATTAAAATGTTAATCGCGTTTGACGATTAAAATTAATCGACCCCATTAACCTGGCATTCCAGGGTACTATCTTATAAATATTATAAATGTGAAAGTTTGTATGTTTGGATGTTTGG
>NW_023458561.1:16701602-16704067 GCF_013731165.1 Rhagoletis pomonella | reverse complement strand
ATACTAGTATTTTTTGTTCATTATTATTTTCAACTTATATTAAGAATTATTTTTTATTTTTTAGTTTGATATGCTTTAAAAGCGTGTTTTTTAGTTTTTTAAACTATATTTATTTTTAATTTTTTAGTTGGATTTATTGTTAAAAATACATTTTTTTTTCCGTGATTACTATTACTAACGACAGCGAGGTGCAGCAACGAGTAATCTTCTAAGTCATTAATAGTACAAGTTATATTAACAGTGGCACCCCGATTTAGAAGATATTCAACGATTTGTATTTTGCCAATATAACCAGCGAGACTCAGTGGTGTAGCATTTAAATTATTTTTCACAATCGGCTCCGCGATTGAATAATGCTCGTACAGCATCGAAATGATTATTTTCTACTGCTAAAAGAAGTGGCGTATTGCCAAATTCATCTTTGCAATTAATATCAGTACCGCGGTCAAGCAGTGAAAGATGGCGTTACATCATTTATTTTCAGCCATAGACGGTATTTGAAATTATGTCTGGTAATACATACGACTTGCGCCTTAGCCCGCTTGGCCAACTGTGCAACTGATAGGGATAGAATGTATTAACACTAATAAGCCGAGTGCTCGAGTCGGAAAGTAAGTAGACGGTACGCATGCGCAGAGGCTGTGTGAGGAAATTATTTAATCCTGGCGATCCTAATCAGGATAATGAGATAAATTTATGAAATTATTATATTGTCGCTGATTCTTGATAAGTGAACAAACTTTGAATTAAATCTGTCCGTTTAAAGTGGGTCGAAATCGAGTCCAAAGGACACAACACAACCGACTTCAATTCTCATATACAAATTTAGGAGTATCGTTAATTTTTTCATGATCCAATTATCGGATCTAAACCAAATTAGTATGGAACCACCTCTGACACACTACTTTTCCGATAAAGAATTATCGAAATCGGTTGACGTGGTCCAAAGTTATGCGGTAACATACATAAAAAAAATAAAAAAATATTCCGACGAACTGATAACCTCTTCCTTTTTTGGAAGTCGGTTAAAAAAGGGAGTGTCAATTCGTACATTGCCAGTGTCGCCAGTGTCAGCAGTGTGGACAGTGTCGTCAGTGTCACCAGTTTCGTCAGTGTCACCAGTTTCGTCAGTGTCACCAAAAAAAATTGTCAAAAATCAACGGTAAGTATTAGATACAGTATATTTTGCTTTGCTGCTTTTATACTTGAGCGCACATTTAAGATACCTACCCTAAAATGTGCATCAGCGGCATTAGTTTTAACATTTATAAGGAAACTGCTCCGATAGATGCATCCAACATACCTGCACATTAGCGATACCTGCCCTAAAAATTTGGAACTATATCAATTATCAAAGAGAGTATTACGTTTACCTGGACTGGCTCTATACTTACCAAAATTTTACAAGCTTTTATTTATTTTGCTCATCTTGCAGAATAACGAAAACGACTATCATTTTATGTAGTTATGTATATAGATTAAGTTTAAGTTATAGTTATAGTTAAGTTTAAGTAGTTATGAATATTCGCTTAAGTGCTGTTTTCGGTTAAGCGCACAAGTTTTTCTTGCAAAGATGGATGGGCAGCTAAACAAAATATACTGTACATCAAATCATATAAGTAGAAATACATCAAATTTATACTTTATTATACTAAAATTTAATGGGCTACAAAACTGCATAAATAGGACGGTTAAGAAGTTAGACATTTAATAAACCTTCGCAGAATTTTCATAATTTTTGCACAAAGTCTGAGGTTGGGATTTATACGGTGTTTGTTAAGTAATCAACTATGCTTTTATAAAAATATAATAAACATTAAACAAACCAAAGAAAAATAGCCAAAACTTGGTAGAATGTCCCGTCCAGTTTTTATTTGGTTCAATGGAATGCAACAGAAGTCTATATAAAAATATAATGACACCATGTGTTTAAATTTTTCACAAAAAAAGGTACATATAAAATAAAATAATGAAAAAAAAAAATTTTTTTAAAACTAGCTTTCATTTAACATGTTCAATCTAAAGAATAAAATAAAGTAGTATAACAAATGATTTTTTAGCAGGAAAATTTTCTAAAAACTACACTAAAAGTAAGTTAAGCTTTCGCTAAAGTTACTAAAAGCCAAATAGTGAAAGCAGTTACTCAAACTAATGAAAATTACTAACAATTTACTTCGTTTTTAAAAAAGTTTGTCGCGCGAAAAGAGAGCCCGAATTTACATTGTATCTGCATACATACATGTGTACACCTAACCAATTATGCATGGACGCTGAGTTCGCCGACAAGCTTGTTTAAAAACGAAGTAAATTAGTACAAATTATTAGTAATTTTCATTAGAGTTTGAGTAACTCCTTTCACTATTTGACTTTAGTAACTTTAACGAAAGCTTAGCTTATTTTATTTTATTAATTTTAGTTATTCTTAATATAAGTTGAAAATAATAATGAACAAAAAATACTAGTAT
>NW_023458561.1:16693393-16701502 GCF_013731165.1 Rhagoletis pomonella | reverse complement strand
GTAATATGTAGTACTAGGTTCCAGCATAAGAACATCCACCAAGCTACGTGGCTGTCTGCAGATCAAAAAACGAGAAACCAAATCGATCATGTTGTGATAGACGGAAGGCATGCTTCAAGCGTTTTGGACGTACGTACACTCCGAGGGCCAAACATCGACTCGGACCACTATCTTGTTGTAGCCAAGATTCGCACCCGCCTCTGTGCAGCAAAAAATGTGCGCCCAACAATGCAAGGACAGCTTAACGTCGAAAAGCTGCAATCACAACAGACGGCCAATTTATTCGCCACTCGACTCACACACCTGCTCTCTGAGAGCACTCTTCAACAATCCGACATACGCGAGCAGTGAAACCACATTTCCCGATCATTAAGTACCGCCGCCGAAGAAGTAGTTGGATTTCAGCGAGCACGAAAGAACAACTCGTACGATGAGGAATGTCAAGAAGCCGCAGAGAAATAAGATGCCGCCTACAGGGCCACGCTGCGATCGGGCGCAACGCGAGCCATGTGGGACCGTTATAGGGAACTGAAGAAGGAAGCGAGACGTATTTGCCCCAATAAGAAGAGAGAGGCCGAAATACGTGAGTGCGAAGAGCTTGAGATGCTGGCCGACAGGACGAACGCTCGAAAATTCTACCAGAGGGTTAGGCGACTTACGGAAGGTTTCAAGACCGGGGCGAACTCCTGTAAGAACAACAATGGCGACCTAGTGACCGATGTCCAGAATATACTTAAATTGTGGAGGGAACACTTTTATAACCTACTGAATGGTAGCAGCGCTGAAAGTAGTGAAGAAGACGAACCCGAGTTCCCAGTCGATGATGATGGAGTCCCACCGCCTGACCATGACGAGGTACGAATAGCGATTACGCAGCTGAAAAACAACAAAGCTGCTGGAGCTGACGGCCTGCCAGCCGAGCTATTCAAGTACGGTGGCGAGGAGCTGATGAGGTGCATGCATCAGCTCTTATGCAGAATATGGTCAGATGAACGCATGCCCGACGATTGGAATTTAAGTGTGCTCTGCCCAATCCACAAGAAAGGCGACCCCGCCACACGCGCCAACTACCGCGGAATCAGCATTCTAAGCATAGGTTACAAGGTCTTAGCGAGCGTATTGTGCGAAAGACTGAAGCCCACCGTCAACGAGCTGATTGGACCTTATCAGTGTGGCTTTAGGCCTGGAAAATCCACCATAGATCAGGTATTCACAATACCCCAAATCTTGGAAAAGGCCCGCGAGAATAGGATCGACACACACCATCTATTTGTCGATTTCAAAGCCGCTTTCGACAGCATGAAGAGAAGTTGTCTTTATGCCGCGATGTCTGCATTTGGTATCCTCGCGAAACTTATACGGCTGTGTAAATGACGTTGAGCAATACCACCAGCTCCGTTAGAATAGGGAAGGACCACTCCGAGCCGTTTGATACCAAACGAGGTTTCAGACAAGGGGACTCCCTTTCATGTGATTTCTTTAATCTGATGTTGGAGAAGATAATAAGAGCCGCAGAACTGAACCGCTCAGGCACAATACTTTATAAGAGCATACAATTGCTGGCGTATGCCGACGACATCGATATTATCGGTAAAAACAAGGGCTACGTCTGTTCTGCCTTCTCGGGATTGGATATAGAAGCAAAGCGAATGGGTCTGGTGGTGAACGAGGACAAAACGAAGTATCGCCTGTCATCACAAAAACAGTCAGAGCATACGCGTCTTGGCACCCACGTCACTGTTGACAGTTACAAGTTTGAAAAAGTAGACGACTTCGTTTATTTGGGAACCAGCATTAACACCAATAATAATGTCAGCCTTGAAATCCAACGGAGAATCAGTCTTGCCAACAAGTGCTACTTTGGGCTGAGTAGGCAATTGAGAAGTAAAGTCCTCTCTCGTCGTACAAAGATCACACTCTATAAGTCACTCATCACGCCTGTGCTGGTGTATGGCGTGGAGGCATGGACAATGAAAGCATCTGATGAGGCGGCTCTTGGAGTTTTCGAGAGAAAGATTCTGCGAAAGATTTACGGACCTTTACGCGTTGGTGATGGCGAATATCGCAGACGATTTAACGATGAGCTGTATGGGCTTTACATCGATATAGACATAGTGCAGCGAATTAAAATTCAGCGGCTCCGTTCGGATGGACAGAAACGCTCCTGCTTTGAAAATATTCAACGCGGGCCGCGATGCTGGTGACAGAGGAAAAGGAAGGCCTCCTCTGCGTTGGAAAGACCAGGTGGAGAAGGACTTGGCTTCACTTGGCATTTCTAATTGGCGTCAGTTAGCACAGAAGAGAAATGACTGGCGTGCTGTTTTGGACTCAGCCAAAATCGCTTAGGCGGATACAGCGCCAATTAAGAAGAATAAAATAAAGTAGTGTAACAAAAGATTTTTTAGCAAGAAAATTTTGTAAAAGCTGCACTAAAATTAATACAATAAAATAAGCTAAGCTTTCGTTAAAGTTACTAAATTCAAATAGTGAAAGGAGTTACTCAAACTCTAATGAAAATTACTAATAATTTGTACTAATTTACTTCGTTTTTAAACAAGCTTGTCGGCGAACTCAGCGTCCATGCATAATGGGTTAGGTGTACACATGTATGTATGCAGATACAATGTAAATTTGGGCTCTCTTTTCGCGCGACAAACTTTTTTAAAAACGAAGTAAATTGTTAGTAATTTTCATTAGTTTGAGCAACTGCTTTCACTAATTGGCTTTTAGTAACTTTAGCGAAAGCTTAACTTACTTTTAGTGTAGTTTTTAGAAAATTTTCCTGCTAAAAAATCTTTTGTTATACTACTTTATTTTATTCTTTAGGTTGAACATGTTAAATGAAAGCTAGTTTTAAAAAAATATTTTTTTTTTATTATTTTATTTTATATGTACCTTTTTTTGTGAAAAATTGGAACACATGGTGTCATTATATTTTTATATGCCATAGACTTTTGTTGCATTCCATTGAAGCAAATGAAAACTGGACGGGACATTTTACCAAGTTTTGGCTATTTTTCTTTGGTTTGTTTAATGTTTATTATATTTTTATAAAAGCAGAGTTGATTACTTACAAACACCATATAAATCCCAACCTCAGACTTTGTGCAAAATTTATGAAAATTCTGCAAAGGTTTATAAAATGTCTAACTTCTTAACCGTCATATTTATGCAGTTTTGTAGCCCATTAAATTTTAGTATAATAAAGTATAAATTTGATGTATTTCTACTTACATGATTTGATGTATAGTATATTTTGCTTAGCTGCCCATCCATCTTTGCAAGAAAAACTTGTGCACTTAACCGAAAACAGCACTTAAGCGAATATTCATAACTACTTAAACTTAACTATAACTATAACTTAAACTTAATCTATATACATAACTACATAAAATGATAGTCGTTTTCGTTATTCTGCAAGATGAGCAAAATAAATGAAATCTTGTAAAATTTTGGTAAGTATAGAGCCAGTGCAGGTAAACGTAATACTCTCTTTGATAATTGATATAGTTCCAAATTTTTAGGGCAGGTATCACTAACGTGCAGGTATGTTGGATGCATCTATCGGAGCAGTTTCCTTATAAATGTTAAAACTAATGCCGCTGATGCACATTTTAGGGTAGGTATCTTAAATGGGCGCTCAAGTATAAAAGCAGCAAAGCAAACTATACTGTATCTAATGCTTACCGTTGCTTTTTGACAATTTTTTTGGTGACACTGGCGACACTGTCCACACTGCTGACACTGGCGACACTGGCAATGTACGAATTGACACTCCCTTTTTTAACCGACTTCCAAAAAAGGAGGAGGTTATCAGTTCGTCGGAATATTTTTTTATTTTTTTTATGTATGTTACCGCATAACTTTGGACCACGTCAACCGATTTCGATAATTCTTTATCGGAAAAGTAGTGTGTCAGAGGTGGTTCCATACTAATTTGGTTTAGATAATTGGATCATGAAAAAATTAACGATACTCCTAGATTTGTATATGAGAATTGAAGTCGGTTGTGTTGTGTCCTTTGGACTCGATTTTGACCCACTTTAAACGGACAGATTTAATTCAAACTTTGTTCACTTATCAAGAATCAGCGACAATATAATAATTTCATAAATTTATCTCATTATCCTGATTAGGATCGCCAGGATTAAATAATTTCCTCACACAGCCTCTGTGTGAGAGCAAGTGAGACAACTGCGCTGTCTGCGCATGCGTACCGTCTACTTACTTTCCGACTCGAGCACTCGGCTTATTAGTGTTAATACATTCTATCCCTATCAGTTGCACAGTTGGCCAAGCGGGCTAAGGCGCAAGTCGTAGGCGCGAGACAACGAACTTACCAGACATAATTTCAAATACCGTCTATGGCTGAAAATAAATGATGTAACGCCATCTTTCACTGCTTGACCGCGGTACTGATATTAATTGCAAAGATGAATTTGGCAATACGCCACTTCTTTTAGCAGTAGAAAATAATCATTTCGATGCTGTACGAGCATTATTCAATCGCGGAGCCGATTGTGAAAAATAATTTAAATGTTACACCACTGAGACTCGCTGGTTATATTGGCAAAATAGAAATCCTTGAATATCTTCTAAATCGGGGTGCCACTGTTAATAAAACTTGTACTATTAATGACTTAAAAGATTACTCGTTGCTGCACCTCGCTGTCGTTAGTAATAGTAATCACGGAAAAAAAAATTTATTTTTAACGATAAATCGAACTAAAAAATTAAAAATAAATATAGTTTAAAAAAACTAAAAAACACGCTTTTAAAGCATATTAAACTAAAAAGTAAAAAATAATTCTTTATATAAGTTGAAAATAATAATGAACAGAAAATACTAGTATTAAAGTGAAAAAGTGTGGGTTGCTCGATAGACGAAAAATATGGCAAAGAGCGCCCCACGCTTTTTCACAATAATACTAGTATTTTTTGTTCATTATTATTTCCAACTTATATTAAGAATTATTTTTTACTTATTAGTTTGATATGCTTTAAAAGCGTGTTTTTTAGTTTTTTTTTAAACTATATTTATTTGCTTAAAAATTAATCGTTTACATAAATTAGATTTTCTGTTTTATTTAAATAAAGTATTCAATTGTATAACTAATACTTTACTTTTTTATTTAAAATATTTTTTTTTTATTTTTTTCCCCCTTTCAAGTGTTTTTTCTCAAATTTCTATTTACGAAGTATAAGAATATGCATATCGGAAGAAAATGGGGTTAGTTACCTTTACTACGATACCAATTTTCTAAAACTCAGTTTACAATTTTTTGAAATAAAAGATTTTTAATTTTTCGAAGATCTGACATTTGACTCCTTTAGCACTTGTATATAATATAAGTGTGCACAAAAAAGGTTATACATATACCGTTTAAATAAGAGCAAGAGGCGGTTAAATCGATTTCGGAGGTTAACTTCGAAAAAAGGAGAAATTAGTTTTTTACATATGACTCAAACTTTTTAAACAATGGGTTGGTCCAATACCAAGAAATAAAGTTGATTTTGACGTTCACTGTTATTTATTCAAAATATAAATTTATCTGTGGTTAATAAGTCTTATGTGCTTCCAGTATGCAAGGATAAGATCCAGCCCTCTGAGGTATATTCTTCAATCTATACTGATATATATTTTGAAAGCCGGGTTTTTTTCTGTTCGCAAAGCCCTATTTTTTGAAATTTCGGTTATAGGTTATGGATGGGCTTCTCATGGTCTTAGGCAAAAAAAAGTTTAAATACTTCCTAAAAATGAAACTGCAGGACTTTAAAAATCCTATATAATCTAACATACATGCCCACATAACAGCACTGCTCTGCTCTGAGAGCGCCGTCTGCTGTTAATTCGTATGGAATACATCGCAAAGCAAGGGTTATGTATACATATACATACGTGCTAATGTTAACGTTAATGTTGATTCTTATGTTAAATAAAAAATTATAGTTTAAAAGACTAAAAACTCGCTTTCCATAATTCCCATTCGTACTGTCATCAGGTATGTAACTTGAGAATGGAAATCACTGCATCTTTTAGGCGCATCAATATTACATAGTTACATCCCAAGCTAATAAAAGCGAAGTAAAAAACAAATATGTATGTACAGCTCATGGAGAAATATTGTAGGCAATTATGTATGTAGAGTCGTTTATGTTGCCACAAGGAGCAATTAACATTGCTGTTAGCACTTAAGCTCTGAACACATCGAAGACGAGATCACCACACGACACGACACTAAGGTTTCATCTACATAATCTAAATACCTTTCCGACGGCGACATGATTTTTTTGAACGCGGCAGAGGCATCATGAATTTGTTTGAGTTTGACATAAAAAATAGAAATATATCCAACCTGCCCACAGCTACATTTTTGGCTAGTCGCAGTGTTGCCGTGTCGTCGCCAAAAAAAATAATTTGACACCTGTGGTCCGTAGCCCGTCGTTTCCCATGTGTTCCAAGATTTACATTTGTATATGCCTCTTTATGTACATACATGTGTATGTATATAATTAGGCATAAAAACCCTGCTGCTATGTTTTTTGTACGTAAGTGAGCGCAATATTAAAAGCAGCAACTCTCTCTTATACATCTATGTATATCGCAAAGCTCGAGAACGGCTGAACCGATTTTTTGAAATTTCGGACACTTGCTGCAGACGTTTAAAGGATCCGATAACCATCCTAGCAAAAATCTCGATATATTAAAGGGGCGTGGAACCACCCCTACAAACAGAATTTTTCATACTCCATATCTCTGGAAATGTTCATGGTAGAGTGATGGAACTTGGTATTGGCGCACATGAAATCGACCGCATTATCTTGGAGAAAAATTGGCACCTCCCTTTCAAACCGAATTTTTCATACTGCTTATCTCTGTAAGTATTTATGGTAGAGTATTGGAACTTGTTATGGAGATATATGACATCACTTGGATACAAATTGGAGGTACATAAAATCAATCGCATACTCTTGCAGAAAATTAGAGCTATTGGAAATGAGGGCGTGGTACCTCCCATGCAGCCCGAATATTTCATGCTAAATATTTCTGGAAGCGTTCATGGTAAAATTTTTGAATTTGGTACGGAAATATATGAAAGCAATCACATACTCAGGGAGAAAAACTGGAGTTTCATACTGCATATCTCTGGAAATGTTCATGGTTGAGTACTGGAACTTGGTGTGGAGATATATAAAATCTATCGCATATTCTTTCAGAAAAATTGGAGCTATTGGAAAAGAGGGCGTTGTACCTCCCTTACATCCCGAATATTTCATACTGCATAGTTCTGGAAGCGTTCATAGTAAAATTTTTGTATTTGGTACGGAAATATATGAAATCAATCACATAAATACTCATGGAGAAAAATTGGAGTTATTGGGAAAGGGCGTGGAACCTCCTATACAAACCCAAATCGTCATACTGTATATCTCTGGAAATGTTCATGATAGAGTACTGGAACTCGGTATGGAGATATATGAATTTGATTGATATACTCATGGAGAAAAATTCAGACTATTTGAAAAGGGGCGTGGCACCTCCCATACAAACCGAATTTTTCATAATAAGTATCTCTATTGGCGTGGAAAGTTAACATACTGACTTTTACTTATCTTTGAATGTGTATATAATTTTTCTGTACGTATATTTGTGAGTGAAATCCTAAATGGCTGGAGGGATTTTAACAAAGTTTTGTGTGTTTGTTTGAATAGGTCTCTGGATAGTTTAGTTTCACAATTAGTATAGTTATTACTAAAAATCGACATGTGAGAAAAGGTACCGTAAATGTCAGACTAAATCGACCTGTTGCACTATTGAATATATCGAACTCTGTTGTGTTACGATTGGCCCAATGGATGTGATTTGCCAATATTATTATACGTTAAAGCTCCATTCGAAGAAACCAGGGTTCAGTTGCCCAGTGGTGAATCTCAAATCACCACCTGTCGAAATACCTTAAACCCAGTTTCATGAAAGCAATTTAATGAAAATTTATTTTTTATTTGAATTTAATATAGAGCCTGAGAGAAAAAATAATTTTTCACTTAAATTACTTTCGCGAAACTGGCTTTTAAGGTATTTCATCTCAGTCTATATATGTATATTGT
>NW_023458561.1:16676780-16693293 GCF_013731165.1 Rhagoletis pomonella | reverse complement strand
TCACTAGACATTTACGTCTAGAAGTTCTGGACATGGACTGCCTAACCGCGGCCCCAGAAGTGGATAACGCTATACGCGGGGAATTAGGAGACAAGATTAATGGCCAACTTCGCGTCTCTCTCCTCGCTGTAAACTCGCGAGAACAAAGAATGGCCGTGGTGGAAATCGACGAACTGCCAGGCCGGACTCTTATTGAAAAGGGAAGGCTGCGAGCAGGTTGGATTATCTGCCGTGTCCGAGAGCGCGCGGATGTCCAAAGGTATTTCCAAGGCCAGCAGGGCCACATAGCCTCTGCATGTAAAGAAAGCCCAAGCTGCTACCTCTGCTCGGCAGGGGATGGACAGAAAAATGCCAATCACCTGCCTGGATCGGGAGCGTGCAAGGCCTTCAGGGATGCCTTTGCTGAGGCTAAGACAAAGCTTGGGAGAATATGATTAAATTTATACAAGGAAATATTAACAGGAGTAGGGTAGCTGATGACCTGCTGGACCAATTGGTTTTTGAACAAAGAGCAGACGCTGTCATCATCAGTGAACCCTATAGAACAAAGGAAGCCTGGCATGTTGACAAATCAGGCTCGGCCGCAATATGGATTGCTAATCCCAACCACCGCGAAGAGAGCAGCGGCGTCGGACGCTGCTACGTCTGGGTGAAAATATCGCAAATACCCCTGGTGAGCTGCTACCTATCTCCAAACGTCACAGTCGTTGTCTTCAGAGAAAAGCTCGAAGACGTTGAAGACGAATTGCGCGATATAACCGACCACATAATTGTTGCTGGAGATTTCAACGCAAGAGGCGTGGAATGGGGTATGCCCCAAACAAACACCAGGGAAAGACTGGTCCTTGAAATAGCATCCCGCATTGGTCTGACCAACCTCAACACCGGAACGACCCCTACATATGGGAGGCCGGGTTTTGGATACCCTATCCCTGACATAACCCTAGTCTCAGAAAAAATTCTTGAAGAGTGATGGAAGACCTGAGTGGTAGCGACCACAACAACATCACTTTCCAAGTCACTGATGCAACGCGAGGGCAAGCACCTAGTATCCCTCGCAGGAAACCAGGATGGAACCCGTTTAGGGTCGATATTCGCAAGTTCGATACATCACTACTAGCAGATTCCCAAGGTTTTTCACCCACAACGGGAGTGATCCACAACAGGGAGTCTTGTACTAAGCTGGTCGAAGAAACCATGCATTCAGCGGGCATGCAAAGCCTCAATGGCACAGAGGAGAGCATAATCAGGTAAAAAGCAGGTATACTGGTGGAATGACCGAATTGCAGAGCTGCGAACGGCCTGCCATAGAATGGGGAGACTCGCAACGCGCGCCCGTGGTAGACCTGAGGCGCTGACCAGAGCAGCAGCCTACAAAAGCGCTAAGAAAAGACTTGGGGCCGAGATACAGCAGAGTAAACGGAACTGCTGGGAAGCGCTATGTGTTCGAAGTGGATCGTGATCCCTGGGACCAAGGATACAAAATAGTGATGAAAAAGTTCCACACATCTTCGCAAGCTATGGATGAGGCCCGAGTTAAAAATATAGTGGATGCGCTATTTCCCGCACACCCACTAAGAGCAGATACAGTGTTCGTCGAGGAGCAAGCCGAGGCACCACTGTTTTCGACAGACGAGCTGAAGCTAGCCCTGCGAAGCATGAAAGCCGGCAAGGCTCCAGGCCCAGATGGCATACCAGCGGAGGCAATCAGGTTAGCAGTGAAACCAGCCTTGATCTCCAGATTAACATGTACAACAGCTGCCTTAGGGCCCGGGTCTTCCCAAGCCAATGGACGAAGGCGCGACTGGTGCTTATACCCAAGGGCAAAGGGAACCCAAACTCTCCTTCATCCTTCCGGCCACTCTACATGCTAGACGCAACAGGCAAAATGATGGAGAGTGTGCTCAAAGTACGCTTGACGTCAGCCATAGAAAGAGAGGGAGGTCTTTCACCCTGGCAACATGGCTTCATGAAGGGTACCCCAACTATAGGAGCAATTGGCGAAGTAGTCGAGGCGGCACATATGTCCGAAAAGCCTACCACCAGGCGCGGCCAATAGTGCTGCTAGTCACACTGGACGTCAAGAACGCCTTCAGCTCGGCAAGATGGGACGACATGCTGGAGGCCTTGGAACGGTCATTCAAGGTTCCAACATACTTTCTAGATATAATCCGGGACTACCTCAGAGACCGTTGGCTTTTGTACGACACAACACAAGTTCAGAGAAAGAGACGTATAACCGGCGGAGCGGCACAGGGGTCTGTACTTGGCCCGGACCTCTGGAACGCTACGTATGACAGCCTGTTGCGCACGGAAATGCCGGAAAGCGCCTTCCTTGTCGCCTTCGCGGACGACATGGCCGCCGTCATAACAGCAATAAACGTCCAGCTAGCACAGCTCAAGCTAAGCCAGGCTGTGAATGGATGAGCGATCACGATCTGCAATTAGCTACAGCCAAAACAGAGATCGTGCTCCTCACCAGGAAACGGATCCCAACAATTATAAATATGATGGTCGGACTTCAACTCGTGACAACTTCTAGGTCTACAAAATACCTAGGGGTGAAGCTTGATAGCAAACTCACATTCTGGGAACACATTCATGGCGTATGTGAAAAACCTGCGCAGAACACTGTGACTCTAAGCCGGCTGATGGCGAACGTGGGCGGCCCGAAGCCATGCCACAGGCAGCTTCTGATGACAGCAGTCCAGTCGGTGATCCTGTACGGAGCAGAAATATGGGCCGACGCATTGAAAGTCAAAAAATACCGGATTCAAATGCCTTCGGTCCAGCGCAGAGGGGCACTACGCATTGCTTCTGCATACCGTACAGTGTCCGCGGACGCGGTTCTAGTTATTTCAAGCGTCATGCCAATTGAGCTACTTGCTTACGAGCGAAATGAGATTTACAATTTCAGTGCCGAGATAGGTCGAGCGGCTGCCGCGGCGAGGGCGCGCGAGCACCTGATCCAGCAGTGGCAACAAACCTGGAACGCGAGCACATAAGGTCGATGGACGCACTCCCTGATAGCCGACCTTCAAACATGGTTGAAAAGACCGCATGGGGTAGTCGATTTCTACCTGACGCAATTCTTCACCGGTCATGGTTTCTTCCGAGAATATCTTCATAGAATGGGAAGGGTGGACTCACCGTTCTGTCACTACTGTGGAAACTTCGAAGATAACGTGTACCACTTCTTGATTTTGCGCAGAATGTTGGAAGAAAGACACGGACATAACTCCGAACAACATAGTTGGGGTAATGATTTCCAGTGCAGAAAAGTGGGAAGCAGTTGCGAGAAAAGTGAAATTTGTACTCCGCCGCAAACGAGAGGACGGTTGTCTATTGAAGACACCCGAATGAAACGCCCCTACAAAAGAGCAGCCCCAAGGCTCTACCAGCGCGCTCCTGCATCTGAAGACATGTAGAATTGCGGTGCCAGATGCGGGATTCTTGCGCGGGTGTTGGGAGTTTGGGTTTTAGTGGGTAGCCCAACACGCTAAGGTGGGAGTCCCACATTTGGGGAAGGTAGTGTAGAGACTAGGCCAGTGCATAAAGCACTTAGCTCTCCTACGAAAAAAAAAAAATAATAATAATAATGATAATCCCAACGGTGTTTACCCTCCATTCCCGCCCATCCGCACAAGGACGCAGTCCGCATGACGTACGGAAACCAGTATTTTCAATTTTTGCGTTTGGCATAAGCAGTGGAGCAGGAGTGGGTCATGCAATTCAAAATTAATTTTACAAGCTTTCAGGAATAGGGGACAAAAGTGTCTTGATACCCGGGAGGGAACATTAAGGCTAACTTCGCCCAGAAGAAGCGGACTTGAAATTGAGCCTGTTAGTAATTTAACTGGAGTGCAATGGGGTATAGTCGTTGTGCTGGGTATGCAGTTACAGTCGCACGGCTATACTCAATCCCGACTCTTGCGTCCTCGTTCGCGTCCTCTGGGCAACGTGAGCAACCCATGCGCAAGATGCGGTAACCAACCCGAGTGTAGCCTTGGGTCACGGCAGAAAAAGAGGGAGCTTTGGTGGGGCCACTCCGACTTATTCGGTTTAAGGGCTCAGTGAAGTCTGCAGCGTCTGCTCACCAGGAGGTGCGGCTGCAAGCGGGCGTCTGTCTTGGAGCATGCGGCCCGCTATACAAATGAGCATCCGGTTGAATACCATCCACCCCAGCAATGGCTGTGCGCTGGGTTTGGGACTCGCCACGTAAAAAATATTGCCAATGAAAAGACCAAAAAAGCCTCGGATAACTGCACGCCCACACGTTGACGACCCCCGCAAACGGAACAAGGACTATGAATTACGGATATGCACCTGGAATGTCCGGACCCTCTATAGGGAAGGTGCCTCTATCCAACTGCTGGATGTACTAACAAAATACCAGGCTAGCATCACCACAGTTCAGGAAATGCGATGGACGGGGCATGGCTGCAAAAAATTTGCAGTATGCGACATCTACTACAGCTGCCATGAGACGGCGCACAAATTTGGTGTCGAATTTGTGGTTGGGCGGAGACTTCGACACCTTATCTCCCGGTGCACGCCCATCAGTGAGCGAATCGCCACAATCCGTATAAAGGCGAAATTTAACAACAACAGCCTAATTTGTGTGCACGCCCCGACGGAAGAGAAGGACGACGAGACTAAGGAGCTTTTCTATGAGCGGGAGAAGCGCATGAGCGCTGCCCCCGCCACGAAATTAAAATCGTTCTGGGCGACTTTAACGCCAGGGTGGGCAAAGACGGCATATTTGGTTCAACAGTCGGAAATTTCACAATTTTTCACGACAACGGAGAGAGGCTGATCGACTTCGCCGCGGCACGGAACATGTTAGTCAGTAGTACCAGACACCAGCATCGAAAGATCCACAAAGCAACTTGGGTGTCCCCTGATCAAAGAACAAAGAACCAAATTGATTATGTTGTGATAGATGGAAGATACGCTTCGAGCGTTCTTGACGTGCGCTCTATCCGAGGTGCCAACATCGACTCGGATCACTACCTTGTTGCAGCTAAGGTCCGCATGCGCCTCTGTGCAATAAAAAACGTGCGGCAGGCAACGCGACGAAAGTTCGACATCGCAAAGCTGCAGTCACAATGGACAGCCGAAAAATTTAGCAACCGACTCTCAATCCTGCTTAATCAAGCAACTCCTCATCGCCTGGACATAAATGAGTAGTGGGACTCCATATCCCAATCCCTTCGCACCGCTGCGGAAGAGGTTGTTGGTTACTACAAACCGCGCAGAAACAACTGGTACGACAAAGAGTGCCGCGCGGCTGCTGCAGAAAAATACGCAGCATACAAAGCTACCCTTCAGCCAATAGCGACACGCGCGACAATTGAGCGTTACCGGGAGAAAAGGAGGGAAGAAAGACGCCTTTTCAAGAGATAGAAAAGAGAGGCAGAAAGGCGTGAGTGCGAAGAGCTTGAGATGCCGGCAGACGGGAACGCGGCTCGAAAATTCTATCAGAAAATAAGGCAGCAATCAAATGGTTTTAAGACCGGGGCTAGCTCCTGCAAAGATGAAGATGGAAACCTGGTAACAGATGTCCATAGTACACTTGAGATATAAAGGGAACACTTTTCATTGCTTTTAAATGGCGAAACAGATGGCGCGTTTGATGAAGGAGGACCCGAAGCTCACGTGCCTCAACTGGACCAAGACGAGGTGAGAACAGCAATAAAGCGGCTTAAGAACAACAAAGCCCCCGTAGCCGACGGTATACCGGCTGAGCTGTTCAAAGCCGGTGGCGAAGAGTTGGTGGGGCGCATGTACCAGCTTTTAAGCAGAATTTGGTCTCATGAATACATGCCCGAAGAATGGAATCTCAGTGTACTTTGCCCAATCCACAAGAAGGGAGATCCCGCCGTTTGCGCCAATTATCGCGGAATAAGCCTTCTTAATATTGCATACAAGGTCCTATCGACGATACTGTGTGAAAGACTGAAGCCGTTCACGAACCAGCTGATTGGACCTTATCAGTGTGGCTTCAGACCTGGTAAGTCCACCATTGACCAGATTTTCACAGCACGTCAAATCCTGGAGAAGACACTAGATAAGCAAATCGACACACACCATCTTTTTGTTGACTTTAAAGCTGCTTTTGATAGCACGAAGAGGAGCTGCCTTTACGATGCCACGTCCAAATTTGGGATCCCCGCAAAACTAATACTGCTATGTAGAGTGACGTTGAGCACAACCTTCAGCTCCGTCCAAATTGGGAAGGACCTCTCCGCGCCATTTGAGACCAAACGAGGTTTTAGACAAGGCGATTCACTCTCGTGCGACTTTTTTCAATCTGATGCTGGAAAGCGTAACAAGAGCTGCCAATCTGATTCGCAGCGGCACCATATATAGCAAAAGAACGATGCTGCTGGCGTATGCAGATGATATCGATATCGTAGGTCTGAAACAAAGGGACGTAACCGCAGCATTTTCCAGTTTAGAAAAAGAAGCTAAAGAGGTTGGTCTAGCGGTGAACGAGGGAAAGACAAAGTACCTCCTGGCAACATATAAAGAGTCCACGCGCTACGGGACACACGTCACTGTTGGGAGATATAACTTTGAAGTAGTGAAGGACTTTGTCTACCTAGGATCCAGCATAAACACCACCAACAACGTCAGCCTGGAGATCAAGCGAAGAATAACTCTTGCCAACAGGTGCTACTTTGGGCTCGGTAGGCAAATGAAAAGCAGAGCCATCTCTCGACGAACGAAACTCACGCTCTACAAATCTCTCATCATGCCCGTCCTTTTATATGGCGCAGAATCTTGGACGATGTCGAACAAAGATGAGAAGGCTTTGGGGGCTTTCGAGGGAACTATTCTACGCAAAATCTACGGCCCTGTTTTCGTGGATGGCGGATATCGGAGAAGATGGAATGAGGAACTGTATGAGCTTTTTAACGACATGGACATAGTTAAGCGCATAAAAATACAGCGATTGCGTTGGCTTGGACATGTTGTACGCATGGACGACGACTCTCCGGTGAAAAGATCCTTCGATTCCGCACCCATGGGTGGACAACGAAAGCAAGGGCGCCCACGAACGCATTGGAAGGACCAAGTGCAGAAGGACCTGTCTGCGCTCGGGATAACCAACTGGCGCAAATTCGCGCAGGAGAGAAGCAATGGAAAAGCTTTTTGGTCTCGACCCAAACCGCCAAACGGTTGTAGTGCCAGATAAGAAGAAGAAGTAATTTAACTAAACTAACTAAAAATTGTACCAAGCATTTACCTGCGGCTGGTAATAAAGGAAGGTTATAAAGTTACCTCCGGCAGCTTGGGTGGTATTGCGAGTAAGTTCGTAACCTTTTCTATGGACCTCGCCTCGGGTGCACCAACAAACAAGGTTTGTTTTGGCATTTTTGTTGCGTAGAATCTTTTGTTTTGTCATTTTAATAATTTTGGCCGCATTTAAATACTCAGTGATTTTTCTCGTAATTTTGGGCTCACCCTAGTAGTGATATTTGTACGTTAGTTCGCTACATACATATTGATAGTTCGTGCCATTCCCCTGTAATTGTTGTTGTCCTTTTGTTTCCTTCCCGCCGTCTCCACTGAGTCAGCCGGTTGCAAAATGTTTGTCACTTCCTTTTTGTGCGTATACTTGTTTATTTGGTTTGGCCCGTTGTATTGTTGTTGCGCATGGTACATTAGGTAGGTCTGTTTTTGCGCTGAAAAGTAAGGTGACGTGATTAGCAACGCTTTTGCAAAACTCTGGTTAGTAAATTTTATCCATAGTTAGTATTTACGGTGGTTTTTAACAGACTCAAAGAAAAGGAGGAGGTTATCAATTCGTCAGATGTTTTGATGTATGTTACCGCATATCTTTAGACCGTGTTAACCGACTTCTATAATTTGGTTTAGTTTCGGTTATTGAATAATGAGAAAATTAAATTTTTATATCAGAATTAAATTCCGCTTTGTTTTTTGCTTAAAAATTAATTGTTTTCATAAATTTTCTATTGTTAAACATAGAAAAAGGTATTTATTTTGAGAACTAAGTGTATTTAGTTTCCGAACTTTGACAATATTTGGGAGCTACTACCAAGGTTTGGGAACTATTTCGAGAGTGTGGTTATTATAACTAAATATAATATGTACAGTGGTCTAAATGATTATAGCCGCAAGACATTTTGACAAGTTTTAATATACTATTTTTGTTGTTATTTAATTTTGGTTATTTTTTTATAAAAATATAGTTCCAATCCAAACCCAAAATCCAAGTTTCAAACTTTGTGCAATATTTAAAAATAATTCAACAAACTTTCGTATAAATTTCAAATTTGTTAATTAGGTTTTCTAGAAAGATTCTGGTTATGCAGTTTTGTAGTCCATTGAATTCTAGTAGAACAAAGTAGAAGTTTTAAATGGCTACAAGTTAGGTTGATAGATAACGAATATATACAATTTATTTTTACATATATGGAAGAAAACCGAAACATCCTGAACAAAACAATTCTAAAAAATCAACCGTAATTTTTAGCCATTTAAAACTTATACTGTGTTCTACTAGAATTCGATTGGCTACAAAACTGCATACTCAGAATTTTTCTCAGAAATCTAATTAAAAAAGTTAGAAATTTTTACGAAAGTTTGTTGAATTTTTTCCAGTTCTGGTTTCGGTTTTGCAAAGTGTTTCGGTTTCAGTTTTGGTTTCTTTCTTCAAATTTAATTTCGGCTTCATTTCGGTTTCGGGTTTTAAAAAAAAATATGGCAACAAGTTTGAAAAAAAAAGAATATTTATTAAATAAATGTGTACCTTCCAAGGTTTGCTAAAATTATTTTGCGACATCAAACATTGTGGTTAATTTTAATTCATATAAAGAAAAAATCTCTGAATCACTCACACTCACACCTTTCAAATAGCCCATCAGTTTGAAAGCAACTTTTCTTCAAGACGAAAGGAAATTTTTCGTTTTTGTAACAAATACTGTATGTATTGTAAAAAGAGGCATCACTCTATGCTCCATATTAATAATTTTACCACCCATAATAATTCTAACTCTCAAAATCCACATGGCTAGTCGCAGCAGTTAGACCCGAAGCACAAAATCCCGAAATCTAACCCGATGAACCATGCTGTTCAAAAGTAGCCAACGGTGGGCAAACGCGGCTCTTTGAGCCAAATGCGGCTCTTTGCTTAGCAAAGTGCGGCTCTTTTTACTTTCTCTTTGCTTAGAACATTTTTGCTCTTTTTACTTTTTAAAATCCATATTTCTTTGCTGGACATTCTTTTCCATTGTGTTGTTTTTTTATTTTATTATTTTTGTATACATATACGCAAATTGAGATCGGAACATTGCCCGCAATTGGAGATTGAAAATTGGCTCTCTGACTAAATGTTCTATACCGATATGATGGAACATTTGCAAAACTTGAATTCGTCTCTACAAGGAGTAAATAAGAATGTTTTTGATTTGTCGCAAATTATTTTAAGTTTTGAAGCTAAACTAAGTATTTTTATTCATGATCTCAAAAAAAATAATATTTCATAATTTTCCATGGCTAGCAAAAATATTGCACATGATTTAAACGCAGATTTTGAAAGAAATATTTGCCGATTGAAATGTGCGTTTGCATTTTTATGTAACATAATTGCAATATCCTAAATACTCCTTTTTAGGAAAAGCGAAGAAGAGTTGGAGTTTTTGCAATTAAAAGAAGATAAACCACTGGAAATGCAACATAAAACTTTGCCATTGCTTGAATTCCGGCAACAAGTACCAGATTTAACTGTGAGTCTTTGTACTCTACAATGAAATTCGTATAGTCAGAATACAGTTCACATTAGTTGCAATCGCGTCCTTATAATTATTGAAAGTTATAAAAACTATAAGCTTTTTGTGTTCGCGTACGCAAAAAACTTGCAAAGTAGGGGAAATTGAGAGAGCAAAACAAGTAATTTTTAGCAAAAAAAAACAACTTCAATTCTCATATAAAATATATATATATACATATGTATATATATATATATATTTCATGATCCAGTGACCGGATCGAAACCAGATTAGTATGGAACCACCTCCGAGACACTACCTTACCGATGCAAAAAGAATTATCGAAATCGGTTGATAACCGGAAGTTATCCGGTAACATAATTAAAAAAAAAAATATTCCTACGAACTGATAACGTCCCCCATTTTTGGAAGTCGGTTAATAAGATTTCATTTTGGAACTATGTCAGGATAAGACTTACAAAATTTCTATCAGCTGTTCGTCTAACTTGCAAGTTTCTGCGAATTTTCTGTGCGCGTATTATTTTGGATATTTTTCTCTTGTGAGAGGACAGATGACATTTCGCCGGAATTTCGCTGTTGGACATTTTTTACTGGAAATTTTTAACGAACATACCTATTGACTAACCAACATTTCCATAACTGTTACGAACGGCTTTTACAGACGTAAAACCAGATTTTGAAAATTTGGCCAAAGGGATCTTTTGAATTTTCTTTAGTATCTATCTCACTTACATTAGAATAATAATAAAATTAATGTTTTTCATTTCTGATAATAATTTTATTTAAAAATGAAATTTTTGTTTTTGTTGTTTTTTGTGGCTCTTTGTAGCATTTAGAATTCACATGTGACTCTTTTCGGTTCGGCCTTGCCCACCCCTATTATATACAAGCTCATACTGAAAATGAAAGCAAAGTTTTATTGCCAACCGCGATTTTCCCGATTTAACATGGAGAATAATTACACAGGCCAACAAAAATGAGAAAAAGTTTGGTTTCCTAAAATGTTAAAGCCGCTTTTGATAGACTTTTTTGTGCTGATTACTAATCTGTAAGTATAAAGTTTTCATCAGCTTTAGATTTTGAGAAAAACGTGGTCAAGTATAAAAAAAAGCGTTTTTGCAATATTTGGGAAGCTCTAGCAAAAAAACAAAAGGCGAAAGAACCTTCCACTTGGGCTTAAATTAAAGCTAAAACTCTCGACAACTATCTCTGGAAATACCTTTCGTGTACCTTGACTTGATGGTCACTTATAGTCGTCAGCACAAAAAAGTCTATCAAAAACAGCTTTTACATTTTAGAAAAAAAAATCAGTTTTGCCCTGTGCTGTCCAAACTTAGAGCTCTAATCGACCAAGGTTCTCGAAGATCGTTTATCTCGTCAAAGGTACAAAATCGATTAAAGCTCATAATCAAAAATTCCAATAATAATAAGCCCCAATAAAAGTGACAAATATATATACAATAAAATAAATTAATGCAGCGATGGACAAATTTTTGGCTCTTAAAGCCGTCAAAGAACCAGCAAGTGCTACGGTGTACAAAATACATTAAAAGCATCATATATATCTGTGTTCGTATGGAAAAGTAGCTTATGTCGAAAGGCCGGCTTTAGTATAATGCGGCATTCCCTTTATTTTTTAAACGACAAGGAATTTTTTGATGAAACTTAAAAAGAGTATTGACTTGCTAGTATCGGAACTATTTCTTGCACGTTTATTTGCTAAAAGTTGTTTAAACGGCTTAGCGCCCGTAAGTCATTCGCAATCGTATGCTGCGAATGCCGACTTATACTAAAGCCAGCCTTTCGACATAAGCTACTTTTCCATACGAACACAGATATATTAGTATTGAGAAGCGAAGTACAAGAAATTTGAATACGATCTTTTACCCTCTTCATGCTGGCTCTTGGTGCTACCCCTCATCAACCACCTAAATGTGCCAAGCGGGCTCCTAAGTGCAAAAGGCTCCTGGCAGCCACTTTGCCCATCTCTGACCTAATGTATAGAATTAACAACAACAACCACGCTGTCAAGTTTAAATAGCGGAAAATCAGCTGTAGGTTAAATAAGGAAATGAATTAGCAACAAGATTTAGCGCTTCTGACTTTGCATATCGATGATGCGGGTTCGATCTCCGCTGAAGTCTAGAAAAAAGTCTTGACATGCCGAGATCTCCGAAATAGCAGCTATAACTAATACCGCTCCCAATCAAAAACTCAAATAATAATAACTCACAAAAAAAATTTACAAATACATAGTTTAGGATGAGCCTGCTAGCTGCACGTGATAGAAGTATGTTGAATAAGGAAATAAATTAGCAACAAGAGTTTACGCGATGTTAGCGCTTCTGACTTTGCACATCGATGATGAGGGTTTGATCTCTGCTGAAGTCTAGAAAAAAAAGTCTGATGAGAAGCGTTGATCCCGAAATAGCAGCTATAACTACTACCGAGTAGAGTTTGTTGCTTTTTCCATTTTTATAACCGAGCGCACATGTGCACAACTGTGTTCACATAACGGTTGTTTGTAACAGGCAAAACGAATCGAGATAGATGTAGACAAATGTATACATAAATGATGAGAATGAAAAGAGAAATCGATTAAGCGGTGACTGTCTGTCCGTCCGTCCATCTGTAACACGATAACTCGAGTAAAAATTCAGGGCTCGAATCGTAACATACGTTCACGGATCGAAAACCATACGAAAGAAAATTACGTCATACGGTCAGTCGTATAAGCTGAATGGGATAAAGAGTACATTCACGTATGTTATAATCCGAAAACAGTGTTTTTACGTGACGAGTAATACGATATCGTATGTGACGATTCGAGCCCAGATATCTTAATGAAACTTGGTGCGTGCATCTCTTTCGGGCGTAGGACGGATGGTGTTGAAGATTGGCAAAATTGGACAATAAGCACGCCTATCTCCCATACAACGGTAGTTTTCGGAAATACGAAAACTGCGATATTTTAGTAACTACTAGAGATTATTCACTCAAAATTGATATTTACAATAATTTTTAGATGAAAAATAAGAATATTATACAGTTTTGGAAAATAGGCTTAGCCACGCCCACTTATGATTACATGTGTATATTGGTAACCGCACCACCAATTCCTCCCAAACTTAGCACAGTTGTTGGCCTTGGTAAAACATACCAAATGGCTGAGAATTTTTAAAATCGGTCAATGGCCACACCTACATCCCATATAGCGGTAATTTTGAGAAATACAAAATCTTCGATAAATCAGTAAATACTGAAGCTAATTTATTCAGAATTGATGTTTGCAATAATTCTTTAGCAAGAAATACGTTTATGATAAAATTTTAAAAAATGGGCGTGGCAACGCCCACTTATAATTACATAATACCATCATTACCAAACCAAACTCGGTATGTTTATTGTCCTTGACACATACCCTGTAGGGAAATGAACTAGTGCGGAACTGGTTCGGTTCTAGTGCGCGTTAATTCTCTTTTGCATGCTAGCGACTGGCGAATTTAACATTGCGATGTCCTAGGAAGTGTCAATTGTCCCCCGTTGCATCCCTTTCGCTCTAGTTCCGAACCAGTTCTAAATTCGACAGATAAGATCTAGTTCGTTTTGCATCCCTTTTTCTATAGTTCCGAACAAGTTCCAAATTCGACAGATGAGATCTAGTTCGTTCTCCATCCCCTTTTCTTTAGTTCCAAACCAGTTCCTAATTCGACAGATGAGATCTAGTTCGATCTGCATCCATTTTTTATATGTAGTTCTCAACCTGTTATAAATTCGTCACCTTAGATGTACATTTCTAATCAGGCTTGTCGAAAAATTTCCCTCCTATATTAAATACGATCGGTTGAAGGAAGGACAATACAATCACATGTTTAAACGCATTTATTAAAAACTTATAAACCACATTAGTAGTAGTAGTAGTATTAAACTTAAGTAGTAAGTAAAAAACAAAATTGCGTTCTGCTTAAAAGTAAGAATATTAGTTCACTTTGTCTTACTTGTCTAAATTTAAGTATATTGATTTTTAAGTAAATTCAGTTCTTTTTAAGCTTATATGTATATGAAGTACTTCGAAAGTTTTTGTCGTACTTAACTTAAATAAGATATACAGTCAGTCAATAAAGTTTAGGTACAGTGAAGTTTTTACAATACCGGCAACTATTTTTTAAATATTTTATTTTTCCCTAATTTTTTATAAAAATATGGTTAATTCTACACCAAAAACCCCAAAAGTCAGAGTGCCAAACCTTATGCAAAATTAAAGAAAACACCGCGAATTTCCATCCAAGTATTGCAATTTACACTCTTTAGTAAAAAGTTAAGTACTCAGTTATTAGCCCATTCAATTTTAGTATAACAAAGTGCAAGTTTGAGGTAGCTAGGACTTACCATTGATATTTAGCAATTTTTTTTGTTGTTTGGTAAGTCCTAGCTTCCTCACACTTGAACTTCTGATTTGCTTGACCTTGGTTTGACGGTCCAAACAGGAATCTTTATTTACGGTTGATGGATAGCTCGTTTCCAATGGATGGTGGCAAGAAAGTGGCTGACTTACGTGTAATGATTTTGCATTACCGGCTTATGGTGACTCAATTGATGTCAAATGAATAGTCCCGATTTGATGCTCACAACTTCTTTATTCTACGCAACAACATGGCTGGGGATTTGCCGGAAGGAATGTGACGGCACCTTTTGCCTCTTTTAATTTCCACTGAGGGGTGAGTATCGACTCCCCGAATGCCGCCAGCTTTTAATACCAGCTTTTAATCCACTTTAATTACCTGGTTGTAATTCCGTTCTTGCGAAGGCTGATGAGTGTGGTTCGCACCGTGTCCAATTCCAAAAAGAAATATATTTTTCTAGTCTGGTGGTATGTGACCACTGATTATTTTATCGTATGTCAGTGTGGGCGTTTTCATAGTGGCCATGTCAATTCGTGTCTATACTGATATAATCGTTCGTGTCTTGAATAACTATTGGTTACGTACATTCATCTGGCAATCCCCCCCATTTTGAAGTTTAGCTTTGACAGTTTTGTTATATTTACATTTCTCATAATAATAATCTTATGTCTATTATTTGGCCAATAAAAATAATAGATCACTTCATTATACTAAGATTGAATGGGCTAAAAACTTTTTCTAGAGAGCGTAAATAGAAAGTGAATTATTTTAATGAAATTTTGCAGAATTTTCTTAAATTTTGCACAAGGTTTGGAACTCTGATTTTTGGGGATTTTGTTGTCGAATTGACCATATTTTTATAAAAAATTACCGAAAACTAAAATATTTTAAAAATAGTTGCCCGTATTGTAAAAAATTCGTTGTACCTAAATTTTATTGACTGACTGTATTAAGGTAGCTGTGCTGGATTGCATAAAAAAAAATTAATTTGTCTTTTCTTAAAAAAATAAGTAGCTCTGGTGGCTTGCATTTTTAAATAAATTTAGTGAGAAAGTGATAATTATTTTGACACTTTTTTTTAAATGCCTCTTTTTGCAACTGCATTGCCTTTCTCAATTGTCCTTCAGGATCTTGGCCTTTGCTTATGGAATCACTAAGTATAATGATTATTAAGCAACTCAAAAACTATACCAGCGTGATTACCGACGTATCCTTTTGAGAGGTAGCCGCACCCTTATAAGAGGAATAAGACCCAAACTTTTAAGGTCAAAGTTTCAGTAGGTTGCGTATGTATAGCCTTTTCAATTTTATAAATTATCATTATTTTTAAGTGGAAAAATAAAACTCAAAATTAATGATAATCTCTGCGGGAAAAAAATAAACATTATTTGTAATCCCAAAAATAAAAATCAAATAATAATTATTTCCGTTTGAGCGAGAAAATAAAACTCAATAATAATTCATAAAATAATGATTAAATGCTGATTTAAATTATTTTTCTCATAATGATTACTTTCCCTGCGTTTAAAATTTGAAATAAAATAGTTTAGTGAAAGTACCGCATTTCATTGCTTTTGGACTGGTGCGTGACTAGTTACTATCGGACTGGTTCGTTTTTGGCGAAAAAGAACTAGTACTGAATTAGAAATTTGGTTCACAGGGAAGTAACATTATTTGGAATTTTGGAAAATGGGCGTAATACCGTCCACATATGCCTAAATATATAAGTTTATCTCATTATGTCTTAGTGAACGTTCTATCGAAGATGTTAAAAATAGGGGTAGGCCACACCTTCTTACCATATAGCGGTAGTTTTCGGAAATGTGAAAGACATATATTTCATACTTGCGCCGGGTATTCAATGTTCGGCTCCGCCCGAACTTAGACTTTCTTACTTCTTCCTAATAAACATAATCGTAGTATAAAGCTCAATAACAATATAAAGATAAAATGTTAGTAAACCACAATAAAATTTACAAATACATAGTTTAGGATGAGCTTGCCTGAAACTATACAATAAAACATAGCGGCCTTTATTTCCTTTTGTCGGTAGGCTTGATTTCTTAAAAAAGGGAAAGGCTGTTGTATACATTTTAGAATGCATCCAAAACGCTTCGTGTTTTATTCCAATTAACAACATTAAACTTAACACTTGATTCCCTTTACTATAAGAATAAATTCAAATTAGTGATTTTTAATGCATAAAGCCCGCGGGCGGCAGAAAATGATTTTTAGCGAAATTTTTGGAAAATGAGCGTGTCACCGCCCACTGACGCCTACATATGTGTATATCGGTACCCGGTTTATCAATTTCTACCAAACTCGGCACATTTAGCAACCTTGGCGCAAAAA
>NW_023458561.1:16672681-16676680 GCF_013731165.1 Rhagoletis pomonella | reverse complement strand
TAAAAAAAAAAATATTCCTACGAACTGATAACGTCCCCCATTTTTGGAAGTCGGTTAATAACATTTCATTTCGGAACTATGTCAGGGTAAGACTTCGGGATTTGTTTTCTTACGTTTTTAATTTTATACTTTTTAAATGTAAACAAAATTTCTATCAGCTGTTCGTCTAACTTGCAAGTTTCTGCGAATTTTCTGTGCGCGTATTATTTTGGATATTTCTCTCTTGTGAGAGGACAGATGACATTTCGCCGGAATTTCGCTGTTGGACATTTTTTACTGGAAATTTTTAACGAACATACCTATTGACTAACCAACATTTCCATAACTGTTACGAACGGCTTTTACAGACGTAAAACCAGATTTTGAAAATTTGGCCAAAGGGATCTTTTGAATTTTCTTTAATATCTATCTCACTTACATTAGAATAATAATAAAATTAATATTTTTCATTTCTGATGATAATTTTATTTAAAAATGAAATTTTTGTTTTTGTTGTTTTTTGTGGCTCTTTGTAGCATTTAGAATTCACATGTGACTCTTTTCGGCCTCGGCCTTGCTCACCCCTATTATATACAAGCACATACTGAAAATGAAAGCAAAGTTTTATTGCCAACCGCGATTTTCCCGATTTAACATGGAGAATAATTACACAGGCCAACAAAAATGGGAAAAAGTTTGGTTTCCTAAAATGTTAAAGCTGCTTTTGATAGACTTTTTTGTGCTGATTACTAATCTATCTTTGGCCATCTCTGACCTAATGTATAGAATTAACAACAACAACCACGCTGTCAAGTTTAAATAGCGGCAAATCAGCTGCACGTGATAGTATTTTGTAGGTTGAATAAGGAAATGAATTAGCAACAAGAGTTAGCGCTTCTGACTTTCCATATCGATGATGCGGGTTCGATCTCTGCTGAAGTCTAGAAAAAAGTCTTGAGATGCCGAGATCTCCGAAATAGCAGCTATAACTAATACCGCTCCCAATCAAAAACTCAAATAATAATAACTCACAAAAAAAATTTACAAATACATAGTTTAGGATGAGCCTGCCTGAAACTACATATACAATAAAACAAATTAATGTATAGAATTAACAATAACAACCACGCTGTCAAGTTTAAATAGCAGCAAATTAGCTGCACGAGATAGAAGTATGTTGCATAAGGAAATAAATTAGCAACAAGAGTTTACGCGATGTTAGCGCTTCTGACTTTGCACATCGATGATGAGGGTTCGATCTCTGCTGAAGTCTAGAAAAAAAGTCTAATGAGAAGCGTTGATCCCGAAATAGCAGCTATAACTACTACCGAGTAGAGTTTGTTGCTTTTTCCATTTTTATACCCATAGCGCACATGTGCACAACTGTGTTCACATAACGGTTGTTTGTAACAGGCAAAACGAATCGAGATAGATGTAGACAAATGTATACATAAATGATCAGAATGAAAAGAGAAATCGATTAAGCGGTGACTGTCTGTCCGTCCGTCCGTCTGTAAACACGATAACTCGAGTAAAAATTCAGGGCTCGAATCGTAATGTACGTTCACGGATCGAAAACCATACGAAAGAAAATTACGTGATACGGTCAGTCGTATAAGCTGAATGGGATAAAGAGTACATTCACATATGTTATAATCCGAAAACGGTGTTTTTACGTGATATTTACAATAATTTTTAGATGAAAAATAAGAATATTATACAGTTTTGGAAAATAGGCTTAGCCACGCCCACTTATGATTACATGTGTATATCTTGGTAACCGCACCACCAATTTCTCCCAAACTTAGCACAGTTGTTGGCCTTGGTAAAACATACCAAATGGCTGAGAATTTTTAAAATCGGACAATAACCACACCTACATCCCATATAACGGTAATTTTGAGAAATAGAAAATCTTCGATAAATCAGTAAATACTGAAGCTAATTTATTCAGAATTGATGTTTGCAATAATTCTTTAGCAAGAAATACGTTTATGATAAAATTTTGGAAAATGGGCGTGGCACCGCCCACTTATAATTACATAATACCATCATTACCAAACCAAACTCGGTATGTTTATTGTGCTTGACACATACCCTGTAGGGAAACGAACTAGTGCGGAACTGGTTCGGTTCTAGTGCGTTTGGAACCATGACTAGTGCGCGTTAATTCTCTTTTGCATGCTAGCGACTGGCGAATTTAACATTGCGATGTCCTAGGAAGTGTCAATTGTCCCCCGTTGCATCCCTTTGGCTCTAGTTCCGAACCAGTTCTAAATTCGACAGATAAGATCTAGTTCGTTTTGCATCCCTTTTTCTATAGTTCCGAACCAGTTCCAAATTCGACAGATGAGATCTAGTTCGTTCTGCATCCCCTTTTCTTTAGTTCCAAACCAGTTCCTAATTCGACAGATGAGATCTAGGTCGATCTGCATTCATTTTTTATATGTAGTTCCCAACCTGTTATAAATTCGTCACCTTAGATGTACATTTCTAATCAGGCTTGTCGAAAAATTTCCCTTCTATATTAAATATGATCGGTTGAAAATTTATAAACCACATTAGTAGTAGTAGTAGTATTAAACTTAAGTAGTAAGTAAAAAACAAAAGTGCGTTCTGCTTAAAAGTAAAAATATTAGTTCACTTTGTCTTACTTGTCTAAATTTAAGCATATTGATTTTTAAGTAAATTCAGTTCTTTTTAAGCTTATATGTATATGAAGTACTTCAAAAGTTTTTGTCGTACTTAACTTAAATAAGATATACAGTCAGTCAATAAAGTTTAGGTACAGCGAAGTTTTTACAATACCGGCAACTATTTTTTAAATAATTTATTTTTCCCTAATTTTTTATAAAAATATGGTTAATTCTACACCAAAACCCCAAAAATCAGAGTTCCAAACCTTTGCAAAATTAAAGAAAACTATGCAAATTTCCATCCAAATATTGCAATTTACACTCTTTGGAAAAAAATTAAGTACGCAGTGCAAGTTTGCAAAGACTTACCATTGATATTAAGCAATTTTTTTTTGTTGTTCGGTAAGTCCTAGCTTCCTCATACTTGCACTTCATTATACTAAAATTGAATGGACTGAAAAACTGCAAAATCAACTTTTTTCCAGAGAGCGTAAATAGAAAGTGAATTATTTTAATGAAATTTTGCAGAATTTTCTTAAAGCTTGCACAAGGTTTGGAACTCTGATTTTTGTGGATTTTGTTGTAGAGTTGCCCATATTTTTATAAAAAATTACCGAAAACTAATATATTTAAAAAATAGTGGCCCGTATTGTAAAAAATTCGTTGTACTTAAACTTTATTGACTGACTGTATTAAGGAAGCTGTCCTGGATTGCATAAAAAAAAATTAGTTTGTCTTTTTGTTAAAAAAAGGTAGCTCTGGTGGCTTGCATTTTTAAATAAATTTAGTGAGAAAGTGGTAATTATTTTGACACTTTTTTTTGAAATGCCTCTTTTTCTACAACTGCATTGCCTTTCTCAATTGTCCTCCAGGAATAAGACTCAAACTTTTCAGGTCAAAATTTCAGTAGGTTGCGTCTGTATGGCCTTTTCAATTTTATAAATTATCATTATTTGTAAATGGAAAAATAAAACTCAAAATTAATGATAATATCTGCGCGAAAAAATAAAAATCATGAAATAATCATTATTTGTAATCCCAAAAATAAAAATCAAATAATAATTATTTTCGTTTGAGCGAAAAAATAAAATAATAGTTCATAAAATAATGATAAAATGCTGATTTAAATTATTTTACTCATAATGATTACCTTCCCTGCTTTTAAAATTTAAAATAAAATAGTTTAGTGAAAGAACCACATTTCACTGCGTTTGGTCTGGTGCGGAACTAGTTACTATCGGACTGGTTCGCTTTTGGCAATAAGGAACTAGTACTGAACTAGAAATCTGGTTCACTAGTTCGTGTTTTCCCTACAGGGATTAGTTACCAAAAACTTCCAAGATTAATTATTTCACTATAGGTATAAGCCAAATTGGCCAAAAAA
>NW_023458561.1:16655851-16672581 GCF_013731165.1 Rhagoletis pomonella | reverse complement strand
GAGGGAGGGGGTATAAAATTTTGCAAGAGATATTAAAATAATTCAACGATAATAATAGATTGGTGCACTCACATGCATATACATATGTACATATATTCGAGCACCAATTAGTTTCATTTAAAGCACTGATAGGCACTGCCTTGCCCGCGGGCAAAGCTTTCTATACATTTTTTTAGGCGCGAGCAGAGTCTCTGCCCAACGCTGATTTAAACAAATGGCGTGTCGTCCATTTCCGCTGTAGCGTACGTAGTGCATATGGCGACATCTACTTCTCAACCCGCAGAGGTAGATGTCGACCTATGCACTATGTGTTTTTATAGGAACTTTGCAAAGCAAAGCTATTATAGCTGTGGACACACAGCATTGAAAGTTTCTGGACCCACAAAATTTAAAGTTTCGGGAGACACAACATTGCAAGTTGATAAAAGCGTTGTAAAAAGATTTTTTTCTGATTTATATGACTGTAAACCCGAATACAAACAAACTTAAACAAACAGAAAATAATTCGGTAGAACAAACATGAACAATACGCTGGGTAAACAGCGAAATCCATTTTCTGACAACATTGGCATACAATATGGCCAAGAAATTAAAACATTGCTCAAAAATTTCGCAACAAACCACATAAAATTACCAAAGCTGAGGGCACGGAAATTCTTTTTATTAAAAGAGAGAAACAACATCATCCCAAAACACATAATAACACTGTGGAACAAATTCAGGTTAGCAAAAGTTATGTCGATTCTGAGAGTGAGGGGTGAAAATAGAGGCTAAATTAGAAGAGCCGTATAGCGGCGTTTGTTTATGTTAGTTCGAATTTTTTTTTAATCGACCTTCGAACTTTGCAGTCAAATGCCGATTTTTAGCATATTGTTTATATGGTTTTTTGGCTATAACCAGTGTACGAAAATAAACTATATTGTACGTTACTATTTCGTTTCGTTTATTACTCTAACAGTTCGGTACAATACGAAACAAAACGGCTGAGTTCACTTTGGCGATAGTACACTACAGTAGTTTAGTAGTTACAGACGAAACAACAAACGAAATGAATCGTGCAGGGAAAATATTTGTATGTATGTACATATATGCAATAAACAAATACAAAACGAATGGCTGCAATGAATAAAAAAAATAAAAATGTTTTTTAATTGAATTGGATATGAAAATTTACAGAAAAAATTATTTTTCACGTAATTGAAACGTTTGCATACATATAAAACGTACCCTATGGTACAATTGTCACAAACGAAAAGCAAACGTTTCTCGTTGGGGAAAATGACAGTGAATCTTACAATTTGTTTCTGACTATTTACAAAACTGTACAAAACCACAAATGATATGATGATCGATGAGCAAATGGGAATTGTTTTGTACAGTTTATTTTCGTACCCTGGCTATAACTCGTCGACTAATTGATATTTTTTCAATCTGTTGAAGCCAAATTATTCCTAGAGACCTGTGCAACAATTAAAATAAAAAAATAAAAATTGATTGAGAAAATTATTGTAGTGCTTCTGAAGCAAAATGTTGGAAATTTTTTTTTCATGCTTTTTGAACATATTTTCCACAAAACTAAGTCTTTTTTGCTTTCTGTTTGATCTATAATATGCTTCTCAGTTTCTTCAATAAATTTCATTCGAAAAGAAAACAATCATAATACAAAACTTGCGTTTTCCAGCTTAATATTAATTACTTCTCATTTCTTATGTACCAATTTTTTCAGTGTAGGTTTTGAAGAAACATTGAAAAAGAAATTATAAAAATATGGAAAAAATATAATTTTGAAATGTTAGTTATGAAAAGTTTTAAGTAAAAAAATTAAATAAATTAAATTAATGATTTGGCCAGTTGCCGTTTAGCAGGCGGCTGTGGATCAACATCATTGCTCTCTCTAATATCTTGGTCATCGGCATCATCATCAGAAAGGTCGTTAAATTCGTCCAACAGGTATTCTGGAATTTCATCTTTGTCTTCCCCTTCTGCCTCTTTTTCCTCGTCTTCCTCTTCTTCAAAGGTGTTTTTATACCACCAACAAATTTCAGCGAGTATTGCATCTGGAGATTTCTTTCCTCTGTACCTGAAACGAAAATAGTTTTCAATCGTTAACAGGTTTAAATTGTGCACTCTGACAAAGATATTAGAAAAATCTAGGAATTCAAAATATGCACACTCTATAGTTACCTTATTTCATATGGAAGCGCAGTTTGGTGATAACGTTGCTCATCAGATTCAGTTGGCAACTGTTGAGCGAGTTGATCAAGATGCTGATGCAAGAGATGAATTTTGTACGACATATTAACCCCAATTGCATCGAAAGCTGCCAACATGTTTGCAACAGATTGGCTGTAGTTGTATTTGCGTTCTTTACCCAAAAGCCCTTTAATGACTGCTTTCAATGCGCCCTATGCATTTAATTCTCGGTCTGTCAGAACTTGGTCAAAATCTTGACGACTCATTAGTTTCCGTATGTCGGGACCATTAACAACCCCTTCCTTAATTTTGGCGTTACTTAGTCTTGTCAGTGCTATACGCAATTGGAACAGAAGGCATTCTATTCGTTTTGTGCACCTTTTAAGCTGATTAGTGAACTATCGATGAATAAACGCCAATCATCTTTTTATAGGTTAACCCTATCGTCTCCATTAACTTTTCGATATCGTTGCAATAAGCGAAATTTTTTGCATCATTCACATTGATAAAACTGTTCTAACTCTTTTTGGCGTTTTCGATATGCTGTTACTTTTGTACCTTTCGCCAGCAAATTATTTCCTTTCAAAAATAAAGCCAGTTGTTCTGATTTTTTCTGAGTCAAACACAAAATTGCAACAATTGCATCCAATTGCTTTTGTGTGACTAGGATTGGGTCCTTTGATGTTTCATAGGATGTACCTTCACCAGGGTCGTATTCTGAGAAGAAATGCATGGATATAGCAGCGGCGGTTGTAGTACTGATATCTGTTTGAAGATCAATACTTCGGTATGTTGGTACTGGAACGAATTCTGAGTGCGGTAATGGTAATTGGACACTTGGCACTGCTACATAAGTTTTATTCTTTGCTTTCCTTCTATTCAAAGTTGTATGGTAGTTGATACATCCATAGCAATTTTCTTGTTGATGCGGGCTGTTGACTAACCACATCATTGGTATACCCAAAGGCATAGCCTTCTTCATTTCACTTTTCCATTGCATAACACTTGAATAGCAATTAAAGCACTAAACTAGGGGCATAGTTTACGTCAGTGATAAACTCTTGCGAGAAATGTTGTTTATAGGCTTCCAAAAAACTATCACTCGCATTACCACATTTCTCATCGCTTGCTATGAAACGTCCACAAACATTACAAAAATGGTCCATTTTACATTTTGGTTCCGACATTTTTAATACAATATATATTATACAATGTTGTTTTTGTTATTTTTTTGAACCCGATGCACTTAACTTAAATCACTCACAAAATGAAATAAGTCCCAAAAAAATTAATAGCGAATTTTATCACGACCGAGCAAAAATTAAAAGACATCAGCTTCGGCTGAATTTCGAGCCTTAACTGAATCTTAATTTTTGATATTAGTTCGCTTGTACGAAATAAATAAAAATCGCTACCTGTGCGGTGCTTGGAAATAAAAAAGAGGAAGACGAGGAAAAAGAGGAAGAAGGGGAAGAAATTTATTGCATTTGACTGCAAAGTTTGAAGGTCGATTAAAAAAAATTCGAACTAACATAAAAAAACGCCGCGATACGGGTCTTCTAATTTAGCCTCTATTTTCACCCCACACTCTCTGAATCGACCTAACTTTTGCTAACCTGAATTTGATCCACAGTGTAAGTAACGTCAGTTGCACTTTCCAAAGTTTAGAGGATAATAAACCCTACAATAAAGAAATTGGCCAATTAAATTCAGATTTTTGAAAGAAAATTTCCTTTTGGAAGATCAGCCGGCTTGAACAACAAACAAGTCAACTAATAACTACTATGCAGTTAAACAATGTACCAAACCTGAACGAATTTTTCCGCACTCAAGAAACAACAAACACACAACAGCCGTCAACAATTTGAACGTTAAATTCAATCGACTACAATCAAATCAACTACAAACTCATATCGCAGCTCACACAGAAAGTTTAAATCACAATGCAACGAATATAAACATACCTAATGACGTCATGCTTCTCATGGGCTTAGGCCCTAATTTTGGACTACAACAACACCAAATGAATTGCCAACCAAGCAGTTAATAGCTGAAGTAGAATACATTATGCGAAACTGTATAGAACCACACGACAGAAATGACATCAGACAAGCGGTGGCACAAACAATATTACACGCTAAATCAACATCAAGAAACTCAAATTTGGAAAATCTTCTTCAACAGAAAACAGAAAAATTGCATAAACTTCTTAAAAAACAACCCGGAATTAATATGCACCAGATCGGACAAAGGTGGTAAATCAGTTTTCATGAGCAAAAACAAGTTCTTAGCTATGGCTAACGAGATGCTCAGTGACGCTGATACGTACTTTGTAATAGCCGCCCCAACAAACAAAATACAAATACAAAATAATCAGTTGTAAATTCACTATTTCAAAGCGAAAAGATACACTAGTCAATTAAAAGGAAGCTTACCACATACAACCCAACCCCACCGAGAATGTAATTCATACCCAAATACCACAAAAATGAAAACCCCATGCCACTTAGACCAATCTCAGCTGATTGTGATGGAGCAACAACAGCACTGTCAAAATATGCAGTAACCATTTTAACAAAACTACCAAAATCACAATTCCACTTGCGCAAATCATTTGACTTCAAAACTTTCATCGCAACACAAACACATCAACCGAGCCAAATACTAGTTTCATTTGATGTTAACAGTTTGTTTACCAAGGCATCTGTTGACCCAATTCCAAGAGTTCTGAACGATCGCTGGGGAGAGATCGAAACTCTCGCAAATCTATCACAAAGTGAATTTCTGGAAATGATTATGCTCTGTACAAAAAATAGCTATTTCCAATATAATGGGAAATTCTATTCACAGAAATTCGGGTGCGCAATGGGCTCACCCATCAGCTGCATTCTAGTATAAATTCTCCTGGATGACGTATTAGAGAGAGCCGTTCAAAAAGTAAAATTCGAGTTAGATTTCAACCTTGCGATTCTAAAAAAGTACGTAGATGACCTGGTGTTACCAGAGAACATTCTGCCATCAGTGTTTGCAATTTTTAACCAAATAAAACCAGGAATTAAGTTCACTTATGAAATAGAGCAGAACAACATGCTACGATACTTAGACATATTAATAATAATAATAATAATAACAATAATAATAATAACAATAATAAAATTTTTTTTCCGTAGGAGAGGGAAATGCTTTATGCACTGGCCGGGGGCGCTAGTCTCTATACTACCTTCCCCGAGTGCGGGACTCCCACCGAAGCGTGTTGGGCTACCCACTAAAACCCAAACTCCCACCGCCCGCGCAAGAATCCCGCATCTGGCACCGCAATTCTGCATGTCTTCAGATGCAGGAGCGCGCTGCTAGAGCTTTGGGGCTGCTCCTTTGTAGGGGCGTTTCATTCGGGTGTCCCCAGTAGACAACCGTCCTTTCGTTTGCAGCGGAGTACGAATTTCACGTATCTCGCAACTGCTTCGCACTTTTCTGCACTGGAGATCATTACCCCAACTATGTTGTTCGGGGTTATGTCTCCGTATCTTTCTTCCAACATTCTGCGCGAACCCAAGAAGTGTTCGCAGGAGAAGAATGTGTGGTACACGTTATCTTCGACGTTTCCACAGTAGTGAGAGAACAGTGAGTCCACCCTTCCCATAGCGTCAGGTAGAAATCGACTTCTCCATGCGGTCTGTTCAACCATGTTTGAAGGTTGGCTATCAGGGAGTGCGTCCATCGACCTTTTGTGCTCGCGTGCCACTGCTGGATCAGTTGCTCGCACGCCCTTGCAGCGGCAGCTGCTCGACCTATCTCGGCACTGAGATTGTAAATCTCTTTTCGCTCATAAGCAAGTAGCTCAATTGGCATGGCGCCAGAAATAACTAGAACCGCGTCCGCGGACACTGTACGGTATGCTGAAGCAATGCGTAGTGCCCCTCTACGCTGGACCGAAGATATTTGAATCCGGTATTTTTTTACTTTCAATGCGTCGGCCCATATTTCTGCCCCGTACAGGAGCACCGACTGGACTGCTGTCATCAGAAGCTTCCTGCGGCATGGCCTCGGGCCGCCCACGTTCGCCATCAGCCGGCTTAGAGTCACAGTGTTCTGCGCAGGTTTTTCACGTACGCCATGAATGTGTTCCCAGAATGTGAGTTTGCTATCAAGCTTCACCCCTAGGTATTTTGTAGACCTAGAAGTTGTCACGAGTTGAAGTCCGACCATCATATTTATAATTGTTGGGATCAGTTTCCTGGTGAGGAGCACGATCTCTGTTTTGGCTGTAGCCAATTGCAGACCGTGATCGCTCATCCATCCATTGACGCTGCGCATGACCTGGTTTAGCTTGAGCTGTGCTACCTGGACGTTTCTTGCTGTTATGGCGGCCGCTCCGCCGATTATACGTCTCTTTCTCTGAACTTGTGTTGTGTCGTACAAAAGCCAACGGTCTCTGAGGTAGTCCCGGATCATATCTGGCAAGTATGTTGGAACCTTGAATGACCGTTCCAAGGCCTCCAGCATGTCGTCCCCTCTTGCCGAGTTGAAGGCGTTCTTGACGTCCAGTGTGACTAGCAGCACTATTAGCCACGCCTGGTGGCAGGCTTCTTCGGCCTTTTGTACCGCCTCGACTACTTCGCCAATTGCTCCTATAGTTGAGTGTCCCTTCCTGAAGCCATGTTGTCGGGGTGAAATACCTCCCTCGCTTTCTATGGCATTTTGAGCAGACTCTCCATCATTTTGCCTGCTGAGTCTAGCATGCAGAGGGGCCGGAAGAATGAAGGAGAGTTTGGGTCCCCTTTGACCTTGGATATAAGCACCAGTCTCGCCTTCTTCCATTGGCTTGGGAAGACCCGGGCCCTAAGGCAGCTGTTGTACATATTAAGCAGGAGATCAGGGCTCGTTTTCGCTGCTAGCCTGATTGCCTCCGCTAGTATGCCATCTGGGCCCGGAGCCTTGCCGGCTTTCATACTTCGCAGGGCTAGCTTCAGCTCGTCTGTCGAAAACAGTGGTGCCTCGGCTTGCTCCTCGACGAACACTGTATCTGCTCTTAGTGGGTGTGCGGGAAATAGCGCATCCACTATATTCTTAACTCGGGCCTCATCCATCGCTTGCGATGATGTGTGGAACTTTTTCATCACTATTTTGGATCCTTGGCCCCAGGGATTAGGTTCAACTTCGTCACATAGCGCTTTCCACTAGTTCCGTTTACTCTTCTGTATCTCGGCCCCAAGTGATTTCTTAGCGCTGTTGTAAGCTGCTACTCTGGTCAGCGCCTCAGGTCTACCACGGGCGCGCCTTGCGAGTCTCCGCATTCTATGGCAGGCCCTTCGCAGCTCTGCCATTCGGTCATTCCTCCAGTATACCTGCTTTTTACCTGATTATGCTCTCCTCTGTGCCATTGAGGCTTTGCATTCCCGGTGAATGCAGCGCATGGTTTCTTCGACCAGCCTAGTACAAGACTCCCTGTAGTGGATCACTCCCGTTGTGGGTGAAATACCTTGGGAATCTGCTAGTAGTAATATATCGAACTTGCGAACATCGACCCTAGACGGGTTCCATCCTGGTTTCCTGCTACGTGTTTGCTCTCGAGTTGTGTCAGTGACTTGGAAAGAGATGTAGTTGTGGTCGCTACCACTCAGGTCTTCCATCACTCTCCATCCGTCAGCCCTTCGAAGAAGGCTTTCTGAGACCAGGGTTATGTCAGGGGTCGTTCCGGTGTTGAGGATGGTCAGACCAATGCGGGCTGCCATTTCAAGGACGAGTCTTCCTCTGGTGTTTGCTTGGGGCATACCCCATTCCACGCCTCTTGCGTTGAAATCTCCAGCAACAATTATGTGGTCGGTTATATCGCGCAATTCGTCTTCAAGGTTTTCGAGCTTTTCCCTGAAGACAAAGACTGTGTCGTTTGGAGATTGGTAGCAGCTCACCAGAGTTATTTGCGATATTTTCACCCAGACGTAGCAGCGTCCGACGCCGCTGCTCTCTTCGCGGTGGTTGGGGTTAGCAATCCATATCGCGGCCGAGCCTGATTTGTCAATATGCCAGGCTTCCTTTGTTCTATAGGGTTCACTGATGATGACAGCGTCTGCTCTTTGTTCAAGAACCAATTGGTCCAGCAGGTCATCAGCTAACCTACTCCTGTTCATATTGCCTTATATAAATTTAATCATATTCTCCCAAGCTTTGCGACCCAGGCAGGTGATTGGCATTTTTCTGTCCATCCCCTGCCGACCATAGGTAGCAGCTTGGGCTTTCTTTACATGCAGAGGCTATGTGGCCCTGGAAATACCTTTGGACATCCGCGCGCTCTCGGTCACGGCAGATAATCCAACCTGCTCGCAGCTTTCCCTTTTCAATAAGAGTCCGGCCTGGCAGTTCGTCGATTTCCACCACGGCCATTCTTTGTTCTCGCGAGTTTACAGCGAGGAGAGAGACGCGAAGTTGGCCATTCATCTTGTCTCCTAATTCCCCGCGTATAGCGTTATCCACTTCTGGGGCCGCGGTTAGGCAGTCCATGTCCAGAACTTCTAGACGTAAATGTCTAGTGAGAATACGGGCGTCTCCAACTGGTCAATGGCAGTGCACACATTTTCCTTAAATGCTGACTGGTCACCACAGCGCTCCATTTCGATGAGCACGCCGCCTTCGCGGGTTTTCCGAACAGATCGAATTACGGTCTCCATCTTCTCAGGTTGGAGCTTACCACGTATCGTTCCCAGAACCTCTGCATAGGTTTTGCCTTCAGCTGGCTTAATAATTAGTTTGGCGAGACTCTTCTTTTTTCTCACCCTCTTCTTTTTTTGCGGCTGGTCGCCTCGCCCTTTTTGACCAAGGGTTCACCTGGCCCTGGTCCTGGCTTGGGCTTTCTGCTTTTCCCTACCATTTTACATTGATTATCTGGTACGGTTTTACCATTATTAATAATAATATTATTACTACTATTATTATTATAGTTGGTATTCTTTTTCTTTTCCGGCTCGCCTGTAGGGGATTCGGATCGAGTTCGACCTCTCTTCTGCGAGTCAGGGCCAGTCTTCCTCAGCTCGGAAAGGGTAGATCCCTTCCGGCGCCGCTCTCGGAGGTAGCTTAGTATATTTAAGCTCTCCTCGATTTGGGTCATACCCGTTTTTATGTCCATGGACACATTATTATTATTATTATTATTATTATTATTATGGTAAGGGCTATGCTCAGGACCTTAGCGGGGTCACACAGGGCGGATCGTGAACGGCCTACTCCGGTAGGTTAGCTGCGAATAACCTATAAGCAGTCCCAGACCAAGAGCGGCAGGAGACGAGGGTCTGATTTAAAAGATCAGAAATGCTTGATGAATCTCCTGTGTCCGGGCGAACAGATGCCGCCTCCCAAAAAGCATCCCAGGATCGAGAGCAATTAGATCCTGTTCATGGCATACTGGAGCATGCATACGATTAGTTCGATATTGGGCTGGCGAGAGCAGTATTCCGCCACTTAAGTATGTGAGGGTGACACCTCACAGAAATGGCTGGTGGGCCAAAGCTGCAATCGCCTCCTTCTCGTTAAAACCCTGGCAGATCTTCAAGTACGTTCAATACACGTCGCCATTTAGTTGGCCGCACAGGTCCAGTTGAGATTTACTCCTGGTTTTGCGCTGTCTTGACTCTGAACACAATATCCCATAAGGACTTGTGTCAACCCTCGCGATGGCCTGCTCCATTGAGAGAAGGGAACTTCGGGACACTTAAAAGCGACTGTGCTACGTGTGGAGATAGCGGCTTGAAGTGGAGATCCAATTGATTGGAAATGAATAAATTAAAACTAACTAACGAAGCCGACGTTGATGTTATGCCGGAAGAATGCAGCGCATTCAGGAAGAGCAGTAGAGTTGTGCGCTCCCCGCCACAAACTCCTCTGCAGGCAAATGCCGGCACCACGAGCACGGATAAAGCCGCCGACGTGGCGCAGAAGGCTACACCTTGCCAAACGGCAACTCCCGGCAGCCGGGATAGTCGTCTTCAAACACCGGCTGCTGCAAATAGCGACAGGCTTGCCACCGCAAGCTTAGGAATTTGCGAAGGCAATGAAGACGAGCAATTGGCCCAGATTCGGCTCGTCTTGAAGAAGATGCAGAGTGCTGTCTCCGAGCAGAAGAATGTGTCCATGGACATAAAAACGGGTATGGCCCAAATCGAGGAGAGCTTAAATATACTAAGCTACCTCCGAGAGCAGCACCGAAAGGGGTCTACCCTTTACGAGCTACGGAAGGCTGTCCCTGGCTCGCAGAAGAGAGGTCGAACTCGACCCGACTCCCCTACAGGCGAGCCGGAAGAGAAAAAGAATACCAACTATAATAATAATAGTAGTAATAATATTATTATTAATAATGGTAATAATAATAATGATAATAACGATAATAATGCACAGAAAACCGTACCAGATAATCAATGGAAAACGGTTGGGAAAAGCAGAAAGCCCAAGCCAGGGCCAGCGCCAGGTGAACCCTTGGTCAAAAAGGGCATGGCGACCAGCCGCAAAAAAAAGAAGAGGGTGAGAAAAAAGAAGAGTCTCGCCAAACTAATTATTAAGCCAGCTGAAGGCAAAACCTATGCAGAGGTTCTGGGAACGATACGTGGTAGGCTCCAACCTGAAAAGACGGAGACCGTAATTCGGTCTGATGACCTGCTGGACCAATTGGTTCTTGAACAAAGAGCAGACGCTGTCATCATCAGTGAACCCTATAGAACAAAGGAAGCCTGGCATGTTGACAAATCAGGCTCGGCCGCGATATGGATTGCTAACCCCAACCACCGCGAAGAGAGCAGCGGCTTCGGACGCTGCTACGTCTGGGTGAAAATATCGCAAATAACTCTGGTGAGCTGCTACCTATCTCCAAACGACACAGTCCTTGTCTTCACAGAAAAGCTCGAAGACCTTGAAGACGAATTGCGCGATATAACCGGCCACATAATTGTTGCTGGAGATTTCAACGCAAGAGGCGTGGAATGGGGTATGCCCCAAACAAACACCAGGGGAAGACTGGTCCTTGAAATAGCATCCCGCATTGGTCTGACCATCCTCAACACCGGAACGACCCCTACATATGGAAGGCCGGGTTTTGGATACCCTATCCCTGACATAACCCTAGTCTCAGAAATAATTCTTGAAGAGTGATAGAAGACCTGAGTGGTAGCGACCACAACTACATCACTTTCCAAGTCACTGACACAACGCGAGGGCAAACACGTAGTATCCCTCGCAGGAAACCAGGATGGAACCCGTTTAGGATCGATGTTCGCAAGTTCGATACATCACTACTAGCAGATTCCCAAGGTATTTCACCCACAACGGGAGTGATCCACAACAGGGAGTCTTGTACTAAGCTGGTCGAAGAATCCATGCGCTGCATTCACCGGGCATGCAAAGCCTCAATGGCACAGAGGAGAGCATAATCAGGTAAAAAGCAGGTATACTGGTAGAATGACCGAATTGCAGAGCTGCGAAGGGCCTGCCATAGAATGCGGAGACTCGCAACGCGCGCCCGTGGTAGACCTGAGGCGCTGACCAGAGCAGCAGCCTACAAAAGCGCTAAGAAAACACTTGGGGCCGAGATACAGAAGAGTAAACGGAACTGCTGGGAAGCGCTATGTGACGAAGTGGATCGTGATCCCTGGGGCCAAGGATACAAAATAGTGATGAAAAAGTTCCACACATCATCGCAAGCGATGGATGAGGCCCGAGTTAAAAATATAGTGGATGCGCTATTTCCCACACACCCACTAAGAGCAGATACAGTATTCGTCGAGGAGCAAGCCGAGGCACCACTGTTTTCGACAGACGAGCTGAAGCTAGCCCTTCGAAGCATGAAAGCGGGCAAGGCTGCAGGCCCAGATGGGATACCAGCGGAGGCAATCAGGTTAGCAGCGAAAACGAGCCCTGATCTCCTGCTTAACATGTACAACAGCTGCCTTAGGGCCCGGCTCTTCCCAAGCCAATGGAAGAAGGCGAGACTGGTGCTTATACCCAAGGGCAAAGGGGACCCAAACTCTCCTTCATTATTCCGGCCACTCTGCATGCTAGACACAGCAGGCAAAATGTGGAGAGTCTGCTCAAAATACGCTTGACGTCAGCCATAGAAAGCGCGGGAGGTATTTTACCCCGACAACATGGCTTCAGGAAGGGACACTCAACTATAGGAGCAATTGGCGAAGTAGTCGAGGCAGTATAAAACGCCGAAGAAGCCTGCCACCAGGCGCGGCCAATAGTGCTGCTAGTCACACTGGACGTCAAGAACGCCGTCAACTCGGCAAGATGGGACGACATGCTGCAGGCTTGGAACGGTCATTCAAGGTTCCACCATACTTGCTAGATATGATCCGGGACTACCTCAGAGACCGTTGGCTTTTGTACGATACAACACAAGGTTCGAGAAAGAGACGTATAATCGGCGGAGCGGCACAGTGGTCTGTACTTGGCCCGGACCTCTGGAACGCCACGTATGACAGTCTGTTGCGCACGGAAATGCCGGAGAGCGCCTTCCTTGTCGCCTTCGCGGACGACATGGCCGCCGTCATAACAGCAAGAAACGTCCAGCTAGCACAGCTCAAGCTAAGCCAGGCTGTGGATAGATGAGCGATCACGGTCCGCAATTGGCTGCAGCCAAAACAGAGATCGTGCTCCTCACCAGGAAATGGATCCCAACAATTATAAATATGATGGTCGGACCTCAACTCGTGATAACTTCTAGGTCTACAAAATACCTAGGGGTGAAGCTTGACAGGAAACTCACATTCTGGGAATACATCCATGGAGTATGTGAAAAAGCTGCGCAGAACACGGTGGCTCTAAGCCGGCTGATGGCGAACGTGGGCGGCCCGAAGCCATGCCGCAGGAAGCTTCTGATGACAGCAGTCCAGTCGGTGATCCTGTACGGAGCAGAAATATGGGCCGACGCATTGAAAGTCAAAAAATACCGGATTCAAATGTCTTCGGTCCAGCGCAGAGGGGCACTACGCATTGCTTCTGCATACCGTACAGTGTCCGCGGACGCGGTTCTAGTTATTTCAAGCGTCATGCCAATTGAGCTACTTGCTTACGAGCGAAAATAGATTTACAATTTCAGTGCCGAGATAGGTCGAGCAGCTACCGCGGCGAGGGCGCGCGAGCACCTGATCCAGCAGTGGCAAAACAACTGGAACACGAGCACAAAAGGTCGATGGACGCACTCCCTGATAGCCGACCTTCAAACACGGTTGAACAGACCGCATGAGGTAATCGATTTCAACCTGACGCAATTCCTCACCGGTCATGGTTTCTTCCGAGAATATCTTCATAGAATTGGAAGGGTGGACTCACCGTTCTGTCACTACTGTGGAAACGTCGAAGATAACGTGTACCACACATTCTTCTCCTGCGAACACTTCTTGATTTCGCGCAGAATGTTGGAAGAAAGATACGGAGACATAACTCCGAACAACATAGTTGGGGTAATGAGCTCCAGTGCAGAAAAGTGGGAAGCAGTTGCGAGATACGTGAAATTCGTACTCCGCTGCAAACGAGAGGACGGTTGTCTACTGAGGACACCCGAATGAAACGCCCCTACAAAAGAGCAGCCCCAAGGCTTTAGCAGCCCGCTCCTGCATCTGAAGACATGCAGAATTGCGGTGCCAGATGCCAGACGCTTCGGTGGGAGTCCCACACTCGGGGAAGGTAGTGTAGAGACTAGCGCCCCCGGCCAGTGCATAAAGCACTTAGCTCTCCTACGAAAAAAAAAAATAATAATAATAATAATCCCAACAGTGTTTACCCTCCATTCCCGCCCATCCGCACGAGGACGCAGTCCGCATGACGTACGGAAACCAGTATTTTCAATTTTTGCGCTTGGCATAAGCAACGAAGTGGGTCATGCAATTCAAAATTAATTTTACAAGCTTTCAGGAATAGAGGACAAAAGTGTCTTGATACCCGGGAGGGAACATTAAAGCTAACTTCGCCCAGAAGAAGCGGACTTGAAATTGAGCCTGTTAGTAATTTAACTAAACTAACTAAAAATTGTACCAACCATTTACCTGCGGCTGGTAATAAAGGAAGGTTATAAAGTTACCTCCGGCAGCTTGGGTGGTATTGCGAGTTAGTTCGTTACATTTTCTATGGACCTCACCTCGGGTGCACCAACAAACAAGGTTTGTTTTTGCATTTTTGTTGCGTAGAATCTTTTGTTTTGTCATTTTAATAATTTTGGCCGCATTTAAATACTCAGTGATTTTTCGCGTAATTTTGGGCTCACCCTAGTAGTGATATTTTTACGTTAGTTCGCTACATACATATTTATAGTTCGTGCCATTCCCCTGTAATTGTTGTTGTCCTTTTGTTTCCTTCCCCACCAGCAACCCCGCCGTCTCCACTGAGTCAGCCGGTTGCAAAACGTTTGTCACTTCCTTTTTGTGCGTATACTTGTTTATTTGGTTTGGCCCGTTGTATTGTTGTTGCGCATAGTACATTAGGTAGGTCTGTTTTTGCGCTGGGGTATGCAGTTTTGTAGCCCATTGAATTCTAGTAGAACAAAGTACAAGTTTCAAATGGCTAAAAGTTAGGTTGATAGATAACGAATATATACAATTTATTTTTACATATATGGAAGAAAACCGAAACATCCTGAACAAAAAAATTCTAAAAAATCAACCGTAATTTTTAGCCATTTCAAACTTATACTGTGTTCTACTAGAATTCGATTGGCTACAAAACTGCATACTCAGAATTTTTCTAAGAAATCTAATTAAAAAAGTTAGAAATTTTTACGAAAGTTTGTTGAATTTTTTTGAAACTTGGATTTATTTTATAAAAAAATAACCAAAATTAAATAACAACAAAAATAATATGTTAAAACTTGTCAAAATGTAGTGCGGCTATAATTACTTCGACCACTGTATGTATGTTTTATATTTTTGATGCTCTATATTAGTTTCAATTAAAATAAGAAAATAAATCAAGGAATAAAACCGAATTTAAATAACGTTCCAGTTCTGGTTTCGGTTTTGCAAAGTGTTTCGGTTTCAGTTTTGGTTTCTTTCTTCAAATTTAATTTCGGCTTCATTTCGGTTTCGGGTTTTAAATAAAAATATGGCAACAAGTTTGATAAAAAAGATTATTTATTAAATAAGTGTGTACCTTCCAAGGTTTGCTAAATTTATTTTGCGACATCAAACATTGTGGTTAATTTTAATTCATATAAAGAAAAAATCTCTGAATCACTCACACTCACACCTTTCAAATCGCCCATCAGTTTGAAAGCATTTTTTCTTCAAGACTAAAGGAAATTTTTCGTTTTTGTAACAAATACTGTATGTATTGTAAAAAGAGGCATCACTCTATGCTCCATATTAATAATTTTACCACCCATAATAGCTCTAACTCTAAAAATCCACATGGCTAGTCGCAGCAGCTAGACCCGAAACACAAAATCCCGAAATCTAACCCGAATAACCATGCTGTTCAAAAGCAGCCAACGGCGGGCAAACGCGGCTCTTTGAGCCAAATGCGGCTCTTTGCTTAGCAAAGTGCGGCTCTTTTTACTTTCTCTTTGCTTAGAACATTTTGGCTCTTTTTACTTTTTAAAATACATATTTCTTTGCTGGACACTCTTTTCCATTGTGTTGTTTTTTTATTTTATTATTTTTGTATACATATACGCAAATTGAGATCGGAACATTGCCCGCAATTGGAGATTAAAAATTGGCTCTCTACTAAATGTTCTATACCGATATGATGGAACATTTGCAAAACTTGAATTCGTCTCTACAAGGAGTAAATAAGAATGTTTTTGATTTGTCGCAAATTATTTTAAGTTTTGAAGCTAAACTACGTCTTTTTATTCATGATCTCAAAAAAAATAATATTTCATCATTTTCCATGGCTAGCAAAAATATTGCACATGATTTAAAAGCATATTTTGAAAGAAATATTTGCCGATTGAAATGTGCGTTTGCATTTTTATGTAACATAATTGCGGATGAATTTACAATATCCGAAATACTCCTTTTTAGGAAAAGCGAAGAAGAGTTGGAGTTTTTGCAATTAAAAGAAGATAAACCACTGGAAATGCAACATAAAACTTTGCCATTGCTTGAATTCCGGCAACAAGTAACAGATTTAAAATATCCGCTGTTGATAACACCTATGTACCGTATATTTTCAATTTTTTGTACAACGTTTAACTGTGAGTCTTTGTACTCTACAATGAAATTCGTATAGTCAGAATACAGTTCACATTAGTTGCAATCGCGTCCTTATAATTATTGAAAGTTATAAAAACTATAAGCTTTTTGTGTTCGCGTACGCAAAAAACTTGCAAAGTAGGGGAAATTGAGAGAGCAAAACAAGTAATTTTTAGCAAAAAAAAACAACTTCAATTCTCATATAAAATATATATATATACATATGTATATATATATATATATTTCATGATCCAGTGACCGGATCGAAACCAGATTAGTATGGAACCACCTCCGAGACACTACCTTACCGATGCAAAAAGAATTATCGAAATCGGTTGATAACCGGAAGTTATCCGGTAACATAAT
>NW_023458561.1:16653200-16655751 GCF_013731165.1 Rhagoletis pomonella | reverse complement strand
GCAGGTCATCAGCTACCCTACTCCTGTTCATATTGCCTTGTATAAATTTAATCATATTCTCCCAAGCTTTGTCTTAGCCTCAGCAAGCGCATCCCTGAAGGACTTTCACGCTCCCTACCCGGGCAGGTGATTGGCATTTTAATGTCCATCTCCTGCCGAGCATAGGTAGCAGCTTGGGCTTTCATTACATGCAGAGGCTATGTGGCCCTGCTGGCCCTGGAAATACCTTTGCTCGCAGCTTTCTCTTTTAAATAAGAGTCCGGCCTGGCAGTTCGTCGATTTCCACCACGGCCATTCTTTGTTCTCGCGAGTTTACAGCGAGGAGAGAGACGCGAAGTTGGCCATTCATCTTGTCTCTTAATTTCCCGCGTATAGCGTTCTCCACTTCTGGGGCCGTGGTTAGACAGTCCATGCCCAGAACCTCTAGACGTAAACGTCTAGTGAGAATACGGGCGTCTCCAAGCTGGCCAATGGCAGTGCACACATTTTCCTTAAATGCTGAGTGGTCGCCACAGCGCTCCATTTCGATGAGCACGACGCCTTGGCGGGTTGGAACTTACCACGTATCGTTCCCAGAACCTCTGCATAGGCTTTGCCTTCAGCTGGCTTAATAATTAGTTTGGCGAGACTCTTCTTTTTTCTCACCCTCTTCTTTTTTTTTGCGGCTGGTCGCCTCGCCCTTTTTGACCAAGGGTTCACCTGGCGCTGGTCCTGGCTTGAGCTTTCTGCTTTTCCCAACCATTTTCCATTGATTATCTGGTACGGTTTTACCATTATTAATAATAATATTATTACTACTATTATTATTATAGTTGGTATTCTTTTTCTTTTCCGGCTCGCCTGTAGGGGATTCGGATCGAGTTCAACCTCTCTTCTGTGAGCCAGGGCCAGCCTTCCTCAGCTCGGAAATGGTAGACCCCTTCCGGCGCCGCTCTCGGAGGTAGCTTAGTATATTTAAGCTCTCCTCGATTTGGGTCATACCCGTTATTATTATTATTATTATTATTATTATTATTATTATTATTATTATGGTAAGGGCTATGCTCAGGACCTTAGCGGGGTCACACAGGGCGGATCGTGAACGGCCTACTCCGGTAGGTTAGCTGCGAATAACCTATAAGCAGTCCCAGACCAAGAGCGGCAGGAGACGAGGGTCTGATTTAAAAGATCAGAAATGCTTGATGAATCTCCTGTGTCCGGGCGAACAGATGCCGCCTCCCAAAAAGCATCCCAGGATCGAGAGCAATTAGATCCTGTTCATGGCATACTGGAGCATGCATACGATTAGTTCGATATTGGGCTGGCGAGAGCAGTATTCCGCCACTTAAGTATGTGAGGGTGACACCTCACAGAAATGGCTGGTGGGCCAAAGCTGCAATCGCCTCCTTCTCGTTAAAACCCTGGCAGATCTTCAAGTACGTTCAATACACGTCGCCATTTAGTTGGCCGCACAGGTCCAGTTGAGATTTACTCCTGGTTTTGCGCTGTCTTGACTCTGAACACAATATCCCATAAGGACTTGTGTCAACCCTCGCGATGGCCTGCTCCATTGAGAGAAGGGAACTTCGGGACACTTAAAAGCGACTGTGCTACGTGTGGAGATAGCGGCTTGAAGTGGAGATCCAATTGATTGGAAATGAATAAATTAAAACTAACTAACGAAGCCGACGTTGATGTTATGCCGGAAGAATGCAGCGCATTCAGGAAGAGCAGTAGAGTTGTGCGCTCCCCGCCACAAACTCCTCTGCAGGCAAATGCCGGCACCACGAGCACGGATAAAGCCGCCGACGTGGCGCAGAAGGCTACACCTTGCCAAACGGCAACTCCCGGCAGCCGGGATAGTCGTCTTCAAACACCGGCTGCTGCAAATAGCGACAGGCTTGCCACCGCAAGCTTAGGAATTTGCGAAGGCAATGAAGACGAGCAATTGGCCCAGATTCGGCTCGTCTTGAAGAAGATGCAGAGTGCTGTCTCCGAGCAGAAGAATGTGTCCATGGACATAAAAACGGGTATGGCCCAAATCGAGGAGAGCTTAAATATACTAAGCTACCTCCGAGAGCAGCACCGAAAGGGGTCTACCCTTTACGAGCTACGGAAGGCTGTCCCTGGCTCGCAGAAGAGAGGTCGAACTCGACCCGACTCCCCTACAGGCGAGCCGGAAGAGAAAAAGAATACCAACTATAATAATAATAGTAGTAATAATATTATTATTAATAATGGTAATAATAATAATGATAATAACGATAATAATGCACAGAAAACCGTACCAGATAATCAATGGAAAACGGTTGGGAAAAGCAGAAAGCCCAAGCCAGGGCCAGCGCCAGGTGAACCCTTGGTCAAAAAGGGCATGGCGACCAGCCGCAAAAAAAAGAAGAGGGTGAGAAAAAAGAAGAGTCTCGCCAAACTAATTATTAAGCCAGCTGAAGGCAAAACCTATGCAGAGGTTCTGGGAACGATACGTGGTAGGCTCCAACCTGAAAAGACGGAGACCGTAATTCGGTCTGATGACCTGCTGGACCAATTGGTTCTTGAACAAAGAGCAGACGCT
>NW_023458561.1:16630076-16653100 GCF_013731165.1 Rhagoletis pomonella | reverse complement strand
GAATCGGTAACAAAGTTCGCGGCAAGTAAATTTTTGACGAGTATGAGCTGAATAAAATTTCAGTAGCTCATGAGGCTAGTGAAATTTTTGACAAATGCATAGACAATTTTGACAATCGCAAAGATTGTCGCTTTGTGTAATTTTTCGTAAAACAAAAGCTTAAATTGATGAATTGCAATCAATGATGGTAGATGTTTTCTTAAAATATTAATTTCACTTCAATTTGTAATAGTTTATTCCGAATAAATCTGTGGTTGTCAAAAATTTAGTGCTGTCAAAAAATATTTCATTTCACACAACAGATTGGCAAAACTGTCTCACCAAAGTAAAAATATTATTCAACAGCTTTCCCCCATAGAACTTTGTTACCGATTCACACACGCCCTATGAAAAAAATAGTGCCCGACAAGTAAAAAAATTACTGTTTTTTAAATCTTTGCTTAAAATAAATTTGCCAAAGAGTCCCATTTGAAATGATCACGACAATTTGGTTTAAAATTACAGTGCCCACTTTCTTCTTTTATGTCCATTAACTTTTTTAAGATTGGTCCAAAAAAATCAAATTAAAAAAAGAAACCTATGCAGGTATTTAAAGCACAGAAAACAAAAAAAATATTATTAAAAGGACAATGTTCTCTGTTACGTAATATGTTTAAAGACATTTTTATCAAAGTTGATAGTTTTGTTTTGCCAGTTTTGTTTCACAAAGCTACAATATGTCATTTTGTTTGCCAGATATACGTTTCATCGGTGCACTTGCAAAACATTCGCATTCGCGAAAGCTCCGCATTGATTATTGTGAATGCGAATGCTAAAATTAATGCGGAAGCTTCGCAGTTGCGAATGCGAATGCGAATATTCGCAACAACCCTGGTACCAACATAAGATACAATAACCAACTGTATTCGTCTCATTCTCTACGCTGTACACATGTGTTTTTTAAGATGTTTCACTTCTATGACGAGTACGGTGCGGCACTCGCCCTTTTCAATCATGCGTTTTTGCTCTGTGGCAATTTATACATAGTTTGTAGCGGCCCATAAAGTGAACTAAATGCATTCATTCATACGTATGTATGCATATTGTGTACATACTTATAATTAGGTTAGGTTAGGTTACACTGGCCGGCTGATGCGCCTTACAAAGACCCGTTGGTCCTTTGTAGTGCCAGATGCAGGTCCGTTTCACTGCGATCTAAAGTACTCGTCATATAGGACGTCAACGCTTTTTGCGAAGTTCAAGAGAGCCTTAACTTCCAGTTTCTAAGCCTCCTCTAGTCCTTTGAACTGCGCGGCTCCGAGACATCTAAGACGAGTTCTAGCTAAGGCCGGACAGAAACAGAGGAGATGTTCTAATGTCTCACTCATGCCTTCCTCCCTGCACTTCCTGCATGCGTCACTGCTACTAATGCCCATTCTGCTTGCATGGGATGCCAGTAGGTTGTGGCCTGTCATTAGGCCAACAACTGTACTGCAATCCCTACGTGACCGTGTAAGCAAGAAATTGGTGTTTCCTTTGCTGCTATTTCACATGATCTTGGTGGTTTGGCATGTCGCTAATGCGTTCCACCTCACCCTGATCCGGCGCGCAGCTCTTTCGGGAATTTCATTATAGATCGTTTTTAGTGACTTTTGTATTTCCTGTACTGGTTCGCTAGCAAGACGGATGGCATTTTTGGCAATCTCATCAGCTATTTTGTTGCCCATAAAGCCCTTGTGGCCTGGAACCCAGTATATATGCAGCCGTTTACCCTCGGCCGCCCTGTTTACTGCTTCCCTGCTTCTAAGGACAATACGCCATACGATGTGAGATTATAGCCTTGATCGCCGCCTGGATATCGACATATATATTGATATTTTTTATATAGTTTCCTGCGTTACTAGCTATCTCAGCAGCTTTCCCTATAGCGAAGACTTCCGCCTGGAAAATACTGCAGTACTATAGAAGCTTGAAGGGTTCCCTCCGCCGCCCACTCCATTAGCCATTTTAGATCCATCCGTGTAGATGTTATACGTTCCGCTGGCGGGTCGCATGCTCCTGCGCCATCCGCCCTCCTTAAACGTAGCTTGTAACCTTCTTCCCCAGAAGAAGCGTGGGCTATGTGGTCTATTTCGTCCTCCATCCCCCTGCATATCGAACTGTGCCGGAAGGTTGTAGCGGAGAATTCACCTAAGGGCATCAATCTCATAGCGTACTTCGCTGCAGTGCTCTCCACTCTGATGTCGATTGGTGGTAGGTCAAGCAACCTTTCAATTGCCGCCGTTGGAGTGGTCCTTAGCGCTCCTGTTATGCACAGTGCAGCGAGCTGCTGTAATCGCTTCAATGGTTTTCTATACGAGATTTGGTTGGCAGCGGTCCACCATACCAGAGCGCCGTAGAGCAATATCGGCTTAACTACCGCTATGTAACACCAATGCATGAGGCCAGGGGATAGGCTCCATGCGGTACAAGTATAGTAACTTGATACGGGTGTATACGGATTTTCCCATGAATTTATTATTATTATTATTATTTATTTAGAATTAAAAATTAATTTTAAGACTAAAGGGAGAAGGGGCTGAGCACTAGCTGCTGTGGCTATCGGCTCTCCCATGAATTTAATTGTAATTTATTGCAGTTTTTTTTTACCTTTATACTTCACTTTTTAACACTATTTTGCTTTTCAGCAAATTCGCCAGAGTTCCAAGGATAGTACTGGCTCTTCCGATACGGATAGCTCGAGTGATGATGAGTCTATTCCAAATGTGGCGCCCAATCCTCCAGTTGGCACTGATCCAACAGCAGAAAAACCACAAAAGGAAACTGAAGCGGCCGCTGAACTTTCAGCGCTAGTTAATTATGTGGAACCGGTACATTTCTATACTTTCGAAAATGCGGAAAGTAAGTGCAAAGTAAAAAGTATAAGCCGTGTGTACATTTAAATGTACATTTACTACTAATCAAATTCAATTTGACTATCATAGAAAAAAATCGGTGCTACGAGATGTCTTCATTTGATGAAAAACAAGCTACAGCTCTGCTCAAAGAACGACCGATTGAATTTGTCAACTATAATAAACACCAGCTTTCCCGAGTTTATCCAACCGGTACCCGTTTCGATAGTTCTAACTTTATGCCACAGGTTAGTTGAGCTTTTCAAGCGCCTTATTGCAAATATTACATTAAAGGAATTATTGCATATTTACGTATTGTATGAAGCTTTTCTGGAATGCTGGCTGCCAGTTAGTTGCTCTCAACTATCAAACTTTAGATTTAGCTATGCAATTAAATCTGGGCATCTTCGAATACAATGATCGATCAGGGTATTTGTTGAAGCCGGAGTTTATGCGACGCACCGATCGTCGATTGGACCCTTTTGCGGAGAGCACGGTACTATATATTAGATTTCTTGTTTTTTTTTTTATCTGATATGGTTGTAAATGGCGCTATTGCAGGTTGATGGTATCATAGCAGGAACTGTGTCCATAATGGTGTTGTCTGGACAATTTTTAACTGATAAACGTGTGGGTACTTACGTTGAAGTGGATATGTTCGGGTTGCCGGCAGATACTGTGAGAAAGCGATTTCGGACGCGGATCGTGCGAGATAATGGTCTCAATCCAGTTTATGGCGAGGAGCCGTTTGTTTTCAAAAAGGTAATCAAGCCCACTTATTTTTGCCAAGTTTGAGTCTCCTTTAGATTATATTTAAACATATAGTAACGGTGAGTATCCGTCCTTTGCTTGTAAGGCCAGTCGTTTATTTTGCCCCTCTGTACTTTATCAATATTTACTAAATAAAGGACGCATATTGTCTTTATTTCTTACACTGTCTTTAAACGAGCGCTGGATTGTTTCAATGGTAAATTTCTAAATAAGTAATACCTAATAACCAAATCTAGAAGATAAAGAAATGTTCCCATTTTTAAGGTTTTTTTTATTTTTTCAATAGCGACACAGGCGTAAATCTTTCCTTTTTCAATATTGTTTAATAAAAAAAAAAATCATAATGGCGTGTGGTAAAAGATTTTTATTATGTATTTTTCAAAGAAACATAACATTGACAAAATAAAATACATTTAATGTACACAAATCACACGTGAACATTTAAAAGATCGTGCATTTATGCAAGCACAAGTGATAGCTGCACTTTTAAATGAAAATTTGCTAGTAGAAGTGCAAACAATTTAAACCACAAATTACTTAAATACTAGTATTAAAAAAGTGAAAATAGTGGGAGTTTCTGTAAACATATCTGTTTCTTAGGATCTTCGCAAAGTTTCATGAGAAAATTCGTTATAGTTTTGTTAAAACACGCGCATGTCGATGCACACTAAAGTCTACCCATGTATTTTATATAAACGTATCAAAAAAGGACTAAATTTTCTGCTGAACTTCACAAGCGAGAGATATAAGGCAAAAATTAACAAATTATATTCGTATTAATATGAAAAACAGCAAAACTTTAATCAGAAATAATTTTGCACATGAGACCAGGGAAGCCAACTTGTGGGGAACTCCCCGATTTGCGGGGAGTTTCAATTTGCGTGGGAATCGGGGAAAGGACCGTTTTTTGTGTGGAGTTTCATTTTGCGTGGGAAATCGGGGCTTGAATTGTGAGGAATTAAGTGTTAACTAATTTTTTCTTTTTTTGCTTCACTAATTTCATAATGACTTAAAAAAGTTACATAAGAAATGCAGCTGCAACTAAAAGTACTGATTACGCAATAGGGCGGGTCGAAAATCTAGTTTATCTCAAATCTCTTGGTAATAGTGAAAATATATTGTATCATGAAGACAACAACAAGCCTGCAAAATATTAGTATTTTATTTTAATTGTAAGAGCCCGCGCATCGACCGCCAAGTGACCCACGGCACACTAGTCGAATAAGACCAGTTCTTGTTCAGCAAAATGTTTCGTGCATATTATTAGATAATGAATCCGTTAACGCAAAAGATAAAGTCAAATATCATTTCTCGCAGCCCTTTAGCTAATCGTTAAACTCAAAGTTATCTGTTTTCAATAAAATTTTAATTGTTCTCTTGATAATTGCACTGGCCTATAGTCAAAAGAATAAAAAGAACAAGTAAGAAAGTCTAAGTTCGGGCGGAGCCGAACATTAAATACCCGGCGCAAGTATTAAATATATGTTTTTTCACCCTTCCGAAACCTTCCGCTAGATGGTAAGCCGAGGTGTATCACTTTTGAGTAAATTATCGTCCTTCAATTTCGAAATATTGAAGTTTCAAGCATTTCTTAAATTTACCGTTATATGAGAATCGGCCGTTATTTTAGTCCGATTTCAATAATTTTCAACGTTTTGCTTACACGTGGCAAGTACAATAACCATACCGAGTTTGGTACAAATTGGTAGAACGGTTACCGATATACTTATATGTGATCATAAGTGGGCGGTGCCATGCCCATTTTCCAAAATTTTACCATAAACGTATTTCTTGGTAAAGAATTGTTGCAAGCATCAATTTTGAATAAATTAGCTTCAATATTTACTGATTTATCGAAGATTTTGTATTTCTCTAAATTACCGTTATATGGGATTTGGGCGTGGTTATTGTCCGATTTTAAAAAGTTTCGGCGGTTTTTTATGCTGTACCAAGGCCAACAACTGTGCCAAGTTTGGAAGAAATTGGTGCAGCGGTTACCAAGATATACACATGTAACCATAAGTGGGCGTGGCTACGCCCATTTTCCAAAAATTTATAATATTCTTATTTTTCGTCTAAAACTTATTATAAATATCAATTTTGAGTGAATAATCTCCAGTAGTTACTAAAATATCGCAGTTTTCGTATTTCTGAAAATTACCGTTATATGCGAAGTAGGCGTGGTTATTGAGCGATTTTAGAAATTTTCGGCCATTTGGTATGTTATGCGAAGGCCAACAACTGTGCCAAGTTTCGAAGAAATTGGTGCAGCGGTTACCAAGATATACACATGTAACCATAAGTGGGCGTGGCTACGCCCATTTTCCAAAAACTTATAATATTCTTCTTTTTCGTCAAAAAATTATTGTAAATATCAATTTTGAGTGAATTATCTTCAGTAGTTACTAAAATATCGCAGTTTTCGTATTTCTGGAAATTACCGTTATATGGGAAGTGGCCGTGGTTAAAGTCCGATTTCGCCCATTTTCAATACCAACCTACCGTGGATTAGGGGAAACCTACATACCAAATTTCGTTGAGATATCTCAATTTTTGCTCGAGTTATCGTGTACACGGACAGACGGACAGACGGACAGACGGACGGACAGACAGACATGGCTTAATCGATTTCTTTTTTCATCCTGATCATTTATGTATACATTTGTCTATATCTATCTCGATTCGTTTTGGCTGTTACAAACAACCGTTATGTGAACAAAATTAATATACCCTTGTGCACAAGTGCGCTCGGGTATAAAAATGTCGGCCGCTGTGGTGTAGTGGTAAGCAGTGCGCGCTTCCACTCCGCAACGCCTGGGTTCAAACCCTGGTCAAAGCAACATCGCAAAAAATATAGAAAAAAGGTTTTTTTCTTAACAGCGGTCGTCCCTCGGCAGGCAATGGCAAACCTCCGAGTGTATTTCTGCCATGAAAAACAGCTTCTCATAAAAATACAATCGCCGTTCGGAGTCGGCGTAAAACTGTAGGTCCCTCCGTTTTGTGTGACAACATCAAGGCGCACGTCACAAATCGGAGGAGAAGCTCGGCCAAACACTAACATATGTGTAAGCGCCAATCTATTATTATTATTATTATTATAGTCAAAAGATGTAAAGAACCGCACTAATATTGCTGGGTGCATTTAGGTCGCTGCTTCCAAATATTCTAATCTTTTTTAATAAATATCAGCTATAATTTGCGAATTTTTGCAAATTTAGGAATAATTTCGGTAGCTCTAATAGAAAAGCCATTATTTTCCATCAGCGCGGAAAAAATTTGTTTATGCAAATGAGTATGGAAACACTGAACAGGCACAACTTCTATAAACACTAATAAGTTTACTTATTTTTATGCATCTTCTTTATATAAGTTAAACAAGTTGGTTTCACATTTATTTTATTAGATTTATTGATAGCGATCTTACTCGTTTAGTGTCTACAATTGAAGCTCTGGTCTTTTGTTAACTAAGCCAAAGCCCAAGCCCAAGCATTCATAAAGCTGTGCCTCCATGTGATGTTGTTAGTAGGCTTAAAACCATTTGCGTGGGTTTGTATGTGGGTATAGCAACAAATTCTGCTGGTACCGTAACATTTAATAGATCGTTGTAACGCGCGTTGGTCGCTTAACAAACGGTGGATGTTAAGCTGTTGCTATGTGCTCTTATTGGTGACGATGATCATAAGATCTTGTTGTGCCCAGCATTGAGAGTGCAGCAACAAACTCTGCTGGAACCGTAACACTTAGAGCGTTGTTCGGTCACCTTACAATGGTGGATGTTAAGCTGTTGCTATGTGCTCTTGTTGGTGAAGATCACCATAAAAGGGCACAGCATCAGCTTTCTGAGTGCAGGAACAACTCTGCTGGCACCGCATCAATTAGAGCGTTTTTATCCGCGTTGGTCACCAAACAATAGGTAGATGTTACGGTGTTGCTTTGTACCCTTGCTGATGATCATGATGGCGATAGGGAGATGTTGCCAATGATAAAGATGATAAGAATTGCGGTAAGCAGCTGTATGGATGTGTTCTTGTAGCAAGTATTCCAGCATAGAAAACCCAGTGGAAACTTTGAATGGCGTTTGCGGTTATGTTCGCTGAACAAATCTAGTTATGTTAGCGGCTGTGTTAACTTATATAAAAATGAATTGCTGTTCGTGTGTCATCGCATCACTGAAGAACGGCTCAACGGATTTGCTTCGTTTTTATTTCATTTTGTGTCTTTCTGTCTGTAGAAGGTTTGTAAAGAGAAAATTTAAAAACCGGTGCTGCCAGATATCTTAAATATCAAAAACAAATTTAATTTAAATAAGCCGCAATGATGGTATTCCACTGCGAATGTATGAAAACACTTAAAAAAGTAAGAAATTTGCATAGGGTTGCCACCATTCGAATAAAATCTCATGTCACGGTGTTTGTGGTCAACTCTTCTGAAACGCCTTGACCGAATTGTATGACATATTTTGTGTATATTTGGAAATATATGAAATCAATCGCATACTCATGGAAAAAATGGATGTTATGGGAAACCCGAATTTTTCATGCCGCATATTTCTGGAAGCGTTCATGGTAGGGTACTGGAACTTGGTATGGAGATCAGGGTGTCCAGATTGTTTAAAAAAAGCACAATTTAAAAAAAAATCGCCAAAAATCGTCAATTTTTTTTTTAATAAAATTCATTAAATCAATTTAAGAAATCTTTTATTCTAAAAATGAGATCTTGTTATAATATTGTTTTTAAAACCAAAAACGAATATAATACCTTCAGAGGGTAATAAGAAATAGCAAAAATCACTTATATAATAGTGATGTACAAACAGTTTTCTTTAAAAATACGCACACTTTTTAAAAATATTTGTTTCAACACATTTTGCAATAGGACTGCGCAATTACTAAATTTATTTTAACTCATATTAATTGATTAATCGCACAAGCCGCTTTCAAAAGTTCGGCGCAAAAAATTAAATAAAAGCCTATAATAAGGCGAGATCAGCTATTTCCACAATTTCTTCAAAATCACCTATAGTGTTTGAATGATTTACATTTCTGTTGTTGTCATATATTGAGCTATTCACCCTTGATGACATACTGTTTGATATTGTAAACATCCTATTTCGAATCTTAGTTTTTGTTGAATGCATTACGGAAAAAACGCGCTCAACAAAACATATGAGTGCGGCAAGGATAATAATATGAATTTACTTATATTTCCAAATATTTTATTGCCTGTTGCGCTTTTCACTCCGTAAGCAATTATCCAAAATACTTTAGAGTCGGATGCAATGGTTCTGAGAAAAGTTATTCCATTATTCAAAGTCAAGTAGTTAATTGGCAGGTCCCTGAAACTCCCCCTCTTGTGATTGACTAGGTAATCGTTTCAAAAGTTCTTCGATAAGGGTGATTCAACATTTTTGACAGTCTTTTAATATGCTTCTTAAGTCAAGTTTATTACGCAGTTCATTAGCCTCTTCTGAAAAATTATCGTGGAAAACTAAGTTGTGTATATTTTTATAATTGGAAAAAATTTATTTGAAGGGAAAAAATCGGCAAAAATCGCCAATCGCGATTTCCTAAATTTTTAAATAGCCAAATCTGGACACTCGGATGGAGATATATAAAATCAATTTAGAAAGTGGGCGCGGGGAACAGGTCGTAAAGGGTATTTCATAGCTCCAAGTGAAGAAGGCGTGGCACCTCCTATAAAAGCCAAATTTTTCATACTGCATATCTCTCGAAGTGTTCATTGTAGAGTACTGGAGCTTGGTAGGGATATATGTATATGAAATCAATCGCATACCCTTGGAGAAAAATTGGAGCTATTGGAAAAGGAGGCGTGGCACGTCCCATACGAAATTAATCGCATACTAATGAAAAAATTTATGTTATTGGAAAAGGGGCGTGGGACCTCTCGTACAAATCGAGTTTTTCATACTGCATATTTCTGGGTGAGTTCATTCTAGTCAAGTACTCTACTCTACTCAAATAAGCCGAATTTTTCACACTTCACATCTCTGGAAGCATTCATGGTTGAGTACTCGAACATATAGTAGTATAGAGATATACGAAATCAATCGCATACTCTTAGAGAAAATTGGGGATATTTAAGAAGGTTTGACCTGCCAGGTGGCGCTGGATTCCTGCTATTGGCCCTTATTATGAGTTGCATTCGATTTTCGATCTTCGCTGGTTATCGAAGATCGAATGTAAAATTGGTATTATGGGCTATGCAACCCTGTCGAAATTTTCGTTGAGTATCGAATTTTCAGTCGAACAGAATTTTGCTTTCGAGGCTGTAGCCTAGTGTGAGAAAATTGCTGATAATGTAAGTATTTTGCGTTTGTTTTTTTATTTTTTGGCGACTAAACAGTAATTTAAAACAATTTTTATTAATTTCGTCGTGAGTACCAAACAACAACGGGAAATGCTGGTTTCAATGATGGAACAAAATCGTCAATTTGTAAAAGGGATTTGCTCAAAGGTTTATGCGGCAAAAAAAATGGGAAGAATTTACGCAGGAACTTAATTGTTTAGGACCACCTATGTGAACGACGGCAAAATGGATTAAGTTGAACTGCGTCGTTTTTGATTTCTGTATAAATAAATTTTAGTTCTGGTCTTTTCAGGTGTGGGCTGACATGAAGTCCAAAACTAAAAAGAAAGTAGCGCAAAACAAAGCTGAATACCGAGCAACAGGTGGAGGACCGAACAGGCTACAAGCATATACAAATTTTGAGGAGGCCATAATTCGCTTGCTTGAGCTTGACGCCTGTGTGAATCCACCGGGAGCAGAATTCGGCCTGGGTATAACTGCTGATGACCAACGCCTAGATTCGGTAGAGGCGGCTCTATCAGATGAAAACCTGCAACCAATAAACAATTTAGGATTGAGCGATGAGGACCCCAATTGTGCAGTTCCGGAAAATACAGCACGGAAACCAAGAGCAAGAAAGTGCAACAAGACAGAGAGGCTGAAGTTGCTGGAAGCGCAGACCAATGCCCAGAAATGTTCTATGAGGAGATGATTACAAATATAATGGACATTAAAAAAGTGCTTTAGAAACTGAAAAGTACACGAGAAAAATGTATTACTTAAAAAAAGACACAGCAAAAGAACTCTTACAGTTGAAAAAAGAAAAATTACAAATCTTCAAAAATGAAGTTCTTCAAAGCCAGAAGGATCGGAGAGCAAAGCTACAACTAAAGGTTGCGCTTTTGGAGGTAAAGAAACAAATGCTGCCAAGAACATCTATATTAATAAAAATGTTGTGTTCGTATGTCACGGTCGTCAAAACTCGAGAACGGCTGAACCGATTTGAATAATTTTTTTTTGTATTGTTCGGTGTAATACTAGAACCAATGATATCGCAAAAAATTTGAGGGTTGCCACATATTTGAAAATTTTTAAACCCAATTATATGATCAAATAAATAAATCATTACAATATGGGTACCAAATTAAAGAGGTTTAAGAAAGATAACTGCTGGAAATATTGTTATTGAGGGTTGCCACCTATTTGAAAATTTTAACTCAGTCAAAATGATAAAATAAATGAAATATTGCCAAGTGGGCGCCAAACTAAAGAATTTTAAGAAGCCTTAGAGCCGAAAGTATATTTTTTGAGGGTTGCCACCTGTTTGAAAATTTAACTAAAGTACATCGACAAAATAAATTAAATATTACAATATGGGTATCAATTCAAAGAGGTTTAAGAAAGATAACTGTAGGAAATATTTTTGAGAAGGGTTGTCACCAATTTTAAAATTTTAACTCAGTTAAATTGACAAAGTAAATGAAATATTGCTATGTGGGTATCAAACTAAAGACTTTTAAGAAGGCTTACAGTCGAAAATATTTTAAAGGAGTGTTGCCACCTGTTTAAAAATTTAGCGTAATTTAATTGATAAACTAAATGATATATGACAATATAGATTTTAAATTTAAGAGGTTTAAAAAAGATAACCGCTGGAAAAATTTTTGAGTAAAATTGCCACATCTTTCAAAATTTAAACTCAGTTATTTTGATAAAATATATGAAATACGGTAATTTGGGTATCAAACTTTAGATTTTAAAGAAGGCTTACAGTCGAAAATATGTTTGAGGAGGGTTGTTATCTCTTTGAAAATTTAACTCAATTAAATTGATAAAATAAATAACTTATTATATAGGTGTCAAATTAAATAGGTTTCAGAAAGATAACTGTTGAAGGGTTGCAACCTATTTGACAAGTTTATTTCAATTAAATTGATAAAGTAAAGTATTGCCATGTGGGTGTCGAAACTAGAGAGTTTTAAAAAGGCTTACAGCAGAAAATATGTTTGAGGAGGGTTACCACTTGGTTGAAAATCTAACTAAATTTAATTTATAAAACGAATGGTATATTACAATATATATTTGAAAATTTTAACTCTGTTAAATTGACTAAATCAATGAAATATTGCAATGTCGGTAACAAGCTTTAGATTCCTAGGAAGGTCTACAGCCGAAAATATATTTGAGGAGGGTTGCCACCGGTTTGAAAATTTAACTCAGTTTGCATAATTGATAAAATAAATTACCCTATTAAAATAAAGGTATTAAATTAAAGAGGTTTAAGGTAGATGACTGTTGGAAATATTTTTGAGGAGAGTTGCCACCTTTTTGAAAATATGAACTCGATAGCTTAGTATGTTGCACCAATATAAAGCGATAAAATAAATAAACCAACGAAAAATTAGTCATTTGTCAAATATGTTTTATTAACATTATTTATGTATGGGTATGTACAAATGTAAATCGGATACGGGCGATAGGTGGCGGCTGACGGTCGTTCCTGGTTGAATAGGGGAAAATAAGTATCCGCGCTGTTTTCAATAGAATTGAGTTCAACCTCAAAGCAGTAAAACTGTTAGGAGGGGAAGTTAAAAGATAGTTAATTTGGCGGGAAAAGTTTATAACAGTTTCTAAAAAATACATGTGTACATGTGTGCGTACATATGTATATTATTAAGCTTTAAGGTGGACCGTCTTGGATTGATTAAATAAATGAAATACTGCAATGTGGGTATCAAACTAAAGGGTTTTAAGAAGACTTGCAATCGAAAATATATTTGAGGTACAATATGGGTGCCAAAGGAAAGGTATATGAAAAATCTTGATTTGGAAATATTTTTAATAGGATTATTACCTACCCAAAAGGAAAGACTGAAAATATTGAAATTAAATTAAATATTACATAACTGGTTCCAAACGAAAAGTTTTTGGGAAAGCTTTACTAGAGACATTTTTTAAATCTTTCCACTTATCCAAAAGTGAAAAGTTTAAATAAATATAGAATTTATAACATCTTATCAAACCAAGTGATCATATTATCAACGGAGAGCTGGTACACAAATTATTTAATGTAAAAAATAAATAAACAAGTAATTTGTAAGCACAAAACACAACCGACTTCAATTCTTATATAAAAATTTCATAGTACCGGTAATTTTTTCATGATCCAATGATCGGATCTAAACCAAATTAGTACGGGATCATCTGGGAATCGGTGACGTGGTCCAAAGTTACGCGGTAACATACACAAAAAAAAATATTCCGACGAATTGATTACCTTCTCCTTTTTTTGAAGTCGGTTAAAAACTACTGAAACAAATAACAAAATGATAAAAGAGTAACGAAAACAAAAAACTATCCCATGAAAAAATACTTAATGAGAACTTAAAATTGTTGGCACCATTCCCTAGCAATATAAATCAGTTAACGTTTAATCGTAAACAATTTCGTTTGGGCTCGCCATACGCCTACGTGCGTGCGAGTAAAGAAATTTTGAATAACATGAGAAAATATTATTATGATTATGACTATCACTACTATTGTGAACTCCTGTTCCCGATCAAAGATTCCCAAATTAAAGCGAAAGCAGAAGAGCATTCACGATCGCATGCTACAAATGATACGATAATAAGAGCTGCGGAACTGAACCATACAGGAACATTTTTTAAAAGAGCGTATTATTTCTGGCGTTTGCCGATGACATTGACATCATCGGTAACAGAAATCGCGAAGTCTGTTCTGCCTTTTCCAAGCTGGATAAGGAAACAAAGCTAATGGACCTGGTGACAAACGAGGACAAGACGAAGTAGTATCTCCTGTCATAAAATAATGGGAAAGTGGAGAATTTCGTTTACTAGGGAACGCATTATCACCGATAAAAATATCAGCATGGAAATCCCACGCAGAATCACTCTTGCCAACATGTGCTTCTTTAGACTGAGTAGGCAATTCGGAAATAAAGTCCTCTCTCGACGGAGAAAAACCACACTCTATAAGTCACTCATCATGCCCGAGCTGTTATATGGCGCAGAAGCTTAGACAATGATAACATTCGATGATGCGGCTCTGGAGTATTCGAGAGAAAGATCTCGTGGAAGATTTACTGGCCTCTACGCGTTGGCGACGGGGAGTACCGTAGATTATGGAGCGATGAGTTGTATGAGCTTTACAACGAAATGTACATAGTGCAGCAAATGAAAATAGAGCGGCTCAGCTGGCTTGGCCATGTCGATCGAATAGGAACTGCTGTTCCAGGTCTGAAAGTATTGAACTCGCAATCCGCTGGTGGTAGCAGAAAAAGAGAGAGACCCCAATGCAATGGAGAGACTAAGTGGAAAAAGACTTGGCTTCACGTGGCATTTCCAATTGGCGTCAGTTGGCATAGAGAGAAACAACTGGCGTGCTTTGTCGAACTCGGCCAAACTCGCGTATGCGGTTACAGCTCCAAATAAGAAGAGGCAAATGATAAATTACAAAGTTGGGGGATATTCTTTTTGGAATAGGAACTAGGAAAACATTTCTTATCAGATGGATTCTGGGAACGGTTCGATCAAAATATTAGATTATCTTAGCTATAACTTCGTCTGGAATTGCTGCTACATTGGAAGCATTGCTAATTCAACTCCTGATCTGCCATTGAACATATAAATCATCGAAACTCCCACGTGCAATATTTCCAGAGCATCCCGTATGGAAAAAGTATTACAAAAATTTTAACTCATTGTTTGGGATGAGTCCACCATGGCACATAAAAAATCGCTCGAGGTTCTTCATCGATTGTTGCGAGATTTGCGTGGAAACGTTCAACTATTCAGGAATGCATTGATATTGCTCGCAGGAGATTTTGGGCAAACACTGGTTTCGTTCCTATACTTTTCTTGATAAAACCCGTAAAACTGTCAAAAAGCAAAATTGCTCTCAAAGAAAGAGAGAATAACCAAAAAGTACGGGAACGCTATTCGGGTAAAAACTGGTAGAAGTGTCAAATACACCGTGGGCACAATTTTTTGATTACATAACAGTTTTTTATCTTTTGGAGATCGTCTAAATTTTGCTCAAATATACCAGCAAATAAACAAAAATACTTACAAAACTTGATATTTCTTCACTAGGATATATTTAATAAGGTGAAAATGCAGATGCACTTTTGTTTTTGCTTATTGAAATTTGAAATCATTTGAAAAGCTGATGGTTTGACACTTTACAAGATTGTACCAGCAAAAACTCTTCGTGGAAAATATTGCAACTTCTGACAAAGAGAGGGCCGATTTACTCTCCCATTGTTCCCCTAATTTACCAGAGAATTAACTACGGGAACATTTTCTGGTAAAATCCTGTAAACTCTTGCAACTTCTTGCGAGTTAGGGAACGCAACTATTGTCTGTAGTTTCTCGACTAACACTAGCGGACGAGATAAATGCTTGCCTGAAATAGTCAACATTGCAACAAGACGAACATACATACATACACTGCAGCCGAGGTATTGTTGCGATAATTACTGGACATTGGGAACGGAAAGCTACCAGTCAATGAGAGATTAAGGCGAATTTTATTGCTTGATAATTTTTTCAACTTAGAAATATAGAATAGAGAACTGATGGAAAAAATGTTTTTTTATTAAGAAAATTAATTATAGGAACTGGCTTAGTGAACGAGCTATTCTTACTGCGAAGAACAAGGATGTCTTTCAACTAAATAATAGTGGTATTGACAGCCGTCGTTGCTTGAGCTGGTGTGCTCTTTCACCAGACTTCCAGGACTCAATAATGCCCAAGGTCAACCTTTGGAAAAGTATGGTTTAGATTTAGATGCGGATTGCTTCTCAGATGTTGCGTGTACCCATGTCGGCAAACCAAATATCCTTGATATGATGTGTGCACACAATTACTTATTACAAAATCAAACTCATATGAAACGTATGCTTTGTTTCATTATTAAATTATCGTCCATGTAACAGGAATATGCCACAGCAAAGCGTGGCAGGGTACAGCTAGTAATTTTATATTAATCTAAGTGCCTAAAATGAATTGACGTGATATTTTTTTATATAATTAGAATTAAGAAGACTGTTTAACTTTAAGATAAATGAATTAATACGCTATTTTTTTCTGTATGATGAATTTAGAAAGACTGTTTAAACTTAAATGTATATTAAAATAAGGAAATGAATTTGTGATAATTTTTTATGTAATGCACCTACATACGTCTGTATGAAACCAAAAAGATTTTTAATTTAATTAAAAAAAACTCTGCCGTAACTGGTTTTTAATATTTTTTAATCATGTTCGCTATAATGTTCTTAAAATTTCATTCCTAATGTCTTCTGCTTGTGAGTTGTCAACAGGTTCCACTTCAACGTCTCCGACATCATCGTCATAAGTCACGTTTGAAAACTTCTCCTCGTCGGTGATTTGTACATTATAAAACAAGCAAATGTTGTGCAAAGCTGCACACACATTTATAATTTGTGTTGCTTTTTTTGGAGTATAGTGAAGAGCTCTTGCCTGCAACAAACATCTAAACCTATTCTTCAAAACTTCAATTGTTCGCTCAATGATACTTCTTCCTTTGGCATGTTGTTTGTTATATGCCCTTTGTAGAGATCCTTCCTCAGAATTTCTGAACGGCGTCATTAAGTAAGGTTTCAGAGCGTATCCACCATCACCTAAGGTGGAGAAAATTATTATAAAAAAGGAAATACATGTTGGTTTAGTTTTGATTACATACCAAGTAGCCAAGTAGCCAAGTATTTCGGAGACCATTAAGATGTTGCTGCTCGAAATGTGTTTTCAATGAGGACATATTAAAAACCATAGAATCATGTGTCGCTCCCGGATTTTTGGCATTTATGTATCGTATTTTCATTGTATGATCACAGACCTGATCACAGACCTGAAAATTACATAAGCATACACATTTAGAATCAGAAGTTAATAACACATATGTATATGTATATGTACACTTACAACTATAGCATTAATGCTGAAGAATCCCTTTCTGTTATAATACAAATGCTGCAGTTCCTTCCTGGGTGCGACAATTTTAATGCCTGTGCCATCCTCACAGCCGATTATTCCTGGAATTTTCCTTTTGTTATAAAAATGTGATTTTGCTTGTTGCAGTTCAGCCTCTGTGTAATTGAATTTTATCCATCTTTGGCAAACTTTCCAGAACATCTAGCACTTCTGATAGCACCACGACACCGTGGGCTGTACAAGTCCAAGCATATTTTCATTGCCAATGCTAAGTTGATACGATCCCTGAGCACAAAATCGCAGAACTGTTGCTAGCTTTAAAACATGCGGAATAGATTTCGCTCGAGTGCATTGATTCAGCAGGTCTTCTGTAGTGGTCAGCAGGTCCACAAACGCCTCTTTAGATACTCGGAAGTTTTTTATAAATCCTAAAAAAATTTCCTAAATGTTGCATATGTCAAAACCTTTTTGGAAGGCCACACTTGCGCAGTGGAATCCATTTATAAGGGGTTGGAAGCGTCCTTCAACCGTTTCCTATTTCTGGCCAGCTCCACTAGGCTTTCATCTTCTGATGAATCGTCAAACCACAACTCCGTCGTACTCACTTTCATTAAGTTCTTATCATCTCGTTTTCTTTTAAATTTTTTTTTAGACAAATTTGTAAACAAACTACTTATTTTTACGTTTTAATCAACTCGGTTTTTCTTTTATTTTAATTTTCTCAATTTGTAAACAACCCGTCTCAGCTGACAGAAATATACTATTGTGAACAACCTAAACGAGCGAAATTCACAATAGCGCTATTGTTCATCGAATGAGCGCCATAATACCAAATGAAAATTCGTTCGATCAGCACTTTCGACCACAGTCGAAGATCGAATGCAACTCATAATAGGGGCCATTGTTAAAAATCGTAGCTATGATCCGATCTGGCTTACATTCGAGATACTTACGTATTGGTAACGGTAAGGGCAATACTATTGCAAAAAACAGCCGCCGGGAGACGCTGGGGTCGAGTTGTTACTAAAAATCGTCGAGTGAGAAAAAGTGCCGTGAATGTCCGACTACATCGACGTGCTTTACCACCGAGTATACCGAGCTCCCGTGTGTTGCGATTGGCCCAATGAACGTGATTTCGAGCTTCATTCGGATACACCAGGATTGAGTTGTTCAGGGGTCAATCTCACATGACCAGCATTAAATCTACCATCAGAACCATTGTGCTCCTTGATAAGAGCTTTAAAGTATTTCGACTGAAATAAGTCTGTGTATATTGGATTTCTGTAGAACAACGATACTCACCAATTTTTAAATTGCCACCAACTATACCATACTATTTCAAGGACAGATTCACCATCCAACCGGATCATTGTTGCTGCCAGGAAGTGAATAGGAAAAAGTTCTTCAAATTTATTTCGTTTTGCGATTTACAGTGCTGTGAAACGTCAGATAATTGGAGAATTTTAAGAACTTCTTCACGAACATACACTTTCGTTAGGTTATTAAAGACGACAATGGAAATATGCCTTCTGAAAACCACCAAACCGTAATATTAGCAGATAAATGTATCACTGGAAATCGTGAACGTGAATTGTTGGTGAAAATTTTGGATAAAAATATTTCAGTAATAAAAATTTATTTTGGGCGGGACGAAGTCCGCCGCGTCTGCTAGTACAATATAAAAATTGCAAATATAGGAAAATTACAAAAAATTCTGTTCAACGTTTTTTTATTTTAAAATAATTTGTTTATAATCTGAACGATTTTCATCATATTATTATCATAAATCAGTAACCGTAAGTCTCGCCTTCAATTTGGTAATAACTACGTACCGATCAAGTAACATTTACCAAAGTTGTATCGAAAAAATTAAGTGAATCCCCAGTTTTTTTCTAAAAAAATTTTCTCTTCAGTTGTATAAATAAACTTTAAAAGAACCGGATTACAGAAAAGTGTGCAGGGAGTTACTTTTTTCGTTCAAGCTGAATGCAAAGCAATATCGTCCAATTGGAGAGTCCTCAAAAGGATTTCACAGGATATGTTAAAATTATTGCATTTACCCGCAGTCACTTTTTCACATAATGGAATTAATTAAAGTATTTACGTATATCTAAACACTTATTGGACGTCCTACTTTCACATAATGGCAAATTTTGAAACCGCGAAAAATGTGCTAATGAAACCATTCCGCACCAATTTTCAAGACTGCATAAATGGACTTAAAATGGGTGTTTCTCACCCTAATTGTTTTATGTTAATGTATGTAAATACTTATATGGTTGAAACTACTATTAACTTATCAAACGCTCCTAATCTTTGACAATACATGTTTGACTTCATTAACCACGATCTTGAAAAGTGACCAAATCGGCGGGACCAAATCCATGGTCCTTTTAATATTTTATAAACATCCGAAAACATTAAAACGTTTGAAATAAATCTCGTATCACTTTTTTACACTTTTCACTTGGTTGCTGAAGTAATGAAGAATTGAAAATTCATAAGGGAAAATTTCGTTTTTGTAAGTTTTATCTTAATGTCTTTAAAACTTGTAGACTTATTGAAAAATGATAAATGAACGTGAGGTACTAAATTAAATAACCCCTAATTTGATATATCGTCCTGTTTGTAGCAATTAGGGCATGCCATAGATATTACAAGCCAAAGTTTAATTTGCAAAACTCATACACTTTGATTCAACTGCGGGGGTTAAAGATAAGTTTTAAATTAATCTTTCGAGGCCAATAACAATTGGCTTAGACCTAAGACATCATAATATTACTATTACAATACGGCAAAACAAGGCCGTATTTAGGGGGGGTTGTGGGGGTTCTGAGCTTCAAAAAAAGGCAAAAAAGGAATATATTTTTTTAATTTTATTATGTACTTCCTGTATGTACAATGTGAAGGTCCAATTAAAGATATAAAAAAATACATACAGTGGTCAAAAAATTATAACCGAACCACTTTTTGCCAAGTTTTAACGTATTATATTTGTTGTTATTGAACTTTTGTTATATTTTTAAATAAAAATATAGTTCGTTCTTTAACAAAACCCGTGGAAATCCATGTTTCCAAATTTGCGCAGTCCACTTGCAAAGGCGCTATGTACATTTTTTTAGATTTTTGTTCTTGGTGAGTAACGTACCGGTATTTAAAGTAGTTTTATGTCCACTAACAATACAGTGCAAAATCTTTCTATTTTCTGAAAAAATAGCATCAAATGTTAACTTCTATTGCAAAAGTCGCTATAATACTTATTTATACACTTTCAAAAGTCTCCATCTTCTGATAAACTTAGAAAACTGCAAGAAAACGTGGTAGTTTCAGTGCCTAGTGGAAGGCGTCGTAAAAAAGAAGCAGAGCAATCTTCATGGAAGAGCGAACGCGAAAAGCAAACAAAAAGATAGCTATGTAAAAGTTACTGTTTCAAAACTCGCTATATTCAATTTTTATATATAAAACTTGCAAAAACTACCACATTGTCATATTGTTTTTTAATGTTATTAGGCTCTTGTTTATCCAAATTTTCAGATAATAAAGAGAAATATACAATTTGGAAGTTACTTGTTGTTGTAGACGTTTTTTTAATTTATGGCTCACTATTATAAAATCACATAACGCTATTTGCAAGTGGACTACTCATTTGTGCAATATTAAAAAAAATTCAACAAACTTTCGTACAAATTTCGAACTTTTGAAAATTCTAAAAAATCAATCGACATTTTTAGCCATTTGAAACGTGTACTTTATTCTACTAGAATTCAATGGGCTACAAAACTGCATACTCAGAATTTAATTAAAAAACTCGACATTTTAACTAAAATTTGTAGAATTTTTTTTAATTGCATAAATTTTTATAAAATAAGTTTCACTCGATTGGAACATTTGTACAGATTTTTAAATTTTTATATTAGACAATACAATGAAAAATATCAATAAATTAATTTTGGGGATTGGGATAGTGAAAAATATTTTGGGTGTTCAAACAATTGGGATACGATTTACACCAAATTTTGGCAAATACCCAATCGTGTGACACTGCCTTTAAACTTGTATTTATATGGATGTTGTTAAAGAATCGACTATAAAAAACTTACTAAAATTAAACAACAACAAAAATAATATTTTTAAACTTGTGAACATTTGGTGCGGCTATAATTTTTTCGACTACTGTACATAAGTTGGCTATGATTACTCGGCCGTGCTATCATAGTAGCACAATGCCACTCATATTTGACTTACAAACAAAATACCGGCAGGAATTTCAAGATTTCAACCCTGTTTTTATGAAAAATTTTATTTTAATCAGTATTTTTCTTTTCATCGAAATATGTTGAAATAAAAGTGAAATAAAAAGAAAACTTTTAACTACCTGAAGTATAATAAAAAATACTATAATTGAGTGGGCTACAAAACTTTCAAGAATCTTTCTAGAAAATCTAGTTAAAAAGCTCGAACTTTTTACGAATGTTTGTTGAATTTTGTTTAAATAATTCATAAAGCTGCAATCACAACAGACGGCCAATTTATTCGCCACTCGACTCACACACTTTCTCTCTGAGGGCACTCTTCAACAATCCGACATACGAGAGCAGTGAAACCACATTTCCCGATCATTAAGTACTGCCGCCGAATAAGTAGTTGGATTTCAGCGAGCCCGAAAGAACAACTGGTACGATGAGGAATGTCAAGAAGCCGCAGAGATAAAAGACGCCGCCTATAGGGGTACGCTGCGATCGGGCGCAACGCGAGCCATGTGGGACCATTACAGGGAACTGAAGAAGGAAGCGAGACGTATCTGCCGCAATAAGAAGAGAGATGCCGAAATACGTGAGTGCGAAGAGCTTGAGATGCTGGCCGACAGGAAGAACGCTCGAAAATCTTACCAGAGGGTTAGGCGACTTGCGGAAGGTTTCAAGACCGGGGCGAACTCCTGTAAGAACAACAATGGCGACCTAGTGACCGATATCCAGAATATACTTAAATTGTGGAGGGAACACTTTTAGAACCTACTCAATGGTAGCAGCGCTGAAAGTAGTGAAGAAGACGAACCCGAGTTCCCAGTCGATGATGATGGAGTAGCTGTCCAACCGCCTGACTATGACGTGGTACGAATAGCGAATACGTGGCTGAAAAACAACAAAGCTTCTGGAGCTGACGGCCTGTCAGCCTAGCTATTCAAGTACGGCGGATGCATCAGCTCATATGCAGAATATGGTCAGATAAACGCATGCCCCACGACTGGAATTTAAGTGTGCTTTGCCCAATCCATAAGAAAAGCGACCCCTCCATTCGCGCCAACTACCGCGGAATCAGCCTTCTAAGCATAGGTTATAAGGTCTTATGGAGTGTATTGTGCGAAAGACTGGAGCCCACCGTCAACGAACTGATTGGACCTTATCAGTGTGGATTTAGGCCTGGAAAATCCACCATAGATCAAGTATTCACAATACCCCAAATCTTAGAAAAGACCCTCGACAATAGGATCGACACACACTATCTATTTGTCGATTTCAAAGCCGCTTTCGACAGCACGTAGAGTAGTTGCCTCTATGCTGCGATGACTGAATTTGGTATCCCCGCGAAACTAATACGGCCGTGTAAAATGACGTTGAGCAATACCACCAGCTCCATCAGAATAGGGAAGGACCTCTCCGGGCCGTTTGATACCAAAAGAGGTTTCAGACAAAGGGACTCCCTTTCGTGGATTTCTTTAATCTGATGTTGGAGAAGATAATAAGAGCCACAGAACTAAACCGCTCAGGCACAATACTTTACAAGAGCGTACAATTGCTGGCGCATGCCGACGACATCGATGTTATCGGTAAAAACAAGGGCTACGTCTGTTATGCCTTCTCGAGATTGGATAGAGAAGCAAAGCGAATGGGTCTGGTGGTGAACGAGGACAAAACGATGTATCGCCTGTCAGCACACAAACAGTCAGAGCATACGCGTCTTGGGACCCACGTCACTGTTGACAGTTACAAGTTTGAAAAAGTAGACGACTTCGTTTATTTAGGAACCAGCATTAACACCAATAATAATGCCAACCTTGAAATCCAACGGAGAATCACTCTTGCCAACAAGTGCTACTTTG
>NW_023458561.1:16629278-16629976 GCF_013731165.1 Rhagoletis pomonella | reverse complement strand
CCTTGAAATCCAACGGAGAATCACTCTTGCCAACAAGTGCTACTTTGGGCTGAGTAGGCAATTGAGAAGTAAAGTCCTCTCTCGTCGTACAAAGATCACACTCTATAATTCACTCATCATGCCTTTGCTGGTGTATGGCGCGGAGGCATGGACAATGAAAGCATCTGATGAGGCGGCTCTTGGAGTTTTCGAGAGAAAGATTCTGCGAAAGATTTACGGACCTTTACGCGTTGGTGATGGCGAATATCGCAGAAGATTTAACGATGAGCTGTATGAGCTTTACAACGTTATAGACATAGTGCAGCGAATTAAAATTCTGCGGCTCCGCTGGCTTGGCCATGTCGTTTGAATGGACAGAAACGCTTCTGCTCTGAAAATATTCAACAAGGCCTCCTTTGCGTTGGAAAGACAAGGTCGAGAAGGACTTGGCTTCACTTGGCATTTCCAATTGGCGTCAGTTAGCACAGAAGAGAAATGACTGACGTGCTGTTTTGGACTCGGCCAGGTGGTTACAGAGCCAAAAAAGAAGAAGAAGAGAATTCATAAAGTTTGAAGTGTGGATTTATATAGGTTTTGTTAAAGAATGAACCATATTAAAAAAATTCCTCAAACTAAATAACAAACAAAAAATAATGATTGTGAAAACTGGTGAAAATTTGGGTCAACTTAAGTTTTTTCGACCACTGTATGTATGTAAA
>NW_023458561.1:16627879-16629268 GCF_013731165.1 Rhagoletis pomonella | reverse complement strand
CTAACTTTGTAAACGTTTGATTTGGTTTATGAATACATACATCCATATTAATAAAATAAACGGAAAGACCAGCAATGTATCAAAAGACATAACTTTCTTTGTTTGTAAATAAGGAGATATATATAGGCGGGGAATTTTATGAAATTTTGGACAAAATCTTAAAATTTATTAATAAAATTCTTTTCTCCGAGCTTTCTGTTCCGCAAAAGAATCTATAACATCATCAAAGTTTAAAGATAGAGCCACAGAATTTTCAATAGGCAGAATATCCAACCTACGTAGCCTCTCTTGTCCCACAGAGTTTCTCAGTAGGCACAGTAATTGGAGCAAATAACATTAATGTAGTACATACTTCAGGAAAGCAGACGACATAAAATAAAGTATATGTACATGGTTACAACTTTGGGTACGAGGAACGAATGAAGAAAAATATTTCTTTGACTCACCCGTCAACCGTTAAGCAATAATCGCCTTGTTCAGAGCTAGCCTGAAGTAGTGGTGTGCAAAGTTAATTAACAGAATACACAAGATGTGAATGAATACACAAGCGAATGAAAAATACTCTTGCACACCCGCCTTAGGCCACCCCGTACCGCAGTATATAATAAGCAAAAACCATTAGGTTACAATAGATTAAGTTACAATGAGTAAGTTCAAATTTCTAAAGTTACAATGGGTTTACATTCCAAAGTTTTCATATACATGGTTTAAGAACCATTGCATGAAGAACAAAAGTATTTAACGATCGGTGAGATCTGCGCTCACGTCTCCGACATGGCGGCCGGCCTGGTACGCTGGAATACGTAGCAGCTGTTGTAGACTTTGGAGCGTAAGCATAGCCCGCTTGAACAACTCCCGTATGCGTTGCTGGGTAGAAGTCCGACTCTGCACTCTGCCCTTCGGCTTTCGAATCGCCCGTCGACTAGCCACGGTTTTCTTCCGATTCACTTCTCGCCGACTACGACCTGGCGATGAGAATGATGCTCGATGCAACAGCGTGTGGTGGGCTTTTCCGCAGCGATGGCAGCTGGCAGGTGAGTGACAGGCGCCCGTAACATGGGATGTCGCCAAACAGTTTACGCAGTACTTATGTACGCGCGCAGACTCATATCTTTCAGCCGGAGTCATAGCCTTGAAGGCATGACAGTACCGCGAGGAGTGGACGCGGCAGCAGAGACGACACTTGTTGAGCTCAATCGTTTCCTTGGATGATCTGCAGAGAAAAATCGTAAGTGGTATTAGACTCGTGGGTTTGCGCCTAGTTTAAGGGTACGTTTATAAACATATGAGTTGGTGAGATGAGTTGAACACATAATAGTAAGAGTATAAAATGATTTTGGACAGGGTAACGATACCCCAAAGCTACATAGGGGGTAGTAGGCATAATTT
>NW_023458561.1:16622797-16627779 GCF_013731165.1 Rhagoletis pomonella | reverse complement strand
CTTTTACCTCCGAACGAATGGCGACTGGGACGCGTTGTGAAACTGCAGAACGTTCGTGTAGCAGAAGTTCAAACTCAGGCAGGTACAATCACGCGCAATATTAGGAAATTATGCCTACAACCCCCTATGTAGCTTTGGGGTATCGTTACCCTGTCCAAAATCATTTTGTACTCTTACTATTATGTGTTCAACACATCTCACCAACTCATATGTTTATAAACGTACCCTTAAACCAGGCGCAAACCCACGAGTCTAATACCACTTAAGATTTTTTCTCTGCAGATCATCCAAGGAAACGATGGAGCTCAACAAGTGTCGCCTCTGCTGCCGCGTCCACTCCTCGCGGTACTGTCATGCTTTCAAGGCTATGACTCCGGCTGAAAGATATGAGTCTGCGCGCGTACATAAGTACTGCGTAAACTGTTTGGCGACATCCCATGTTACGGGCGCCTGTCACTCACCTGCCAGCTGCCATCGCTGCGGAAAAGCCCACCACACGCTGTTGCATCGAGCATCATCCCCATCGCCAGGTCGTAGTCGGCAAGAAGAGAACCGGAAGAAAACCGTGGCTAGTCGACGGGCGATTCGAAAGCCGAAGGGCAGAGTGCAGAGTCGGACTTCTACCCAGCAACGCATACGGGAGTTGTTCAAGCGGGCTGTGCTTACGCTCCAAAGTCTACAACAGCTGATACGTATTCCAGCGTACCAGGCCGGCCGCCATGTCGGAGACATGAGCGCAGATCTCACCGATCTTTATACTATGTCTCCATTAAGTGATTTATCCATTAATATTTAATAAATCCAGTTGCTAAATCACAACCGTCTCCATTACCACAACGAGATATGTTTGACGTTCACATTTTTAAATATTTGACGTTTGCTTATGTATGATTTTATAAATACAGTCGCGGACATTGATATACAGACAGATAAAAGGAAGGTACCAAGCGGAATTTGATTATATGAATTCTGAATATTATTGGCTTTTAATTCGTGGTAAATATGTATGTATAATATATAGTTTGGAAAGTGTAAAGAATGCTACCATATTCCGAATCATTTTCCCGAATTTAAGAAAAATTATCAAAACGGTAAAAAACATTTGCGGAAAGAAAAATTTGTGGAGAACTCTCTTCTTCATAGGAGGGAACCGAAAATCCAATCGTGGGCCTTTGGCATATCATGAATAGGTACGAACTGAGTTCCAGAGGATGTTCGGCGCAATGTTATCGAAGCAGAACCATTACCGAAATTTATACATTTTTTGTCGCAGCACGTAAATGACTTATAGAAAGCGGAGAAGACTCTGCATGATATTACTATAAAACGTTTCTTCTACATTTTTAGTTTTTAAAATAATATTTTCTTAATTTATTACAAGCAAAGTTATGGAAATATGTATTACTAATTTTCCTCCCAAACTAACAAAATATAAAAATCCCTAAAAATACGAAAATTCATGTTTTTATAGATTTCAATGTCCTCAACTGTATATTGAAAACACAAATGTCATTTGACTTATGGCATGTGAATTTGTGGTTGCCACATCCAACAAATTGTACTTATTGATCAATATCATTGAAGATTTGACGGAGATTTAACTTAAATCTACTGCCTTTCGAGATTTAATTTTATATGGTAAATCTCAAAAGATTTAACATCAAATCTCGTCAGAGGGCTAAATCTTCATTAAATCTCACAATGGAGACATAGTATTAATTACTTTTGTTCTTTATGCAATGGTTATTAAACCATGTATATGAAAACTTTGAAATGTAAACCCATTGTAACTTTAGAAATTTGAACCTACTCATTGTAACTTAATCTATTGTAACCTAATGGTTTTTGCTTATTATATACTGCGGTACGGGGTGGCCTAAGGCGGGTGTGCAAGAGTATTATTCATTCGCTTTCGAACCGCTGAAGAGACCGCCTCGCTTATTTTGGAACGTTTTTCACGCCAATGGCACACACGTACTCGCTAAGTAGTTTGAATTTACCTTGAATTACCAATTGAATTTATCTAATAAACCTTGTGAAGTTATTGCATTCCACAAAGGAAACATCTTGTGTATTCTGTTAATTAACTTTGCACACCACTACTTCAGGCTAGCTCTGAACAAGGCGATTATTGCCTAACGGTTGACGGGTGAGTCAAAGAAATATTTTTCTTCACTCGTTCCTCGTACCCAAGTTGTAATCTGACATCGTCGCTGATTTACAAAAAGTCGTAACTAACTAAAAATCGAACATTTACGTTTTAATTGATTATGATGCATTTGATCGAATTATGTGGCCTCACATCATTTTATGCAATAAAAGATTTTAGTTAGTTACGGCTTTGTGCATTTCAGCGACGATGTTAGATAGGGCCTTTCTATATTAAGGCAACGATATACTTTATTTTATGTCGTCTTCTTTCCTGAAGTATGTACTACATTAATGTTATTTGCTACAATTACTGTGCCTACTGAGAAACTCTGTGGGACAAAAGAGGCTACGTAGGTTGGATATTCTGCCTATTGAAAATTCTGTGGCTCTATCTTTAAACTTTGATGATGTTATAGATTCTTTTCGGGACAGAAAGCTCGGAGAAAAGAATTTTATTAATAAATTTTAAGACTTTGTCCAAAATTTCATAAAATTCCCCGCCTATATATATCTCCTTATTTACAAACAAAGAAAGTTATGTCTTTTGATACATTGCTGGTCTTTCCGTTTATTTTATTAATATGGATGTATGTATTCATAAACCAAATCAAACGTTTACAAAGTTAGTTAACAAATAAAGAATACAAAATGTACGTATAATATTTACATACATACAGTGGTCGAAAAAACTTAAGTTGACCCTAATTTTGACCAGTTTTCACAATCATTGTTTTTTGTTTGTTATTTAGTTTGAGGTTGTTTTTTAATATGGTTCATTCTTTAACAAAACCTATATAAATCGTGGCTCTATCTTTAAACTTTGATGATGTTATAGATTCTTTTGCGGAACAGAAAGCTCGGAGAAAAGAATTTTATTAATAAATATATTAACAAAATTAATTTGTTATTTCATTATAAATATGTATAAACCTATGCTGTAGAAAATAAGATTCATTAGATATTCGAATTTAAAGCACAAATTATTGTTAATATTGTTGGATAACTACTTAAGTGGCTTATTAACCCTAGAGTACTAATGTTCGCCGATTCGACGACGAGGTACTACTTTCATTTTACTCATATTTTCTTTACTGCGTAGTATGACTGCCGGAGGCCGCTGTGGTGTAGCCCTGGTTCAAGCAACATCGCAAAAAATTTAGAGAAAAAAAGTTTTTTCTTAACAGCGCACAGTGGTCCAATCTGCTCTAGTAGGGTAATTTAATTATTATATAAAGAACTAAGATAAATATCGGGATGAAATTTTGCACAAATTATGTTTGAATGACTAACAACTTCTGGTCCAAAAATGAGCAAGATCGAATAGCGACCACGCCTACCAACCATTTAATTAGAAAATCGTTACATTTTTCATCAATTTCTAGTATATTTTTTAAACACTTGCGCACGGCATAAACAAAGATTATAATGCAATTTCATATTTGTTACAAATTAATTAAATTATATTAAATTTAATAAGATAATATGAGGTACACTAGCGATCAAAAGTGAGCGCATGGTGATTTTTGTTAAATATTTACAATGTCTTTTAAGTTAAAAGTTCTTGTTATAGATATTTTCACACCTAAAACTTTTTTAAATATTTGGATTAAAAAGTTCAAAATTTTGAAGAAAATTTGTTGAATTTTTCCAAATTCTGTATACCGTTTGAAAGTTTGACTTTGATTAAAGCATGATCCGATTTTTATAAATACATAATTAACAAAAAAATTCTAAATTGAAAAACATTGTAAATATTTAACAAAAATCATCATGCCCTCACTTTTGATCGCCAGTGTATATACTCTTTGGGATGAATTAAAAATAGAAAGTCCGCTATGTCTATACTGTATTGACACCGGATCCGAATCAGTCACCTAATCTTATCTTACTAATATTATAAATGTGAAAGTTTGTATGTTTGGACGTTTGGGAAATCATCACGCGGAAACTACTGAAGAGATTTACATGAAATTTTATACGCAGATAGCTTATGGACCAGATTGGTTAATAGGCTCTTTGTTTGAGAGTTGCCACCTGTTAAAAAAGATTAATTTATTTAATATGCGGGAACGACTGAACGGATTTGCATGAAAATTTGCACAAAATAGCTTATTAAATATGTAGATTGTAAAATAGGCTACTTTTCTTAAGAGTTGCCACCTGGTAAAAAAGTTTAATTAAATTAATACGCGAAAACGTCTGAACAGATTTGCATGAAATTTTGCAAGCAGATAGCTTATTACCTACAGTGGACAATAGGCTTATTTTTGGAAAAGTTGACACCTGTTAAAAAAAGATAATTAAATTGATTCGCAGAAACGACTGAACGGATTTGCATGAAATTTGGCACAGAGATAGCTTATGACCTACGTTGGAAAACAGGCTACTATTTTAGGAATTGCCACCTATTAGAACATTTTAATTAAAGTAATACGCGGAAATGACTGAACTGATTTCCATTAAAGTTTGCATACAGATAGCTTATGACCTAGATTACTTTTCTAAGAATTGCCAACTGTTTAAAAATGAAATTTTGCTCACAGATGGTTCATTACCTGGATTGAAAAATAGGCTACTTCCTTAACCGGTCTCCCAATCAGAACGAAGTTTGGTACACGTTAGATGGCGTTATACTGAAAGTGATTCCGATAACTCAAGTCACCTCTATATCAAGTTCCAGATGTGTATACAAAATTAATTCCATACTCATGGAGACGAATTTGCGTTATTCAAAAAGAGGACATGGTTCCTGCCGTACAAATTTATTGCTTTATACTGCTTATTTCTAGAGGTGTTCATGGTAGAGTACTGGGACTTGGTACTGGGGTATG
>NW_023458561.1:16620197-16622697 GCF_013731165.1 Rhagoletis pomonella | reverse complement strand
ATCAATTTCTACCAAACTCGGCACATTTAGCAACCTTGGCGCAAAAAAGCAATATGTTGAAAATTTTTTAAATCGGACTTAACTTATTGCCACTTACCATATAACGGTAAATTTTAGAAATACGAAAACTCCGGTCTTTCAATAACTAAAGATGCCAACTTGCAACAATCTTTTAACAAGACACAAGATTATTGATTTTTGTTAAATGGGCTTGGCACCACCCACTTATGACTACAGAAATATATATCGATAACCGTCTTACCGATTTCCACCAAATTTTGTCCAATTATTTCAATATATCATAGCATATTATTGAAACTGTTTGACAGTGGGAAAAATACTCTTCTTAAAAAACGATATTTAATACGCGCGCCGGCTATATAAAGTTCGGTTTCACCCGAACTTATACTTCTTTGATTGTTTTTATTTTGTGTTTGTATGAGTAGACAGAACTTTGCAACGTTCCGAATAAATAAAAATATTTTCAGTCAGTTTCCAGGGCAGTTAAAAAAATGAGTATAATTTTCGTCACGAAATTGATATCATAAATTTTGTGTTTCTAGTTCAGCTTTCGTCACCCGAAAATTTTACCTCAAAGAGATGTTTTATTTGATATCAATTATTTTGGGATAGCAAATTTAAAATCGACGAAAATCCAAACAAAAATCTAAATGTTTTATTTCTCTCAAATAAATTGCTAAAAACGCTATATGTGACCTGGTCTACGGAAAGGGGGCTTAGGTGTCAAAAAATCAATTTTCACTTTTTGGTTGATTCGGATGGAAGATGAGATGCTTTTTCACGTGAAGAAAAGCAGAAAATCCTAACTTGCTTAGAAGTGTACTAAAAATGTAGAGAAAGAAGAGTAAAAATACGACAAAATATAATTTATTGGTAATGAACAAAATACATTGAATTATAAGCTATAAAGCTATTATACACTAGAAAAACGTATTATGGGCCAAAAATAATAATGCTGAGTAGTTTATGTATTTTTCTTTGTTGTCGTTTTCCTTCAGATCTTTTTACGTGTTGATCACGTTGTTGATTACGTGTTCGGTATCATCTTCTGCCTGAGATACACATACTTCGTCTTCATCATCATCGCTCTCTTCATAGTTTTCATCATCGTTTTCATCATCCTTTTCATGGAAATATTGTCCGTATACGGCACTGAACTCCTCATCAACACTCATGTTTCATTTCATGCGAAATGCGAAGACGATAATCAACAGAAACAGTAAACGTCACTTCTTCAGTGTTACTTTTTTAAATGTTCCACACTAGCAACTTACACGATGAACTATAATAATATTCCGACCAACAACAACACTTACTGGACCAACAACAACACTTACTGGACCAACAACAACACTTACTGGACGTCCGGCGCGGAGAACAATTAACGAGATAATGAGAAACTGACGAAACGAGTTGCTTACTTTTAACAGCTTTTTCACAGAAAACTAGTTTTCGCACGTAAGCTCCCTTTTCGTAGACCAGGTCACATATAAATCTAAATGACTTATTCAAATATTTAACATTGATTTCAATTCCATTGAAACATATGATTTTTCGAATACAAAATAAAGCGACAAAAGATAATTATATCCTTCGTATCAAAAAAAAATTTAAATAAAAAAAGATTAAATGTGAAAAATGATATAAACGTAGCATCTTTGTACCAACTAGGGATTTTGCGAATGTGAAATTTTAGACATCCGCGGATGCGAATGCGGATGTGGATGTCAAGTATTTTTAAGAAATAATCCCGTAAGCAAATTAAGTTATTTAGGTAAATAAAAAAATGGAAAAGTTAGTAATTATAAGTAATTTTTATTTTATTTAGTACTTGAATTTAAAAATTGGAACATTATATTTAATAAAAAGTAATGAGAATTGCATCGGGGTTGAAAATGTCGGTTGTATCCTCCTGACTTTCATATTCACTTGAAGAATCTAGCATAATGGTGAGATCGTTGTTTAAACAGCGCTTACAAGCCAAACCAGATGTGCCAGGTTTTTCTAAAGAATTTTAAAAAGAATTCCTTTGGCTGTTTCAGAATTTGGGGAACCTGTAACGTCATCAGCGTTTTTCGATCTTAGTTTTTGTAATTCACTTTTAATACTTTCTTCTGCGAGTGGTTTGAAAAATTTGTGCTTATAGCGAGCTAAATAGGTGGATAAAGAAAATAAATTATTATTTGCCAGGAGTGAATGTTTTGAACAAAATTCTTTTTTCAAAATCGTGGCTGCCAGCGGAATCGGATCAGAATATTGTTATTTTTTTTTTTAAAACTACCCCGTTTTTTATAAAGATTTGAATTATTAGAATCACGAATGATGAGAGTCTCAGATAGTTACGTAATTCTTACCTAATAAAGGTCAGACCTATAGCTTTTTGATTATTTTAGCATCGATTCTCTTTATAGCTAAATGTTGAAAATTTCTGATGGAAATCCCTATTCTAGGAGCTTAAGCTTTGACTTTAAATAGCAAA
>NW_023458561.1:16608654-16620097 GCF_013731165.1 Rhagoletis pomonella | reverse complement strand
TTTTTCAAAATCAAAGCTATTCAACGGAAATATCGGATGAGTTAAGATCAGCTCCAACTGATGAGACACACGTTGACGAAAATATGTCGGTTAGTATTGGTGTGATTGGATTTTCGACACCTCTTGGTCTTGGAAAAAATATGTTTGAAGCTATATTGGCATTTCCAAAACAATCGAACTGTTGAGAACTCAAAAATTGTGAGGCTGGTTGTGGCTTTAAAATGGTAAGAAAATTCGATAACATTTAAGCAGTCTCTTTTCGTCATCTTCTAGCATCTTGGCTTTTTCATTGCGGTTATTTTCCAACAGTTGTTGCACACTGCCCAAATATTTTCCGTCCGTTTCATCAATTTCTTTAAGTAATTTTTACTGCGTTTCTTTCCATTCTTTGCTGAAAGACTGCATAACTTTTTAATAATTTTTCTTTTCTATAATAAAATAAAATGATTATTTGCAAGTAAATTACCAACATGTTTGTATGTATATTAAGAGCCATACTTGTGCTTTTAAAAGTAATTGGGGCGGTATCAGAGGAACAAGAGCTTTTAACACTTTCACCACATTCGCTGGCTCTATACGGTTGGTTATTTTCCTCTATTGCATCGATAAGAACTGATGTATCCTCTCCTTCCGATGTTAGAGCTGGGCGATGGCTAAATAGTTCCTCCAAAACATCGTAGTAGTCACACGTTTGGCGCTGAGCCCCACTTTTGTTATTATTTCTCTTGATTTTGTAATATTCGCTTTTAAGGGCATTAAACTTTGCTCTAATTTCCACAGCATTCTTGTGGAATCCTTTTGCAACCATTTCTTTTGCGATGCTTTCAAATATATTTTTGTTCCTTTTCGTTTTGCTGTCAAGCAGCTTAAGGATATGATTTTCTCTAATTATTTGCAGCATTTCCGCTATTTCTTTTTCACGCCAAAGATTTCTTTTTATTGTCCTCCATTTTTTCGGAGGAGCCGGCACCAGAATTGCACGCCATCTGTTCTCGAAGGATTCAATGCAATCAATTGTTGAGCGAGATTTTCATTCGCAAAATTGTAACTTACCAAATATCTGCTAATTTATTATTCCTTTCTGATAGTATTTAATGATTTTTTTATTAAAAAACGCGAAAAAGATATATCTACTTAATTTTGTTATGGCTATTTTGCACTAATTTTGACATTGTCTTTGCTTTGACAGCCGCGCTGCCATATAGTATAAAACTGGTAGGCAAATATTTTGGTTTTAAGTTTAACAAAACTCCATCACATATTTACAAATATAATTTACATGGTAAAATCATATATGTAATACTCCTATATTGGCAGTAAGAGCTAGTACCGTCCGAAAACACTACAGTACAGATATATGTATCAATAAACACGTACGAAAGAAAAGGAACACATACGTTTATAAATAAACATGTACACGACACATTTACAAAACCGGCACTCAAGTACACAATACATTGACAAAAACAGTACTAGACTGTCTCGCTTTGATTTCGGAATGCTTACACATTGAGATGTTAGCTTACTATCAATATAGAAGTATTACATATATGGGTAAAATGTAAGAAACTTATCGAATTATTTAAAGTTAAACATTATTTTATATTGCTACCTAAATAGAGAACAATTCTAAATTACTGGAAATGTCGGCAATGCAGTGAATAGGAACAATTTAGAGTTTTTAGATCACACTTTTCAACATTAGTTAATTGAACTGTGAAATAAATTTAGTGAACAATGATTTTTTCAGAAGTTCTAAATAATTCTTGTCATTTCTATGCCACAAAAAAAAACAATTCAGAAAAGCGTCAGTATTAATATATTTGATTTTGGTAAAGAATAGGGCCCGTTAAGCTAGAAAAAAGGTATAAGTGCAGAATACGTACATTTCTCTGATTAACAAAATATATATTTGGATCGATAGGGGTCTTAGTGCTGATCATAACGGTAACGGGTTTTTTTTGGGGAGATAATAATTACTGTTGTCATTGAAGTTCAAAGAAGAGAAATGTACGTATTCTGCACTTGTTCCGAAAAAAGTGGAGGTGTTCCGCCTTTTTCCACTTATTCTAACGGGGAAAAAATTTGTTGGTTCAAATTAATAGGGCCCGTGCCAGACAGGGGTAAAAATGGAATTTTCTGTATATATATATAACCGAGCTCGTTATCAATGGGCAGTCATACAAGTTCCCACTTCTACTTGACCTTTGACGTACGTCAAAGAGAACATTGCCCTTTTAATAATATTTTTTTGTTTTCTGTGCTTTAAATACCTGCATTGGTTTAATTTTTTATTATGATTTTTTTGGACCAATCTTAAAAAAGTTATTAGACATAAAAGAAGAAAGTGTGCACTGTAATTTTAAACCAAATTGTCGTGATCATTTCCTTTGGACCTTTGGGGAATTTATTTTAAGCAAAAATTTAAAAAACAGTAATTTTGTTTACTTGTCGGACAATATTTTTTTCATAGGTCGTGTGTGAATCGGTAACGAAGTTCTATGGGGAAAGCTGTTGAATAATATTTTTACTATGTTACGACAGTTTTGCCAATCTACTGTGTGAAATGAAATCTTTTTTGACAGCAAAAAATCTTTGATAACCGCAGATTTTTTCGGAATAAACTATTACAAATTGAAGTGAAATTAATATTTTAAGAAAACATCTACCATAATTGATTGCAATTCATACGAAAAATTACACAAAGCAACAATCTTTGCGATTGTCAAAATTTTCTATGCATTTGTCAAAAATTTCACTAGCCTCATGAGCTACTGAAATTTTATTCACCACACTCATGTCAAAAATTTACTTACCGCGAACTTTGTTACCGATTCACACACGCCCTTAGAGAAATACATATCCTTGGCAAAAAGTCTCTGTGGTAAAACTGTCCCGCTACTTCTACCTTCTTTGCTATTCAAAGTCAAAGCTTAAGCTCCTACAATAGGGATTTCCAGCAGAAATTTTCAAGATTTAGCTATAAAGAGAATCGATGCTAAAATAATTAAAAAGCTATAGGTCTTACCTTTAATTAGGTAAGAATTACGTAACTATCTGAGACGCTCATCATTCGTGATTCCAATAATTCAAATCCTTATAAAAAACAGGGTGCTTTAAAAAAAAAGACAATATTCTGATCCGAGTCGGCTGGCAGCGGTTTTGAAAAAAGAATTTTGTTCAAAACTTTCATTCCTGGGAAATAATAATTTATTTTCCATATCCACCTATTTAGCTCGCTATAAGCACACATTTTTCGAAACATTCGCAGAAGAAAGTATTAAAAATGAATTACAAAAACTAAGATCGAAAAACGCTGAAGACGTTAAAGGTTCCCCAAATTCTGAATTATTTTTAAAAAGCTTTAGAAAAACCTGGCGCATCTGGTTTGGCTTGTAAGCGCTGTTTAAACAACGATCTCACCATTATGCTAGATTCTTCAAGTGAATATGAAAGTCAGGCGGATACATCCGACATTTTCAACCCCGATGCAATTCTCATTACGTTTTATTACATATAATGTTCCAATTTTTAAATTCAAGTACTAAATAAAATAAACATTAAAAATTACTAAATTTTCCATTTTTATTTACCTAAATAACTTAATTTGCTTACCGGATTATTTCTTAAAAATACTTGACACCCGCATTCGCATCCGCGGTTGTCTAAAATTGCACATTCGCAACATAGCTAGTTTAGAGCAATGCTGGGCACACCAACACAGTCTCATTTTGGCGTGGTAATAGTGCGTCGCGCTCAGTTAAGGTTGCCAGGTTTTTTTAAATGTACTTAAAATGGTATTTTTCGTGCATGTGTCTTTTGCCCTATTTTGCTTATACGTATAGTGAAATAATGAATCGTGGAAGTTTTTAGTAACTAAAATTATTAGTTTATAGAAACTTGTCCATACGAAAAATTTAATACTTGTAAAATTGTAAAAAATTTAAATAGGTTTAACAGGTTTAATACCTGCACACAATTTTATTGGAATCTAATCTTTGAAATTCTGGCCGGCCAGATGATTTACGATTTTATTATTTTCATATAAATAGGAATTTAGTGCTAAAAATAGAATATAACTTATAAATATTATTCATTAAGTATTTTTGCGTATAAACCAGCATTTAAATTTCTATATCGATTTCTTTAGATAGAAACAAATTATTTTAAAATATGGCATGTAATTTGTGCACTTTATTATAAAAATCATGGAACTTATTACAAAATTATTGAACGTTGGTCAGCAAGCAGCTCATTTTATATTTTTTTAAATGACACGGCATGAAAGATACAGTTTGCTTATGTACAAAAAACGTGTAGGCATAGCCGCATAACGGATATTGCGGCTTGTTGAAAGCTCTTTGAACAATAAACTCTAGTTCTTATATAGGGTCGCACTATTTTGTGTTGGAATCGTCACAAATGCATGCAAACACCAATCTAAGAAAAAACACAACACTTTTTGCTTTGGGGATTTTTTGTAAATTTTATACACAAATGTGTCAAGCGCGTGCTAAAATTACGAAGAAAAACATCCACAGCCGAACATGATGTCACCTTGGTGAAATCTGCAAGCAGGCTGAATTAGAACTGCAAATATATCGATGTCAGTATCGATATATCGAGTAATTGTTTTTTTTTGCTGACATCGATATTTTTTTTCGACATCGAGTATGGCAAAGCCATTTTCTCCTTACTTATTTTTTCGCCAAACAACATCAGTGACTGATTTAATAGACTAAAAATCTGCATACCAAATTTTTTTATTGAAATTCTTATTAAAATCGTAATAAAAAGACTCGATATTCCAAATTTTCTATTAAAGAATTAACACTTTGCACTTTAATAAGTACATCACATAAGGCGCGCCTCATACCAGCCTAAGATAGTACACATTACTGCGCTTTAAAGCGCAAAATATATCCATATTGCTTTACATATAAATTCCAAAGTAAGTAAGGTTATAGTACGACATAGATTTGCAAGAAATGTAATGTGCGTGGAATGTTGTTCGTCGGAATATTTTTTTTTTATATGTATGTTTCCGCATAACTTTGGACCACGTCAACCGATAATTCTTTTCGCATCGGAAAGGTGGTCCCATACTAATCTGGTTAAGATCCGATCAGAGGATCATGAGATATATATATATAGCATAAAAGATCTGCACTGTTCGTTCGGGGTGTCAAATTAAAGCGCTTGGCCTGGTTTTATTTTTTCTAAAGGGGTTGCCACCTGTTAAATAATTACACTCAAGTTATTTACTAATCTATGCCCTCAGATCCGCACGGTCCGTTCGATTTTCAAAAGTGAGGTACCAAATTAAAGGGCTTAGGGTGTGGATGTGCAAGAAGGTTTTACTTTTTCGAAAAAGGTTGCCACCTGTTAAGAAATTAAGCTCAAATTAATTAATAAGTTAAATCAATTATTAAATATTGGTAGCAATCGAAATAGTTTGAAAAGGCTTTATAACTTAACTACGTATAGGAGGGTTGCCACATGTAAAAAAAAATTTATTCGATTTTAATTATGTAAAGGAATTTGGTAAGTGAATAAGGTATCGCTATATGGGTGTCATATAAAAGAGGTTTAAGAAGGTAGTAGTTTGGAAATATTTCGAATACGGTTGCCACCTATTTAAGAAGTCTAATTGAACTATTTTATACCCAAGTTATATGAAATATGAGCGATGGATGTCAAATGAAAGAGCTTCAAGAAATTATTGGGGGATTCACAACGGTGTCGTAAGAGTCGTATTGTTGTATGTCGTAAACTTTAAAAGCAGCACTGAGAAATGGTTTAGATTAATCATTAGGAATATTTTTAGAGGTTATTGAATATGGTTTCACCTGTTTAAAAAGTTGAATTAAATGTTGGCGTTTTGATGTCATGCGGGTTCACTAGTATATACATATTTATATTTTTTATATGAGAATTGAAGTCGGTTTTTTTGCAAAAAATTATTTGTTACCTAAAACGATGTTACTCGGAGCTCGCTTGTGCTATGCTAATCCTCTCTTGACCACAGCGCTCAATTTTTCGATGGCGTTGAGGTCTGGGATTTGTGCTCGCCACTTCATTACAAGAAAACTTTGCCAAAGCAGCCGGCGCTGTTGAATATTTTCAGAATCCTTTGGATCTCCGTCCTGCTGGCAAACAACTTCTTCCGCAGGGTTTGCGCTTTTGTCTACAAAGTCCGGCAAATTTGTTTGGAGGATATGTTCATTATACCTTTTATATTAACCCAAGACACCAAATGCCAGCAAGCAAAACATCCCAAGCCATTAAGCTGCCCCTTACATTTTGTAAAAGTCACGAGAATTCGAGCTTTTGAACTGAAAAGGGGTAATATGGTCCGATGGAACGAAAATTAATTGTTTCCCAAGCGATAAAAAGGCATATTCTTGGGAAAGACCTTATCAACATCTTCAAAAACACCATGCCAAGAAAAACATCTAACATGGTGGCCAGCACAAATCCCAGACCTCAAAGCTATCGAAAAATTGAGCGCTGTGGTCAAGAGAGGATTAGCATAGCACAAGCGAGCTCCAGTAACATGAAAGAGCTTTGGAAGTGAGCAAAATTATAATGGGGTAATATTCCAAGCGAAATCATAGAAAACTCAGTAGAGAGCATTCCCGGACGTATGAAAATCGCTATTAAAAGCAAAGAAGTCTCCACAATCCTCTTGATATATACCTCCTAAAAGTTCAAAACTGAGTGAAGATAGTTGCCTTGCGTTTTTGCTGTGAATCATTGGTTAATTTTTCTATTTACTGGGCTTTATACCTTAGATAATAAGGACAAATTGCGAAAAATTTCAAAGCAATCCGCTTATTATTAAAAAATTTATATTACTGTAAATAATAAAATGTCGAACATGCACCCGGTTTTGATCCCCAGTGTATATAAATAATAAAATAAAAAAGAAAGCCCTTAAATTAAGTAAATATTTGAATAACATACAATAAATAAGTTTAACTGAACAAATGCTGCACATAATTTCTATATAAATTCATACAATTTGCATGTGGGTCCGGCCAGACTCATGCGTACCGAATGTTCCAATCGAAACATGTGTCTGACGGAGAGTTAAAATGGTTCCAGGGACACGACGCGTGAACGTGTAACCTTTTTGGAGGTGCCACGGCGGGTGGCGGGCTAATATTTCCAACTCAAATTTAGTAACCTGACCTTGGTAAAATATCACTTCTCATTACTGTAGCAAATGCCTCAAGAGGTATGTTTGCATCATGAGAGCTTTAGATTATAAGGCCGAACCCGGCTCTCCCTTTTTCATTAAATGAAACTTTTTCTGTCAGTACGGCACTTATAAAATAAATCTCCATAACAAGTTTAAAATATTTCCAGAGATTTTCTATCCTTCCAGAGATATGTATTAGGAAATTTTAGTATGTATAGGAAGCGACATGCCTCCTTTTTTAAAACTCACATTTTTTCAATGAGCAATTGATACATTTTGTATACACGACTCCATACCAAGATCCATCTTTCTTCCACAAATACTTCCAGGGATATTTGGCAATAAAAACTCAATTTATACAGGAAGTCCCACGCCCATTTTTCTAATAACCCTAATCTTCTTCCATGAATTTAGAATTGATTTTACATACCCCAGTACCAAGTCGCAGTACTCTACCATGAACACCTCTAGAGATAGCAGTACAAAAAAGTAAATTTGTACGGGAGGTACTATGCCTCCTTTTCGAATAATGCAAATCCATGAGTGTGGAATAAATTTTGTATACACATCTCGGTGCCAAGTTCCAGTCCTCTGCAACAAACACCTCCAGAGATATGCAGCATAGAAAAATCAATTTGCATGGGAGTTGCAACATCACCTTTTCCAATAACTCGCATTTTTTTCCATATTAGTTTAACATACATACATACATATGTATTTCCATACTAAGCTTGAGTACTTTACCCCAAACATTTGAAGAGATATGCAATATGAAACTTTCAGTCAGTATGGGAGGTGCTACGCCTATTTTCCAAAAACGTCCATTTTTCTCCGTGCGTATGAATATGATTTCACAGTGTTGGCAAAATGTTAATCTGATTAACGAATAAAAATTAAAGATTAAAATGTTAATCGCGTTTGACGATTAAAATTATTTAGTCGTATTCAAAAAATTTAATCATTAATCGCTGGCTGTGATTACGATGAATTAATTTTAATCATTAGTCGTTAATCCAATTAAAAATAAAATCTGATTAAGTTGGAAACCAAACACCATCTATAGTAACTATTTTGTGTTTTACGCTTATAAAAAGCACTTAATATAAAAAAAATTTAATTATTGTTATTAGTAATACATAAACTGGGAATTTTTACACACCTGGTTTGTAAAACGTTTGTTGGTATAGATCTTAATGAAAATTAAATTAAAAAGTAATTTTTTTAATCGCGGTTACGATTAACTGTTTCGTCAGATTAAAATTAATCATGATTAACTGTAATCAGATTGAATTTAATCGAATTAACTAATTGATTAAAGATCAATCGATTAATGCCAACATTGATTTCACATACATATCTATATACCAAGTTTTAGTTCTTTCCCACAAATACTTCCAGAAATATTTATGTAATATGAAAATTCCAATTTGTATGGGAGGGGCTTTGAGTTATCGAATTACTTTCAGTCTAAGACCATCCTTGCGAAATCCGTAGTAAGCTTACCAAATTTATTTATGATCGGGCAACCGGTTAAGGAAGTAGCCTATTTTTCAATCCAGGTCATAAACCATCTGTGAGCAAAATTTCATTTTCAAACAGGTGGCAATTCTTAAAAAAGTAGCCTATTTTCCACTGTAGGTCATAAGCTATCTGCTTGCAAAATTCCATGCAAATCCGTTCAGAAGTTTCCGCGTATTAATTTAATTAAACTTTGTTAGCAGGTGGCAACTCTTAAAAAAAGTAGCCTATTTTCCTACCTAGCTCATAAGCTACCTGTGTGAAAACTTCCATGTAAATCAGTTCCATCATTTCCGCGTATTAATTAAATTAAACATTTCTAACAAGTGGCAACTCTTAAAAAAGTAACCTGTTTACTAACCTAGGAAATAAGCTATCCGTGTGCGAAATTTCATGCAAATACGTTCAGTCGTTTCCGCGTACTAATTTAATTAAACTTTTATAACAGGTGGCAACTCTTAAGAAAAGTAGCCTATTTTCCAACCTAGGTCATAACCTATCTGCACAAACTTTTATGCAAATCCGTTCAGTCGTTTCCGCGTATTAATTTAATTAAACTTTTTTAACAGGTGGCAACTCTTAAGAAAAGTAGCCTATTTTCAAACCTAGGTCATAACCTATCTGCGTGCAAACCTTCATGCAAATCCGTTCTGTCGTTCCCGCATATTAAATAAATTAAACTTTTTTAACAGGTGGCAACTCTTAAAAAAATAGTCTATTAACCAATCCGGCCTATAAGCTATCTAAGTACAAAATTTCATGCAAATCCGTTCAGTCGTTTCCGAGAGATGATTTGCCAAACATCCAAAAATACAAACTTTCACATTTATAATATTAGTAAGATTTAATTAAACTTTTTTAGCAGGTGGCAACTCTTAAAAAAATTAGCATATTTTCCTACCTAGCTCATAAGCTATCTGTGTGAAAACTTCCATGCAAATCAGTTCCCTCATTTCCGCGTATCAATTAAATTAAACATTTCTAAGATGGTGGCAACTCTTAAAAAAAAGTTACCTGTGTTCCAACCTAGGTAATAAGCTATCCGTGTGCAAAATTTCATGCAAATTCGTTCAGTCGTTTCCGCGTATTAATTTAATTAATCTTTTTTAACAGGGGGCAACTCTTAAGAAAAGTAGCCTATTTTCCAATCTAGGTCATAAGCTATCTGTGTGCAAACTTTCATGCAAATCCGTTCTGTCGTTCCCGCATATTAAATAAATTAAACTTTTTTAAGAGGCGGCAACTCTTAAAAAAAAGCCTATTAACCAATCTGGCCCATAAGCTATCTAAATACAAAATTTCATGCAAATCCGTTCAGTCGTTTCCGCGAGATGATTTCCCAAACATCCAAACATACAAACTTTCACATTTATAATATTAGTAAGATAAGATTTAGGAGCTACTAGCAGAGCACCCGATGTCGTTCGTGGTAAACAAATAAAACTATAAAACAGTAATACAAATATTCAGTTCAGCATAATTTAAAGGAGACAAACTGTTTTCTTTGATTACATTAAGGCATCCTTATGAGCCATACTTTTAGCTTTATCGTGCTTTAACTAATATATATTGATCATCACTTGTGCTACAAATCTTTTTCCATTATTAATATTAGGTGGATTAAGATAACGATCAAATTTCTAAATTAAAATTAGTCTACTACGGTACATTCCGTTTAGCTGCCTATTCGATTAGCTGTTTTAGTATAGCTGCACTTTTCTGGTAGAATGCTTAATTCGGAAAGAGTTTTACTCATTATGAATGCAACTTTTTCGTGTAACAGCATCGCGCCTACGGGATGTGCCACGCCCCCTTTTATAAACTCATTCATAAACACCTTACTATAAGCACCTACCATAGATACATATGTCTGCATACCAAATTTAAATTTCATGTGATATTTGGTTTTGAAGTTATAGATGACACAATTTTCCACGCGTATGGGATGTGCCATGCCTCTTTTTGCAAACTCGTTTATATATACCCTCGTATAAGCACTTACCATTGATATGTCTGCATACCAAGTTTAAGTTCGTGGGACTTATGGTTCCGAAGTTATAGCTGATAAAATATTCCACGCCTATGGGATGTGCCACGCCCCTTTTTAAAAACTCTTTTATATATACCCTCCTATAAGCACCTACCATTGATATGTTTGCATACCAAATTTCAAGTTCGTGGGACTTTTGGTCCCGAAGATATGGCTGATAAAAAATTCCACGCCTATGGGATATGCCACGCCCCTTTTTACAAACTCGTTTATATATACCCTCGTATAAGCACCTACCATTTATATGTCTGCATACCAAATTTCAAGTTCGTGGGACTTATGGTTCCGAAGTTATGGCTGGTAAAAAACTCCACGCCTATAGGATGCGCCACGCCCCTTTTTATATACTCGTTTATATATACCCTCGTATAAGCACCTACCATTGATATGTCTGCATACCGAATTTCAAGTTGGTGTGACTTATGGTTCCGAAGTTATAGCTGATAAAAAATTCCACGCCTATGGGATGTGCCACGCCCCTTTTTACAAACTCGTTAATATATACCCTCCTATAAGCACCTACCTCCTATCGTGTGACTTGAGGTTCCGAAGTTATAGCTGATAAAAATTTGAATTTGAAAATTGCATTTGCAACTTCTCTCCAAGAAAAAGTCTTTCAACTTGTGATTTATTTAAATAAAACATGTGAAATTTAGCTGAAAAAGTTTAGC
>NW_023458561.1:16604793-16608554 GCF_013731165.1 Rhagoletis pomonella | reverse complement strand
AACTTCGGAACCATAAGTCCCACGAACTTGTATATAGGAGGGTATATATTAACGAGTTTGTAAAAAGGGGCGTGGCACATCCCGTAGGCGTGGAATTTTTAATCAGCCATAAATTGGGAACCATAAGTCACATGAGCGTAAAATTTGGTATTCAGACACAGGTATCTATGGGAGCTGTTCAGAGTAAAGTATATATAAATGAGTTTGTAAAAGGGGGATATACATATATGTATTCATCTATTAGATAACTCGGATATTTAAAACTGTGTGTTTTTTTTTGTTGAAACCTTACCATCTTTAGATTATTTTGAAGTGGAAAGATTAAATCAGTTTTTAATCCCGCGATGCTGTTAAACGAAAAAGTTGCATTCATAATGAATAAAACTCTTTCCGAATTAAGCATTCTACCAGAAAAGTGCAGCTATACTAAAACAGCTAATCGAATAGGCAGCTAAACGGAATGTACCGCATTAGATTAATTTTAATTTAGAAATTTGATCGTTATCTTAATCCACCTAATATTAATAATGGAAAAAGATTTGTAGCACAAGTGATGATCAATATATATTATTTAAAGCACGATACAGCTAAAAGTATGGCTCATAAGGATGCCTTAATGTAAACAAAGAAAACAGTTTGTCTCCTTTAAATTATGCCGAACTGAATATTTGTATTACTGTTTTATATTTTTATTTGTTTACCACGAACGACATCGGCTGCTCTGCTACTTAGTAGCTCCTAAATCTTATCTTACTAATATTATAAATGTGAAAGTTTGTATCTTTGGATGTTTGGGAAATCATCACGCGGAAACGACTGAACGGATTTGCATGAAATTTTGTACTTGGATAGCTTATGGGCCAGATTGGTTAATAGGCTATTTTGTTAAGAGTAGTCACCTGCTAAAAAAAGTTTAATTTATTTAATATGCGGGAACGACTGAACGGATTTGCATGAAAGTTTGCACACAGATAGGTTATGACCTAGATTGGAAAATAGGCTACTTTTCTTAAGAGTTGCCACCTGTTAAAAAAGTTTAATTAAATTTCGCACACGGTTAGCTTATTACCTAGGTTAGAAAACAGGTTACTTTTTTAAGAGTTGCCACCTGTTAGAAATGTTTAATTTAATTAATACGCGGAAATGAGGGAACTGATTTACGTGGAAGTTTTCACACAGGTAGCTTATGAGCTAGGTAGGAAAATAGGCTACTTTTTTTAAGAGTTGCCACCTGCTAACAAAGTTTAATTAAATTAATACGCGGAAACTTCTGAACGGATTTTCATGGAATTTTGCAAGCATATAGCTTATGACCTACAGTGGAAAATAGGCTACTTTTTTAAGAATTGCCACCTGTTTGAAAATGAAATTTTGCTCACAGATGGTTTATGACCTGGATTGAAAAATAGGCTACTTCCTTAACCGGTTTCCCGATAAGAACGAAATTTGGTAAACTTACTACGGATTTCCCAAGGATGGTCTTAGACTGAAAGTAATTCGATAACTCAAGGCCCCTCCCATACAAATAGGAATTTTCATATTACATACATATTACTGGAAGTATTTGTGGGAAACAACTAAAACTTGGTATAGAGATATGTATGTGAAATCAATGTTGGCATTAATCGATTGATTTTTAATCAATTAGTTAATTCGATTAAATTTAATCTGATTACAGTTAATCATGATTAATTTTAATCTGACGAAACAGTTAATCGTAACCGCGATTAAAAAAATTACTTTTTAATTTAATTTTCATTAAGATCTATACCAACAAACGTTTTACAAACCAGGTGTGTAAAAATTCCCAGTTTGTGTATTACTAATAACAATAATTATAATTTTTTTATATTACGTGCTTTTTATAAGCGTAAAACACAAAATAATTACTATAGATGGTGATTGGTTTCCAACTTAATCAGATTTTATTTTTAATTGGATTAACGACTAATGATTAAAATTAATTCATCGTAATCGCAGCCAGCGATTAATGATTAAATTTTTTGATTACGACTAATTAATTTTAATCGTCAAACGCGATTAACATTTTAATCTTTAATTTTTATTCGTTAATCAGATTAACATTTTGCCAACACTGTGAAATCATATTCATACGCACGGAGAAAAATGGACGTTTTTGGAAAATAGGCGTAGCACTGACTGAAAGTTTCATATTACAAATCTCTTCAAATGTTTGGGGTAAAGTACTCTAGCTTAGTATGGAAATACATATGTATGTATGTATGTTAAACTAATATGGAGAAAAATGCGAGTTATTGGAAAACTTTGCAACTCCCATGCAAGTTGATTTTTCTATGCTGAATATCTCTGGAGGTGTTTGTTGCAGAGGACTGGAACTTGGCACCGAGATGTGTATACAAAATTAATTCCATACTCATGGAGAAAAATTTGCGTTATTCGAAAAGGAGGCATAGTACCTCCCGTACAAATTTACTTTTTTGTACTGCATATCTCTAGAGGTGTTCATGGTAGAGTACTGTGACTTGGTACTGGGGTATGTAAAATCAATTCTAAATTCATGGAAGAAGATTAGGGTTATAAGAAAAATGGGCATGTATAAATTGACTTTTTCTTGCCACATATCCCTGGAAGTGTTTGTGGAAGAGAGATGGATCTTGGTATGGAGTTGTGTATACAAAATGTATCAATTGCTCATGGAAAAAATGTGAGTTTTAAAAAAAGGAGGCATGTCGCTTCCTATACATACTAAAAATTTCTTAATACATATCTCGGGAAGGATAGAAAATCTCTGGAAGTATTTTAAATTTGTTATGGAGATTTATTTTACAAGTGCCGTACTGACAGAAAAAATTTCATTTAATGAAAAAGGGAGAGCCGGGTTCGGCCTTATAATCTAAAGCTCTCATGATGCATACATACCTCTTGAGGCATTTGCTACAGTAATGAAAAGTGATATTTTACCAAGGTCAGGTTACTAAATTTGAGTTGGAAATATTAGCCCGCCACCCGCCACCCGCCGTGGCACCTCCAAAAAGGTTACACGTTCACGCGTCGTGTCCCTGGAACCATTTTAAGCTAAACTTAGAGGGATTGATATCTTTCGTATGCCTAGCGCGCAGACGAGATTTTGTAATTTCACAGTTTTAAACGGCCTAAATACCTTAACTCGCTTAAAAAATAACGAGCTATAACAAAATGGGCACAGAAATAAAATATAACATCAGTAAATTATTTTTCATATTTGTATAAAACGTGGGGTGAAACCCGCGGGTATAAGCTAGTACCTAAATAATTTTTACTTGGATATTTACCAGCTCCTAAATACCTAAGTATCTTTTACTTGAGGATTTAGCAAACTCCTAAATACCTAAGTATTTATTACTTGGGTATTTAGCAGCTCCTGAATACCTAAGTTCTTTTTACTTGAATATTTAGTCCACAAAGTGGTACTTTAAGTACAAAAGTATTTAGGTGATTCTGAAGAAATTTCATAGGAGATATACGGTCTTTCTCGCTTTCCTGAAGATGTAGAAGCCGTATAGAAAGCTGCATCGTCTTCAGTCATGGAAACCGGCAAACTGACCGAATGCTCTCCATCAAGCCAATCGCTATTTTCTTTAAGAAATCGACCCTTTATGTGTTGAGCCTTAATCTAACGCGTATTGCATTGTAAACATAACTTTTTTTTAATCACTAATTACAAATTCTGCATTGACTTCCGAAACTTGATATTTTTTCCTTAGAAATGTGGATAAGGCCGACTCATTTCTTCCGTTCTC
>NW_023458561.1:16603692-16604693 GCF_013731165.1 Rhagoletis pomonella | reverse complement strand
TTTTTCCTTAGAAATGTGGATAAGGCCGACTCATTTCTTCCGTTCTCTATATAAAAAAGCAATAGTGGACGTTTTGGAAAATTAAGGGAAATCATTGCTTCCTGATAACATGCTTTTTTATTCTAAATATGTAGTTCCGAACTTTTGGGAAATACGCAATAAACTGCCCGTATAAGCATTCAGATGTTTCTTTGGTATCAATACTAATTTTGCGCAGTTGGAGGACCTAGCAGGTAATCGTACATACTTATATTGTGCGATCAAGTATATCCTTAAAAGTAGGCAGCTAACGTTTTTATCTTTATTTACTCCCATTTGATTGTAAAATATTGGAAATCTAATAAAAATCTTATTTCTTGGTAATTCCATATGCATGGTATAAGGTAATTTTTCCTAAAAAATATTAGAATCTGACAAATGAAACATCAGGTAAAAGGTGCGGTGTCTTGTTTTCAAGTATATAATTTCCTTTTTTTTAGGTTTTAAGATTTATTATTTATAAGGATAAAAGCACAGTGATACTAGTAACGGTAGTAAGTAGTAACTTCAAATGGCGCAAACTTGCGCAAACTTTTTTACGTGTAGTAGTTTATTTTTCGTGATTTAAATGAATTCAAATTCAAAACCTTCGAATCCTTTATAGACATTAAAAAAACGAAACAAAATTTACGTTTTATTACAGAAGCTATTTCTGCAACCTGTTATTTCAAAATAAAATATTTATAGCTAATTTTAAATCTGAATATAACATGTAACTCAAGTCCGTATTTCTTAAGAGTTCCTTGCTAGGAATAAATTCCTAAACTGCGAATCTGAAAATTACTGCGTTGCGAGTAAAAATTTCAACAATTAGAATATGTCAACATCTTAAGCAATTTTCACTTAATTTCATTAAATAAGCACACAAAAAATCATTAGATCATTAAATCCCGCTTTATTCCCTAAATAATGATAACAAACACTTATATTATTTACAAACTTTTCAAAAATGCATTTATGAT
>NW_023458561.1:16600338-16603592 GCF_013731165.1 Rhagoletis pomonella | reverse complement strand
ATAATGACTTTTGCTAAAATTTCAAAATCAACAACAGGCCCTTAGCTTAGATGAAAATGCTTCAGTTTAAGATAGACTTTACATATAAAGAGCTTTTCTATTTAAAGCAACGTTGGGCAGAGAAAGCTTTTACTCTGCCCGCGCCTATACAAAATGTATAGAAGGCTTAAAAGAGCTTTGCACGTGGGCAAGGCAGTGCCTATCAGTGATTTAAAGCAACAAAATAAAATCTGACCTGTTTTCATTATAAAGGTTTGCTCAAGCAGCAGCGGTATGGTACCGCGCGGTATAACTCCCCTGACGGAAACAAGTTATTTTTTTTTTAAATCAAATAATTGAAAGACTACTTTAAAACAAATGCAATGAGTAAATGTTTCGAATTTTTTTTTTTAAGAAAAAAAATTTGTGTCTTGGGAGTATGAAAAAGCATCTGTGAAGTCCGGAATGCAAGCGTATTCAAAAGAAGTTTGAAGTTGTGTAAACCAAATTCATTTTAAAGTAGTTGAAATTAAATGCAGAGTCGGACAGTCGACTTGTTGCTTGCACACAATTCAAACTGAACATTTGAAAGCACATTTACATGTCCGACTGTAGCTGAGCGTGTAAAATTGTTTGCTAAAATTGGTCGCAGCCAAGAAGGTCAAATAATTTTAAATCTTTAAGTCGGTTTTTCTTAGTTATGAAAAAGCATCCGTGAAGTGCAGAACGAAAGCGTATTCAAACAAAACATACTGACTTTGAAGTTGTTTAAGCCAAATTCATTTTAAAGTAGTTGAAAATACATGCAGGAAAAGGCAATTGACTGCTTCCTAGGACATCGCCATGTTAAATAAATGAATTGGTTGCAGGTAAAATAGTGAGAATTTCAATTAGTTATCATTGAAAATAAAGTAGTTTATAAATTACTTTCAAACTAATTCAATTTCCAGCCTGGTCCGTATGGCATGTTTTCTCATGAATGGATATACATACATATGTATATACATTTGTATGTAGTTAACTTACATACATACCCAGTAGAAATTCTATGCATAAAACATCGCTGTTGGTGGTATGAGTTTGCTGCTGTGTATACATGTGTGTGTATAAATTTGAAAATAATTTCCAAGAATCTCCACATACACAACAAACTAGGGATGCGGATGTCTAACAGTTAACATCCGCGGATGCGAATGCGAATGCGGATGTCAAGTATTTTTAAGAAATAATCCGGTAAGCAAATTAAGTTATTTAGGTAAATAAAAAAAGGGAAAAGTTAGTAATTTTTAATGTTTATTTTATTTAGTACTTGAATTTAAAAATTGGAAGATTATATTTAATAAAACGTAATGAGAATTGCATCGGGGTAGAAAATGTCGGATATATCCTCCTGACTTTCGTATTCACTTGAAGAATCTAGCATAATGGTGAGATCGTTGTTTAAACAGCGCTTACAAGCCAAACCAGATGCTCCAGGTTTTTCTAAAGCTTTTTAAAAATAATTCCTTTGGCTGTTTCAGAATTTGAGGAACCTGTAACGTCATCAGCGTTTTTCGATCTTAGTTTTTGTAATTCATTTTTAATACTTTCTGCTGCGAGTGATTCGAAAAATTTGTGCTTATAGCGAGCTAAATAGGTGGATATGGAAAATAAATTATTATTTTCCAGGAATGAAAGTTTTGAACAAAATTCTTTTTTCAAAATCGTGGCTACCAGCCGAATCGGATCAGAATATTGTAATTTTTTTTTAAACCACCCCGTTTTTTGTAAGGATTCGAATTATTGGAATTACGAATGATGAGGGTCTCAGATAGTTACGTAATTCTTACCTAATTAAAGGTAAGACCTACAGCTTTTTAATTATTTTAGCATCGATTCTCTTTATATAGCTAAATCTTGAAAATTTCTGCTGCAAATCCCTATTGTAGGAGCTTAAGCTTTGACTTTGAATAGCAAAGAAGGCAGACGTAGCGGGACAGTTTTACCACAGAGACCTTTAGCCAAGGATATTATTTCTCTAGGGGCGTGTGTGAATCGGTAACAAAGTTCGCGGCAAGTAAATTTTTGACATGAATGAGGTGAATAAAATTTCAGTAGCTCATGAGGCTAGTGAATTTATATATTTATATTATATTTGACAAATGCATAGCAAATTTTGACAATCGCAAAGATTGTTCCCTTTTTGTAATTTTTCGTAAAACAAAAGCTTAAATTGATGAATTGCAATCAATGATGGTAGATGTTTTCTTAAAATATTAATTCCACTTCAATTTGTAATAGTTTATTCCGAATAAATCTGCGGTTATTAAAAATTTTTTGCTGTCAAATAAGATTTCCTTTCACACAGCAGATTGGCAAAACTGTCTTACCATAGTAAAAATATTATTCAACAGGGGAAGGCTGTCAGAACTTCGTTACCGATTCACACACGCCCTATGAAAAAAATATTGTCCGACAAGTAAACAAATAGTGTTTTTTAAAATTTTGCATACAATAAATTCCCTAAAGAGCCCCATTTGAAATGATCACGACAATTTGGTTTAAAATTACAGTGCAAACTTTCTTCTTTTATGTCTAGTAACTCTTTTAAGATTGGTCCAAAAAAATCATAATAAATAAAATAATGTAAAAAAAAATATTTTTTAAAAACAAGCTTTTATTTAACATGTACAATCAAAGGAATAAAATAAAGTAGTGTATTAAAAGATTTTTTAGAAATAAAATTTTTTGAAAACTGCACTAAAATGAATAAAAAAAATAAGTTAAGGTCTCGTTAAAGTTACTTCAAGCCATTAAGTGAAAGGAGTTACTCAACTCTAATGCTAAAAAATCTTTTAATAAATACAATACTTTATTTTTTTTTATATTATTTTATTTATATTTTTAAGAAGAAATACCTAATGACCAAAAAATATATAAGTATATTTTTTTAAATAACGACTATTTAAAACTTGTTTTACAAACTTATACTATATACCATGGGCGTAGCCAGGAAATTTTTTAGGTCTTTTTTCGAGGACAATTTCTCAAAAATAAATGAAAAAATGAGGACATTTTTTTGAAAAAAAAAGTAGGACATATTTATTGACTAGAATATTGAGAGATACTTTAAAAGTATCATTTTTTGGTTTCTCAAAATAGAGAAACATCGTTAGTATATGAAACGAATCAAATTGATTTAATAAATTTTTACCATTGATTTCGCGTTTTATAAAACCAATTTTCTGAGATTTTCAGCAAATTTCCTGAGGACTTCATCTACTATTTCGGTTTTT
>NW_023458561.1:16597469-16600238 GCF_013731165.1 Rhagoletis pomonella | reverse complement strand
ATAGGCTACTTTTTTAAGAATTGCCACCTGTTTGAAAATGAAATTTTCAAACAGGTGGCAATTCTTAAAAAAGTAGCCTATTTTCCACTGTAGGTCATAAGCTATCTGCTTGCAAAATTCCATGCAACTCCGTTCAGAAGTTTCCGCGTATTAATTTAATTAAACTTTGTAAGCAGGTGGCTACTCCTAAAAAAGTAGCCTATTTTCCTACCTAGCTCATAAGCTACCTGTGTGAAAACTTCCATGCAAATCAGTTCCCTCATTTCCGCGTATTAATTAAATTAAACATTTCTAACAGGTGGAAACTCTTAAAAAGAGTTACCTGTTTTCTAACCTAGGTAATAAGCTATCCGTGTGCGAAATTTCATGCAAATACGTTCAGTCGTTTCCGCGTATTAATTTAATTAAACTTTTTTAACTGGTGGCAACTCTTAAGAAAAGTAGCCTATTTTCCAATTTAGGTGATAACCTATCTGTGCAAACTTTCCTGCAAATCCGTTCAGTCGTTTCGCGTATTTATTTAATTAAACTTTTTTAACAGGTGGCAACTCTTAAGAAAAGTAGCCTATTTTCCAATCTAGGTCATAACCTATTTGTGTGCAAACTTTCATGCAAATCCGTTCAGTCGTTCCCGCATATTAAATAAATTAAACTTTTTTGAGTAGGTGGCTACTCTTAAAAAAATTGGCCTATTAACCAATCTGGCCATAAGCTATCTGTGTACAAAATTTAATGCAAATCCGATCAGTCATTTCCGCGTGATGATTTTCCAAACATCCAAAAATACAAACTTTCACATTTATAATATTAGTAAGATTTAATTAAACTTTTTTAGCAGGTGGCAACTCTTAAAAAAAATTTACCTATTTTCCTACCTAGCTCATAAGCTATCTGTGTGAAAACTTCCATGCAAATCAGTTCCCTCATTTTCGCGTATCAATTAAATTAAACATTTATAACAGGTGGCAACTCTTAAAAAAAGTTACCTATTTTGCAACCTAGGTAATAAACTATCCGTGTGCAAAATTTCATGCAAATTCGTTCAGTCGTTTCCGCGTATTAATTTAATTAATCTTTTTTAACAGGTGGCCACTCTTAAAAAAGTAGCCTATTTTCCAATCTAGGTCATAAGCTATCTGTGTGCAAAATTTCATGCAAATCCGTTTTTTCGTTCCCGCATATTAAATAAATTAAACTATTTTAACAGGTGGCAACTCTTAAAAAAATAGCCTATTAACCAATCTGGCCCATAAGCTATCTAAGTACAAAATTTCATGCAAATCCGTCCAGTTGTTTCCGCGTGATGATTTCCCAAACATCCAAACATACAAACTTTCACATTTATAATATTAGTAAGGTTGCATCTTTTCGTGTATTTGGTACATAATTTGTCCTATAGTTTTTTTGAACACACTGTTGAGCTCTTGTGTGTATATGCGTATGTCTATTTGTACGCTTGCAAATTTGGTGTAATAAGTCAAACGTAAATTATGCCGCAATGGAATAGCGAGAGGGTAGGTGGGTATTTATGTATATGCCGAATATATGTAGGTATATGTATATGCGTTGCGTATGATCGTGAGAGATTGAGGTAATCGCACGAAAAGGAAATGGCATAAACAAAAAAATGACTGCAATTGAGCGCAAAAGAAATATTCTATATACAGTATATTTTGCTTTGCTGCCTTTGTGCTTAAGTTCACATTTAAGATACCTACCCCGAAATGCACATCAGCGGCATTATTTTTAACATTTATAAGGAAACTGCTCCGATACTTGCATTCAACATACCTGCACATTAGCGATACCTGCCTTAAAAATTTGCAATTATCAATTATCAAAGAAAGTATTACGTTTACCTGCACTAGCTCTACACTTACCCTAATTTTGCAAGCTATTATTTATTTTTCTCATCTCGCAGAACAACGAAAACGGCAATTATTTTATGTAGTTATATAGATAATTAGATACCATTCGGAAAAAATTTCTCTTGCAGTAATTTCTACGTGGTAAGTGCTCCTCCATTATTTGGTTTCATAGGGATTCGGATACCTTCCTCATTGAAGTAGTAAAGAAAATTCGCTTAAGTGCTTTTTTCGGTAAAGCGCACAAGTTTTTCGTGCAAAGAATGATGGGTAGCTAAGCAAAATATACTGTACATATGTTTATGCATGTATAAGTATGTACGAATGTGGGGTTGAAATTAGCAACTGCATAGAGAGTGCAGTTGATAGTTATTGAACTGGATTATGATGGGATAGCAGAAGAATATGAGATCCAAATAAACAAAAAAGAGCGGGATGACTGTCTCAAAGCGTATTTACTGGAGCAGGCCAAAGTTATGTTATTACATATAACTTACATATTTATAAAACTGCGTTATATGTGGAAATAATGTTGAGCGACAGATTTGCGTACGTATGTCTGTATGTACCAAAGGGATGACACACGTTGCTGGACACAGCTGTTGGGGTTAATGACCGGCTTGGAATGTTAGCTCGGACATCTAATGAGTGTAATGGGATTTGTTTTTCTATAGATATGTACGTATGTACATCAGTGTTGCCACACAATTTTTTTATTTTTTACCAGAATCACCGAAAAAAGTTACCAAATTCAACAAAAAATTACCAAATTAATTTTATGTGCAGAACTAATGTGCAGAAACATACATAATTACGTTATTTTGGCAGTTAGGGCTCGACATGTATATTTGTACAGCTCTGCACATAAAATAAGTTTGGTAATTTTTAATAATATGTTAAAACT
>NW_023458561.1:16596332-16597369 GCF_013731165.1 Rhagoletis pomonella | reverse complement strand
TATGGATGAGTATTATTAAATGTTGGTCAGACTTACTTTGGCATTCCTGATTTCGTACCACCTGTTTGTTTTTTTTTTTGTCGCCTGTACCCTCCTCTGGGTATAGCGGGGATGTGGTTTTTTGTGTGGCGCAGATATGCTGCTCTCACCGTTATTTTTAGATTTTGTTTAGAGTTTTTGGTTTATATTGTGTTTTTTTTTTGTTTTGCGTTTCGGACGACGTTTATATGTATTTGGTAGTTTTTATTTGTTCACTTTTTTGTAGCTCACCGCTATTTATTATTATTTTTTTTTTTATGTGGGGTTGAGGCGCAGGTATCGCTTCTAGCACTTTAAATGTAGAGGCGCAGGTATCACTGCTAGCGCTTTAAATGGGGGCGTGGTGCAGGTATCACTGCAAATTTTTTTTTTGACTGCTACTAATATAGCTGCTGGCACTGTAAGCACTTTTTCGCCTTTAGTTAGAATTTTTTTTTTTTTCTTTGTGTTAATTGTTTTTCGCTGCTGGCACTTTGAGCACTTAGTTAGAAGTTTTATTTTTTCACTCTTTCAATCGCTTGTAAATATACGTCCGAACGCGACCGCTGACCGCCTTCCTTATTCAACGTTTTAAACTCAGCTGATTTGAGCGAGAAGTTTGAAGTAGTAGTTAGCGAGGGGTGTGCTCAGTGCGCGCAAACACCTTTTTTCGGGGTTGCCAATCCTTTTGCGGATCGATAGCAGCGTTACCGCTTTGGTAATTTTTAACCAAAATTGGTAATTTTTTTCTTTATTTATAAAGTTTGGTAATTTGGCAATTTATTTTTCAATTTGGTAACTTTTTCGATTAGGTCTTACATGTCAAATAGGTCAATATTGGTTCTGATTCCACATTATTAAATGGCCCGTAAGCGTTTCCTTTTATAGAAATACCAGGTCATCCTGAAAGTTTCGCAAGGCGAAAGATGTTCCAGCGTTCCTTGGCTACTAGAATGGTGTATTCTTTAACAAACCGCGTGAATGTGGCTATTGCTAAGTATATCCACCGTGTCCTTTCC
>NW_023458561.1:16596083-16596232 GCF_013731165.1 Rhagoletis pomonella | reverse complement strand
GGTAACTGCAGCGGGATTTAGGCAGGTAAAAGTTCTGAAGAAGGACCAAACCACGAAGCTGCGTTCACTCAAGAGTCCTGATGGCTTTTTAACGGAGCACTCTCTGTTCTTCTAGAGACTCACTTTCGTGGAAATCAGGTGATGGTTTC
>NW_023458561.1:16595921-16596073 GCF_013731165.1 Rhagoletis pomonella | reverse complement strand
TTAAAGATTTTTACACGGTATTCCTTATGCACATATAACAATAATAATAATAGATTGGCGCTTACACATATGTTAGTGTTTGGCTGAGCTTCTCCTCCGATTTGTGGTGTTCGCCGTGATGTTGTCACACAAAGGGGAGGGACCTACAGTTT
>NW_023458561.1:16594471-16595911 GCF_013731165.1 Rhagoletis pomonella | reverse complement strand
GATACAGCAGTCGCCAAAAGAATTGCTTTAATGTGAAAACCGGAGACGCCGAGGCATACTATCGCATTGCTTTTTACATTCCCTTCCTTGATACATATATTGCTCATTTGAAAAGCCGGTTCCTAAACCATAAATCAGTTTTAAATAATTTTTGTGTTTTGTTTCCAAAGTATGATTTTAACGGAAAAAAAACTGAAGAATTGTTTGCTTTCTGTGAAAAAGTAATCGACTGCTCGAAACAAAACTTTCTTCTGGAGGTAAAAATGTGGGAAAACGAGTTTCACACGAACATATTCGAAATGCTCTCGAAGCATTACAAGTAGCTAATAGAACGTCTTTTGGGAATGTTTTTAAGATCTTACGTATATTGGCACTTTTGCCCGTTTCAATAGCCACACCTGAACGAAGCTTTTCATGCCTGAAAAGAATTAAAACCTACTTGAGAAACACAACATGTCAAGAAAGGCTCAATGGTTTAGCATCTATGAATATTCACAAAGATATAAATTTTTCAGTTGACGAAGTTCTAGAAGAATTTTTCAAAAAACCACGAAAAATTTGAAAATTCTTCGTTTCATTGATTTATAGGTAAAAAGAAAAATTTAATGTGTTTAAAGTTATCAAAATGATTTATTAATAAAGCGAAAAATTTAATATATGATTTTAAAAATTCGTGTTTTGAAACTTTATTACGCATACTTTCTTCTAAAGAACCTTTTTTCTAGACCCATATTAGTGAAATATTATTCTTTGACTTGAGGGGGTTTAACCGGATTTATTGTTAATTGGCTGGGCAAAGTAAAATAAGAATGAAAGTTAAAGGTTGTAAATGAAGGAAAAAAGTTTGGGATTTGTTTTTGTGTAGCAAAACTGTAATCAAAAGATGTAAGAAATGTCAACGAAAACTCTAACAACCGGTGTGAACAGCATTCGGCCCACATGCCCAAAACTCTTTTTAAAAGTGTTTTCGTTGTCGGTCAGAACATGGTATAAAGTGAGACACAACTAAAGACCATTTGGTCAACATTTTTGTCGTTAACGTTACAGTCGCACATATATTTCTGAAACGTTGTACAAAAACCGAAAGGTTTTCATTTATTCTGATAACCAACCTCAAAAGCTACACTTTATAAACAGACACTTGTTTCCTATCTTATGTTGTTTTAAAGATAAATACGGTTTTAAGTGGTCTTTAACGTAACATTTTTTGGAAGTCAGTTATATATAGCGTCACTCATACGGAAAACTTGGCGAATCCTATAAAGTTAATAATTAAACTAAAGTATTTTAGTAATGATCAAGGATCAAAGAAACTATAAAAATATTAAATTTTGGAAAATACACGTTGATGACAAATCTATAAACCGAAATCAATTTGATCGAATGCGAGACACAAGAGAAATGAACACGCGCCGCACACATTGGTTGTCAATCGTCACT
>NW_023458561.1:16588341-16594371 GCF_013731165.1 Rhagoletis pomonella | reverse complement strand
TCAGCCTCAGTCCGTTATCGGACGTTTCGTCGTGGAGGCTGAATTTTTAATCTGCACTTAAATGGCCAATATTGGCTATTTAAATATGAGATATGCAACCCTGTCTTTGTACCAAACAACCAATATGGATTGGTAAGCTGTTTAATCAATCCCACCAAATCCTACCAAAATACAATCAGCTGTTCAGCACAAAATGTAAACAAACAAGCAAATGCAACAACAATTTCAAGGAACAAACAGCAGTGCTGCCAATTGTTTGGCATATTTAAACGAAGTTGATCTGAAACCCAACGAAAGCTAAATGATATTTAAACAACAATCCACAATTAAACTTAAGTGCCGTTTAAATATGCATTTGAAATTGGCCCTAAGCCATGTTTTAATACAAAATTAACAAAAAATATTTAATGGGAAAAACATTGCGAATATTAACAAGAAATCCCGTATACTCAATTTTGTGAGTAAGTGTGTGTCCTTAAAGATTTCCTTTAGAGAATTTGCATTGTTAATAGCGCTCTTACACGATATGTATTTGCATATGTAAATTCTACTTTTCTGTTACGTTCTAATATAATGTGCATACACATATGTGCAAATACATATCGTGTAAGAGCACTGTAAGCAGGATGCCTTCCCTTTAGTAAACCAAAACTATTGCAGCAGCAACCAACTTCAATTCTCATATATAAATTTAAGATTATTGTTAATTTCTTCATGATAAAATTATCAGATTTAAACCAAATTAATATGGGACCACCTGTGAGGTAACACCTTTCCTTTAAAAAATATACAAGTAAATTATAGAAATAGGTTAACCTGGGCTAAAGTTATGCGGTAACATACATAAAAAAACATATTCCGACGAATTGATAACCTGCTCCTTTTTGTGAAGTCGGTTAACCCTAAAAGCCCAATCTGCGTCAAAAAGGCGAATCGGGATTTTTCAATTTGAACACAAAAGTGCCGTTATAATTTGTTGTTTTAAATAATTGTGATTGTAGTTTTAATAGTAGACTTTGTTTTATTAATAGTTTATATCACAACATCAATATTCTTTAAAAAAAAATTGGCAGAAATAAGTATATTTTAGCCCACAGGTTGTCTTTTAAGTCACCTACGCCTCTAAGAAGTATGTTTGGGCTTTACGTAACTTTCAAGTAGATTGGGCTTCTAGGGTTAAAAAACCAACAGCTTGTTTCAGTTTTTTTCCACTTGCCGATTTTTACATAAAGCTTTTTTAGTATTCGCCAATTTCCAAAAAATAATATTTCACTAATATGGGTCTAGAAAAAAGGCTCCTTATACCATGCCCCCACCAAAAAGTTAACCATCTCAAATCGAACTTAACCACCTCACTAACTATTGCTGTCCACACTGCGGTTTAAGGTTTATAAAACAGTACAAATGTAAAGAACAGTGTTCGGACTTCCAAAAATCGATTCAGGACTAAATTCCCGCAAAAATCGGAGCAAAAACAAAATTTCCGTACTAGATTGAATTTTTGTTTCTGACATTAATTGTTTGACTAAAATATTTTCTATTCATGCAAAATAAGTCGCGAGGCAATGTAAGGATATGTTACAGTTTAGGTAATTTTTAACATTTTCTATATAGTAGAACGTATCTAACACTTAATTTTTAAAAAAGCAAACCTTTTCTACTTTATATAAATTTCATTTTACATATATTTTTTAACAACTTAAATAAAGCTCTGCATCCGCCAATTTGTACAGCCATACATCAAAAAATAACGAAGTTACTTTATTGGCTCATTGCTATGAAAAAGTTACCTTTTAACAGTGAGATTTGGCTAACTTTCAATTTTTTTACTGAAACCGGTGGTGAACACTCAAAAAACGGCCCCAAGAGGGGCATAACATGAATGAAAGAACGGAATAGATTTGAAGTCAAGCGGAGTAGAGGACTTGATTTCAAATTTTTTTAAAAACCGGAGTAAATCTAATCTGATTTTAGCTGAGTCCAAACACTGGTAGGGAACGAGTTCTTTACATTTTTACGCTAATGACCCACAGATGGCGGGAAAACACAGGGTTGTATCAGACTCTCGACGTGGTTTCGAGTTGGTTAGCTTTTAACCATCTCAGTGAAATGGTTAAGTGCTGTCATTTTTATATGGCGAAACTACGCTAAATCAAGTGGGTTATCGGGATAACCAACTCAGTAGCCATAACTACGTGGTTAGCTCCGGTGGGGACATGGTATTAGAAGAAAGTATGCGTAATAAAGTTTCAAACACGAATTTTTAAAATCATATATTCAATTTTTCTCTTTATTTATAAGCGTTTCCTTTTATAGAAATACCAGGTAATCCTGAAAGTTTCGCAAGGCGAAAGTTGTTCCAGCGTTCCTTGGCTACTAGAATGGTGTATTCTTTAACAAACCGCTTGAATGTGGCTATTGCTAAGTATATTCACCGTGTCCTTTCCTGGAAGGTATTTGGGTGGTCCTACCTTTCCCCGTCAGTTCAACAGCTTTTCAATTACCATCAATTTTCCAGTGTACTCGGCAACCATATATATGAGTAGAATTCTATGTAAATATGTATGTTCTCGTTCAAAAACCTGAGGCATTCAGCGATGGACTTCACTCTGCCTATGGTGAGTCCAAAGCTTCAAGCGTTGAATTTTTGATATATTTTCTTGTCACTTGTCTACATACAGTGGTCGAAAAAATTATAACCGCACCATATTTTAATAATTTTAACATGTTATTTTTTTGGTATTTTTATTTTGGTTATGAAAATATAATATAAAAATATTGTTCTTTCTTTAACAGAACTCCAAAAATTCAAATTTCAAACTTTGTTCAATATTTTAAAAATTCAACAAACTTTCGTAAAAATTTTAAGTTAATGGGGCGCTTATTGCCTGAAAAGCTTGGTATCTTCAGATATACATATGTACAGACATATCGAGCCCTAACTGCCAAAATAACGTAAGCGAAATTTTTTTAAAAATTTTCTTTTTGGTGCAGAAAGGCATCGATATGTATGTTTGTACAGTTCTGCATATAAAATAAGTTTGGTAATTTTTTGTTGAATTTGGTAACTTTTTCCGGTGATTTTGGTAAAAAATAAAAAGATTTTGTGGCAACACTGATCGATAGGACCATGTTCAGAGCTAGCCTGAAGTAGTGGTGTGCAAAGTTAATTAACGGATTACACAAGATGTTTCCTTTGTGGAATGCAATAACTTTACAAAGTTTATTAGATAAATTCAATTGGTAATTCAAGGTAAATTCAAACTACTTAGCGAGTACGTGTGTGCCATTGGCGTGAAAAACGTCCCAAAATAAACGAGGCGGTCTCTTCAGCGGTTCAAAAGCGAATGAATAATACTCTTGCAAACCCGCCTTAGGCCACCCCGTACCGCAGTATATAATAAGCAAAAACTATTAGGTTACAATAGATTAAGTTACAATGAGTAGGTTCAAATTTCGAAAGTTACAATGGATTTACATTTCAAAGTTTTCATAAGAACCTGAATTCGAGAAAAAACGCTTCAAAGATTTGGATTGTAATGTTGTTACTCTTATGGGAAACCAAAATATTTTAATCTATAACTTTTTAAAAAGCCTAGGTTACAAGATGGGAGTTTCACGTACACATGGAATAGTAGTTGCAGAAAACTATAGCATATATAACTCAATTCTTTCTTAAGTCGACTTAGGCGGTTATTGCTTATGACCACATATATGTACATCTTAAAGTATATAGAAATCAGTGACGATTGACAACCAATGTGTGCGGCGCGTGTTCATTTCTCTTGTGTCTCGCATTCGATCAAATTGATTTCGGTTTATAGATTTGTCATCAACGTGTATTTGCCAAAATTTAATATTTTTATAGTTTCTTTGATCCTTGATCATTACTAAAATACTTTAATTTAATTATTAACTTTATAGGATTCGCCTAGTTTGCCGTATGAGTGACGCTATATATAACTGACTTCCAAAAAATGTTACGTTAAAGACCACTTAAAACCGTATTTATCTTTAAAACAACATAAGATAGGAAACAAGTGTATGTTTATAAAGTGTAGCTTTTGAGGTTGGTTATCAGAATAAATGAAAACCTTTCGGTTTTTATACAACGTTTCAGAAATATATGTGCGACTGTAACGTTAACGACAAAAATGTTGACCAAATGGTCTTTAGTTATGTCTCACTTTATACCATGTTCTGACCGACAACGAAAACACTTTTAAAAAGAGTTTTGGGCTTGTGGGCCGAATGCTGTTCACACCGGTTGTTAGAGTTTTCGTTGACATTTCTTACATCTTTTGATTACAGTTTTGCTACACAAACACAAATCTCAAACTTTTTTCCTTCATTTACAACCTTTAAATTTCATTCTTATTTTACTTTGCCCAGCCAATTAACAATAAATCCGGTTAAACCCCCCTCAATTCAAAGAATAATATTTCACTAATATGGGTCTAGAAAAAAGGCTCTTTAGAAGAAAGTATGCGTAATAAAGTTTCAAAACACGAATTTTTAAAATCATATATTCAATTTTTCGCTTCATTTTAAAACATTTTGATAATTTTAAACACATTAAATTTTTCTTTTTACTCATAAATCAATGAAACGAAAAATTTTCAAATTTTTCGTGGTTTTAATTCTCGTCGATCACTTTTTCATAGAAAGCAAACAATTCTTCATTTTTTTTTCGTTAAAATCATACTTTGGAAACAAAACACTAAAATTATTTAAAACTGATTTATGGTTTAGGAACCGGCTTTTCAAATGAGCAATATATGTATCAAGGAAGGGAATATAAAAAGAGATGCGATAGTATGTCTCGGCGTTTCCGGTTTTCACATTAAAGCGATTCTTTTGGCGACTGCTGTATCGCGGTACTTTGATTTCTGTACCTAGGTTGGTGCATACTTCTTCTACGTGTTCGAAAAGCAAATTAAAGTTTTTTCTGCATCTTGTCGCATTTCTTCAAATTCCTTTAAAGCGTCGTCGGCTAAGCTCATTGCTTCTGCAAGATCTTCATCAGGTGCTTGTAACTGCCGGCTAGCAAAGCAACAACAATTTATAAAAAAGCAAATGCTAGGCTGTTGTCGCTGTGCTAACAGTTTTTTAAACCCTGATAATTTCTATAGATATTCGCACGATACAAATAATCTTTACGGTATTTTCCCCGTGACAAATAAAAAGTTTTTGACAATTGGAAGAAATAAACCTCGAAAGTCATTTTTAAATGATTTTTCATTTTGCTACGTTAGAGCCGTTGCTGAGAAACTTATGGATACAGATACATATACACAAAAATTGCTCGTTTAAGGTAATTAGAATAAGGGGCAAAATTTCCCGAAAAACAAAGGTGCCCACACTCACCGACGTGTACGTATGCCGTGTCTGTTTGACGTAGCAACATATACAATTTACTGCTGATAGAGAGAGAAGCACGCGTAAACGTCGCACGTACACGGTGATGAGTTTTCATTTACATGGCGCTCTCATAAGTTTGATCGTGTCAGCAAAAACTGATTTTATCGAAGTTTTTTGTTCAATAAATGACTATAAGTGACCATAAAGTCAAGGTGCACGAATTGTATTTTCAGGGATAGTAGAGTAAGTTAGGGTATTGTGATATAGGTATACGTTTTTCGACTATTAATCAAAAGTTTATAAGGTAAACCTTCATTTAACTATGCAATTTAATTAATTGATGCATTTGCAGCATATTCTAAAATTATGTTCCTTTAGAACAAGCATTTCCTAAGATATTTCATTAAAACCACAAGTAGTCAAACAAGTCGGTTTTCGAAATTGGGGGGTAATGTGATGTACCCCATCGAGCAAAGTGATATACCATATCACATTACCCATAAGCTCTCATTAAAGAAACAATTATTTTTTTATATTTAAATTAATAAGAAAAATTCGTTAAAATATTTCTAGATACTTCATTTTTTAAGAACAAAATAGATACATATTTAATTTTTTTTACACAGAATTCACAAAGAATAAACAAAATAAAATACAGTCAAGTACGCA
>NW_023458561.1:16584706-16588241 GCF_013731165.1 Rhagoletis pomonella | reverse complement strand
CACGTCGAGATTTTTTTTTATTGATGGCATGTATATTTTAGAATTTCTAGCAATTTGCATGAAAACCCCATAAATAAACAAAGTAAATCGGAAAAACGTATGTACCTTCGAAGTTAACTCCAAGAAAATTTATAACGGCCGGTTTCACGAGCAATTTAAATGGAAAATGATTTTTATTTTCCGTCAATTTCCAATTAAAATTTAAAAAATTATAATCATTTTTCACTTTTGCTTTCGTTAAATTGGCTGTAAAGGCTATTTTCTTAGCGTTAACGCGCATTATCAGCGTTAACTTGGAAGGTTTAGAAAAAACCTTTGTCGCATATTTTCCCAACAGTGGTTCTGAGGATGTCTACAGCTGGATAACAAACCCATTTCATGTGACCCGAAAAGCAAACCTACTGAGATAACAAATTAAGGTTTTCTGGACATCTGTGAAGACAGCATATTGAATATTAAATACTAAGAAGGGAGCCAAGAGACTTGTATGCAGAAAACATTGCTGTTGGCAAGATTGCATTAGAAATACGTGACTTTTGCTTTTACATTTCTATGTGAGACTGCATTTTCAACAAATGCTTATATAACAAAGCAATTTGTAAGCAAAATACAAAACCGACTTCAATTCCCATATGAAAATTTAAGATTATCGTTAATCTCTTCATGATCCAATGATCGGATTTAAACCAAATTAAAATGGGACCACCTGTGAGGTAACGCCTTTCCTTAAAAAAACAAACAATTATAGTAATCGGTTAACGTGGTCCAAAGTTGTGCGGTAGCATACATAAAAAAAAAAATAATAGAAAAATATTCCGACGAATTGATAACCTTCTTCTCTTTGTGAAGTCGGTTAAAAACAAATACACCAGCAAGCTTTCAGAGTCAAATGGTGTCAGGGTAAAATTGTCAAAGCTCCCAATAAACTTAAAGGAAGTAATGAAATCATCAAAACAATTTCAGTTCTCACATTAAAGCTTAGTATCCAGCTCTTAAGAAAAGCAAAAACTCCATATAAAATGACGTACAAGAAATGGCTAAGAAATTTTCTTGAGTCAAATTTCCTTAAGGCAGTACGCAGTTCTTAAGAAATTTACTACGCTTTCTACTACGGTTTTCTAAAGTTTTTTGTGAAAAAAGAGCACAAGGCAACCCAGGCTTGCAACAGAAATATATGCCCTTTCCATTATTTCTTGAGGAAAGAGTGAGGCAACAGGCTGTGAGGTATAAAAAATGTCAAAATTCCTTGGACACACACGCGAAATAATGGAAATTTTGTCTTGACCGTTTTCTTAAGAGCTGGATACTAAGCTTAAAGCTTAAAGCATAGACAGACGGCAATGTTGATCCGGATTAACACTGCAATTGATCTGATCAAAATTGTGCCTTGACAGATGGCAGTAATGCGGACTAACGAGCCGCGAGGTCGTAGGTTCGAGTCCACCGGCCAGTAGAATATTCATTAAATTTTTTTTATTGATTCAATTATAACTTCTATATTTTTTAAGTGTTTTTAGTTAGTTGTTTCTGACGTTTTTAGTAGTATGTAGGTATTTATGCTGTAGTAAATACCACGATACTTTTTATTCAACTGTTTTGATGTTACTAAATACCGCGTATAGTAATATAAAAGTATTTAGTTAGTTTCACCTAAAGAAACTTCTTTTTTAGAGCTGAAATCGTTTGTCGGTTGGGGTCGTAACTAAAAAACTTCGCCAATTGTCACTATCCTTTGAGAATTTCCGCTAGTATTTCATTTCAAGGCGCTTCTGCACTTGGTTCTTCCATTTTCTTCGTGAACGCTCTTACTTTCGTTGTCCACCCAGGAGCACTGAGTCGAAAGATTTTTTCACGGGAGCGTCCCCTGTTGTCAAATGTACTAGTTGTAAACTACCTCACAACTGGTATGAACCGCATGCCCAACTAGTCAACTAACTATCTGGTTTCCATGCAATCAACTGGTATTTTTAACATGGTCCTACGAGATGGGAATTGTCAGATTTCGGTCAGAAATATACCAGTCTCATACTAGTTCAAAATAGACAGAAAAATACTAGTCCAATTATGGACCAAAACCACTACTTTGGAAGGAAAAAAATAAAATGAATTCATGAATATACAATAAAAAACTTTTGGTTAAGTACACTTTAATACATTACATATTTTTATTTAGCAGCCTTCGATTCGCCAATAATTAGTGTTAAATTGTTTGAATATTAATTAAAAGGCAAAATAAATACATACATAAATATTTTCCATTAAATGAAAAAAGCTATCAGGTAAAATAAATACTATATTTTTATCTTTTTTTAATAATATTTAATATGGAGAAGAAAATATTTTAGTTAAAAATAAAACGAATACTTGAGTGAACTAAAATAAAAATAAAAGTTTTCATTAAAATAAAATAAATTCATTGACTTTGCACATTGCAGTCCTTTCTTTTTAAAATTTTTTAAAAGTAATAATTAGTGTTTAAAATTTGAGAATTGGCTAAGAACAAAATAAATAAATAATTCAAGCAGTTATAAAATATTCTTAAATTTTGTCCATACTATGGCTTGTTGATTGATAATTTTAAAATTAATTTAAAAAAGTCAAAAATAATTAAAAATGATCAAAAATAACAAAATAGTGACGTAATTAAAATTAACGAATTAATTAAAAATTTTAGTTTACTACTAGAATTTCCTGACTGAAACCGAACTAGTTTGAAAATGGCCAGACTTATACCAAGTAGAAAACGATTGATTCATGCCCTGATTTATTTGACTTGGACAGTTTAATAGAATAAAGTACACACAATATTTTAACTTTTATGTGGGTATATTGTAAACCGTTAAAGCGAGTTCGTACTCGCAATTTTACTATACCTGTTAAATAATGGTTAATAATCATAATGATTATTAAGTAAAGCACGTTTTTTGATAGCCGTTTAATGATTAAATACCGATATTACTACCTTTTTCTTGATTAATAATTAATTACTTAAAAAAATTTAATTAATTAATTAATTTTAATTGCAACATTATTTTGTTATTTTTGATTTTCAATTATTTTGACTTGTTTTAATTACACAATTTTAATTATTTGATTAATTTTTATTATTAGTCATCAAGGCAAACTATAGACAAAAATTAATAATATCTAATAACTGCTTCAATTATTTTTTTATTGTATTCTTATCCAAATCTCAAATTTTAAACATTAATTGTTACTTTTATGAAATTTTAAAAAGATAGACTGAAGTGTGCAAAGCTAATGAATTTATTTTTTAATGTAATGAAATATTTTATTTTTATTTCAGTTCACTCCAAAATTAACGAAAGTATTCAATTTATTTTTAACTAAAATGGTTTCTTTTGCATATTCAATATTATAAAAAAAGATAAAAATATAGTATTTATTGTAACGCATTTAACGTATTAGACGCATTTAAATTTATGTTCGAATGTTTGAAATATTTATGTATTTATTTTTACTTTTAATTAATACTAAAAAAATTTAACACTAATTATTGACTTATCTAAGGCTG
>NW_023458561.1:16576202-16581706 GCF_013731165.1 Rhagoletis pomonella | reverse complement strand
AATGAGTTAAATTATCATAAATTTCTAATAGCAATATTTTAACATTTCTAATAAAATATCAGCCCCCTTCCCCCCTAAGATATGCTCTGCGTACGCCCATGGGCATGCCCGCTTTTCCAATAACCGCAATTTTTCTCCATGACTACTCTACCATGAACACTTCCAGAGATATGCAGTATGAAAACTTCGGTTTGTATGTGAGGTGCCACGCCCCTTTTTCCAATAACCACAATTTTACTCCATGAGTATGCGATTGGTTTCCTATATCTCCATACCATGTTCGAGTACTCTACCATGAACACTTCCAGAGATATGCAATATGAAAACTTCGGTTTGTATTGGAGGTGCCACGCCCCCTTTTCTAATAACCGCAATTTCTCTCCATAAGTAAGCGACTGTTCGAGTCCTCTTCCATGAACATTTTCCGGGGCATGCAGTACGAAAAATTTGGGTGCCACGCCCCTTTTTCTTATATATATATCTCCATACAAAGTTCCAGTACCCTACCTAGAACACTTCCAGAGATATGCAATATGAAAAATTCTGTTTGTATGGGAGGAGCCATGCTCTCTGCACCTAGCGGTATGAAATATACTTAACATCCGATTCTCATACCTATCATATATACACAAAAAATTGCATAAAGATCGGTCGAAACGTTTAGGAGGAGTTCCACCAGGTGACAGGTAATAAGATCAACGGAAAAAAGGTTAATTGACTTTATTTCCCACCCTGATGCGAAATAAAGTCAATTGACATTATTACTTTTTTAAAAACGAAATAAAATCCATTGACATTACTTCTCTTTCAAACATTAAATTTGCTTAGCTTCGCGGCGGCCCGAGTTAGCGCGCCACACCGCGCTCGCGCCCTTCGTACCCCGCGCGACCGGCGCGTACACCACGTCACGCTACGCCGCGGCCCCCCGGCCCCCCTTCCCCGTCTCCCACCATGCTGTAACACAGGGTGATTTATTTTTTGTATACGTTGAAATAAAATTTTTATATATATTAAACATCGAGGGCTTATATTCAATAATACCCTCTATCTGCAGACTTTTCACTTGAGATTCTGATATAAAAATCCACCTAAGCTTTAACTGTCATCAGTGATATTAATTTTACCTTATATAACGAGAGGTAATAAGTCCCAGATGGTTTCTAAAATCACAAATTAGTTTTTGTGCAAATCGTGCAGATAGAGGGTATTAATGAACTCAAGCCCTCGATATTTCACATTTTTATATCTGTAAGTTATTGGAAGCAGGGATGCAAACTTGGGTCAAACTTTGCCATTTGTCCCTATTTTACTTCAAATGGCACTTAATTTTTAAATTTGGCACAAAGTGCCAAAATGGCACTTTTGTAAAAAAAATAACATTTCAATAAATTTTTGTGAAATCCTTTGCGTGCACTTCTTTTTCTCAACTAAAATTTTCTAATTTATAAAGGCTATTCAACTGGTTTATCTTATTTTATCATTGCACTTTTGTTTGAAAAATGTAGCTTTATTTTATTGCTAAATGTGAATGATTAAAAGGAATGACACCTTTTTTGGCACTTTTATTTTTCTATTTGGCACATTTTAACACCTCTTTATCCTCAATATGGTACCTCATAACTAAGGATAGTTGCCAGCCCTGATTGGAAGATTTCTGCTGTGTTTTGGGCCAACAACTTGTCAGCAGTAAAAAAGCATATAATTTGCGTTTCAAAAGTATGTGAAAAGCAATCAATTAACTTATATGATCTCGGTTCCGATATTAAATAATCAATAATTGTTTATACCCGCATTTTGGCACATTGGCTCGCTGAATGTGCCATCTAATAAATGGTGTCGTCATTCTCCTTAGCTGCTTTAAATGATGTCGTCACAAATTTCTGGCGGAAACATGAATACAGTGTAAGAAAATTCTTTTTCTATAATTGTTTCCTTATAGAAAAGTTGGTTTCTTTTCCACCTTAGACATTCCGAATTCGTTCAAAATATGCTAATTTAAAACACAGAATTATTTCAGTGTTCCTCCTCGCTTTTGAAAAGGTGCGAAATAAAGTCAATTGACCTTATTTCCATTGACCTTATTACCTGCCACCGTTCGACCACAAACATCGTGACAGATATTTTTATTTATTAGATGTAAAGAGGTCTTTGATTACTCTGACTGAAAGTGGAAATCATCTCACTGTTGCTATTCAAAAATGTCATATATTATATTAAATAAGAAGTTCCTGTGTACAATCTATACTCTATACAAATTATATAAAGAGAAGTCCCTTTGTTTTGTAACAGGTAATCTCGCGAACGACTGCTCCGATTTTCATAAAATTTTGTATATAAATAGCTTTCGGTAACCACCATGTTTTAGGCTAAAAAAAATTACTTTTTTCGGGTAGGTGGACCAAGGACCGGTCTATTCGAAAAAATCTAATTATGGACCGATTTGCTTAAAATTTGGTACGTAAGTAGCTTTTTAGCATATATTAGCATTTATGATACATTTTTTCCGGGAAGTGGTCCAGAGACCGATCTATTCGAAAAAATCGTTTTTACGGTCCGATTTGCTTAAAATTCGGTACGTAGGTAGCTTTTTAGCATATATTAGCATATATGATAATTTTTTTTCTGAGAATTAGACCAGGGACCGGTCTATTCGAAAAAATCTTGTTATGGTCCGATTTGCTTAAAATTTGGTACGTAAGTAGCTTTTAATCATATACATATTAGCATATATGATCCATTCTTTCCGAGAAGTGGACCAGGGACCGATCTATTCGAAAAAATGTTATTTACGGTCCGATTTGCTTAAAATTCGGTACGTAGGTAGCTTTTTGCCTGGATAAGCTTATAGATTCCTGTTTTCCAATTTTCATGCAATCTCGAATATAAATAGCTTTGAGCAACGACCATATCAAGGGGCGAAGATTTTTTTGCGCCAATCAGAAACAACGGATACTGTCAAAATATAATTATAATATATAATAAATCTCAACTAATATATATTTTTAAAGCCGTTTTTTAGTTATCGCAAGGCTCGAGAGCGGCTGAACCGATTTTTTTGAAACTGTCACCTGCCGCACGTGTCCCAAGGATGGTGGTCTTAGGCTAAAAAAAATCGATATGTAAAGGGGGCGTGGCACTTCCCATACAAACCGAATTTCTCATGCTACATATCTCTGAAAGTGTGCATGGTAGAGTTCTGCAACTTGGTATGGAGATATACGAAATCAATCGCATACCCTTGGAGAAAAATGTAAGCTATTATAAAAAGGGGTGTGGCATCTCCCATACAAACCGAATTTTTCATATTGCATATCTCTGGAAATTTTTTGGTAGAGTTCTGGAACTTTGTTTGGAGATGTACGAAATAAATCGCATACTCTTGGAGAAAAATTGGAACTACTACTATTGGAAGAGGGAGCGTGGCATCTTCCATACAAACCAAATTTTTCATATTGCATATCTCTGGAAGTGTTCATGGTATAGTTCTGGAACTTGGTACGCAGATATACGCAATCAACTCTTGAGGAATAATTGGAACTATTGGAAAAGGGGGCGTGGCATCTTCCATACAAACCGAATTTTTCATACTGCCTATCTTTGGAAGTGTTCATGGTAGAGTTCTGGAACTTGGTATGGAGATATACGAAATCAATCGCATACTCACGAAGAAAGAGGGCAGCTGTTAGAAAGGGGGGCATGGCACCTCCCATATAAATCGAATTTTTATACTGAATATCTCTGAAAGTATGCATGGAGATATGTATGTAGTTGAAATCAAGCCCATACTCATTGAGAAAATTTGGGCTATTTGAAAAGGGGGTGTGAGGCCTACAAACGTACCGACCTTTAGCTATCTTTGAATGTATTTTTTAATTCTTCTGTAGGTGTGTTTGTGAGTGAAATCCTCCTAAATGGTTGTACGGATTATAACGAAACTTTTTGTGTGTTTGAGTGGGTCTCTGGATGGCTTAGTTTCACAATTTAATCTGACAGCTGGCGCTGTATTTGAGTTATTACTAAAAATCTTATTTATGATCCGATTTGGCTAATGTTTTAAATATGTATGCAATACTATTGCAAAAACGTGCTGCCAAGTGGTGCTGAAGTCGAGCTATTACTAAAAATAGCCAAGTGAGAAAAGGGGCCGTGAAGGTCAGATTAAATCGACCTGTTGCACCATTGGGTATATCGAACGCTCCTGCGTTGCGATTGGCCCAATGGATGTGATTTTCCAATATTATTATGCGTTCAAACTTTTAAGGTATTTCGTCTGAAATAAGTATATGTATAATGCATTTCTGTAGAACAATGATTCGCACCCATTTTGAAATTGCCACCAACTATGCTGTAAAGCTCATTGTTGCCGCTTTGCGAATAACCGTGCTATAAAATGCCGCATAACTGGAGAATTTCAAGAACTTCTTCACGGATATAACACTTTCCTTAGGTTATTTAAAGCGGCAAATGACCACCAAACCATAATCTTAGCAGACGAATGTACCTATGAAAATTGTAAACGTGAATTGTTAGTGAAAATCTTGGACCAAAAAGTTTCAATAAAATATATAAAAATTTTGGGCGGGACGAAGTTCGCCGGGTCTGCTAGTGATATTATAAGTGTGGCTGCATTCCGAAACGTCAAAATACAAATCACTGGTCTCTTTTACTTCCAAACCCCAGCAGTTTGTAATGTCAAATGTGCGCAACCACGGTTTGATGCTACTTTTCAACTAGGTTGTGCAAGTTAGACTTTTTCTTCTAGTGCAGTTTAGAAATAAAAGAGACTGATGCTTTGTATTTTGACGTTTTGGAATTCACCATGTATTTTTGACTACATGTTAATGTGTGCACTCATGTTAAAATGAATAACACTTTTTTGTTATGAACTACATTTTATTTTTTTACCAAAATATGGTTAAAAACAAGTACTTCGGGGTTTTAACGTAGTTTATGTTACATTCATAATTTTGCTTTGAATAAAAGTGTACTGAAAAGTACTAATTTTTATAGCATGAAAAAGTCTAGTGTACTGATTTTGCGCAAAAAAATCTGGCAACCCTACTCCCACAAGACATGAAACTGGAAACGATTTCCACGCATGTCAATTATTTATTCCATCTTTAAAAAAATTTAAAAATTCTTTTTACTAAGTAAAATTAGAGTACATGTCAAGTTTCACATAAATCGGTGCCGGTTATCTATTATTTCCACCTGCCTCCATACATATAGTCGAAACACTGTGCACCCTCAGCAAAAAACCCCTAAAGTAAACTTCAAACTAGAACTTTTCTAATTTTTGCACAAAGTGATAAATTTTTATTTTGTTTGTCATATCATTTTGTTTCGGGATGTACAGCGGTACACATGGCACGATTAATACATAATATCGCTAGCTTAGAAAGAAAAGTTGCTAAGTCCCATTTTAAAAAATTTACATGAGGGAAAAAATCTTCCTATAGCCATTTTCTTTAACTATTTCGCAAGACTTTGAATCAAACATTTTG
>NW_023458561.1:16574614-16576102 GCF_013731165.1 Rhagoletis pomonella | reverse complement strand
TTATTGATCAATATTATTGAAGATTTGACGAAGATTTAACTTAAATCTACTGCCTTTCGTGATTTAATTTTATATGATAAATCTCAAAAGATTTAACGTCAAATCTCGTCAGAGGGCTAAATCTCGCAATGGAGACATAGTATTAGCGTCCTTAAATTTCGAAATATTGAAGTTTCAAGCATATCTGAAATTTGCCGTTATATGAAAAGTGGTCGTAATTTGAATCTGATTCCAATCCGTTTTGCTTCTATGTGGCAAGCACAATAATCATACCGAGTTTGGTACAAATTGGTAGAACGGTTACCGAGATACATATGTGATCATAAGTGGGCGCTGCTACGCCCATTTTCCAAAATTTTGTCATAAACGTATTTCTTGGTAGAGTATTGTTGCAAGCATAAATTTTCAGTAAATTAGCTTTAATATTTGTTGATTTATCGAAGAATTCGTATTTATCCAAATTACCGTTATATGGGAGGTAGGCGTGGTTATTGTCCGATTTTAAAAATTTTCGGCCATTTGGTATGCTGTAGCAAGACTAGCAACTGTGCCCAATTTGGAAGAAATTGGTGCAGCGGTTACCAAGATATACACATGTATCCATAAGTGGGCGTGGCTACGCCCATTTTCCAAAAATTACAATATTCTTTTTTTTCGTCTAAAGGTTATTGTAAATATCAATTTTGAGTGAATAATCTTCAGTAGTTACTGGTAGTTTTCGTATTTCGGAAAATTACCGTTGTATGGGAGGTAGGCGTGGTTATCTGTCCTACGCCCGAAAGAAGTGCACATGCCAAGTTTCGTTAAGATATCTCAATTTTTACTCGAGTATCGTGTGCACAGACGGACGGGCGGACGGACGGACAGACAGTCACCGCTTAATCGATTTCTCTTTTCATTCTGATCATTTATGTATACATTTGTCTATATCTATCTCGATTCGTTTTGCCTGTTACAAACAACCGTTATGTGAACAAAGTTATAATACCCTTGTGCACAAGTGCGCTCGGGTATAAAAACAAAGATGAGGATGAGGATACCGATATAAGTAAAGATGAATATAGGGGAAGAAAGATTAAAACAAAAGTAATTAAAGAGGAAAGGATATAGAGAGCGACACAGAGACTCCATCTGGGAACTATTTTGGGATTTTAGAGATTTTCGGGATTCTCGAGACATCGATAAAATAATCGATATTTTTATCGGTTTTGTTATCGATATTTTGATCGATTTTGATATCGAAATTTTTATCGGTATTTATCAATTTTGCTATCGATATTTTCGGGAGTTATCGATATAATAATTGATGTTATATATTATCGATATATTATATATATATTATATATTATCGATATTTATCGATTTTGTTATCGATATTAGTCGATTTTGTTATCGATATTAGTCGATTTTGTTACCGATATTTATTGATTTTTCTATGGACATTTTTCGATTTTGTTATCGATATTTATCGATTTTGTTATCGATATT
>NW_023458561.1:16573840-16574514 GCF_013731165.1 Rhagoletis pomonella | reverse complement strand
TAACTTTAAAAATCGTAACCACCTCCAAGCGGCCTCGAACCTGCGATCCCAGAACCAGAACCAGTAGTCTTCACGTGACGCCACAGCCGACATTTGTAAGAAAAGCAATTAATTGCGTTTTATTTTAGGCTTTGGCAATTCAACGGCAGGTGTCGCCGAACGCTTAAGTTCTTCGAAAATGTCGAACTGGTAGGCTCATACTAGTTTATGAACTAGTATTTTTGCTAACTGGTTTGTGTTTTCACTGCAGGGTGGATCCTCGGTTCCATCACACCTTAACAGCGAACCAAAAAGTGGAAGCAACACAATATTTAAAAACAATATGGGATAGAATTAATGAAACTAACCCTGGCGGCGTTCAACTCCGAATTTAAGTGCACATCAAACATCCAACCAATTTTTTGTAATTAAACGAATATTTATCGCAAGGTATTGGTACTGCTACCGATGTACATACAAAAATTAAAAATCTGCAGCTACCAATCCTAAGTAGTGACACAACATTTTGGAACGAAAAGCAGTTTACTGATCCAGAGATGTACGCGTTAAGCTTGCTTTGAAATACCACCCACTCAGGTATATACATATATCATAATAATAAATAATTATAGCCGCACCATATTTTGACAAGATTTACCATATTATTGTTGTTGTTGTAATTTGGTTTTTTTTTT
>NW_023458561.1:16573246-16573830 GCF_013731165.1 Rhagoletis pomonella | reverse complement strand
ACGACCACACATTGGACCACTTTCGTCGATACACGAAGGTCGAAGTTGGATAAATGCAGAGAAACAATCTAAGTTTAACAGACTCATATACATACATACGTACATGAGCCATTCTTTTTTAAGTCGGACGGATTTCGTAAAAAATATGACATCATGTCTCTGATTCGCTTCAAAAATTGTTTTATGCTTTCTATAGATGAAATAAGCCACATAACACATATTCGAGGAAATTTTTTTTAAATTTTTTTCTTTGGAGATATGATCTGTCTAAGTTTGGATTTTTCATGTTTCTGACTAATCATGTACTTTTTCAAATCATTGTATCTCGGGTTCGGGACTTCATCTTAATGTCGTTATAAAGCTAAAGAAACGGACTTAACATTTCTATATACAGGATGATTTTAATTGTCCTAAAGCTAACTTAGCTATTAACAGTTAAACTCTTTGAAGTCGATTTGCATAGTGAAGACCAGCAAATTAGGTATTTAAAATTCCACCATCGTAATCCTTGTTTAATTCTCTACAAAAAATATGTTTAAAAAATTGGCGTTTTTCAAGAACTATTTTTATATTTTTTTTATGAC
>NW_023458561.1:16571245-16573146 GCF_013731165.1 Rhagoletis pomonella | reverse complement strand
TAGTCTTACGCTTTGTGTTCACAAATGCGTAAAACGATTTGGGATTACTAACTATATTGAGTCGAACCCTGTTAATATAATTATTGTAACACTTTTTGTTCAATACATTGTATTTATGCCTAAGAATGGAGTACGCGGAGTAGTGAGAAGACAAGCCAGATTTTTTAAAAAGCTTAAATGCTTTGGATTTTTGATTTTTTAAGCGTTTCAATTCGCCAGTAAACCACTGAGCGTTAGACTTTACGTTAGCTTCCTTAACAAGAGGAATGATTTTACTGAAAATGTGGCGTAAGGAATTGCTAAAATGTAAGGCACTATCTTCAGCATTCCCATCATACTGGGGCCAAGTTATCTTCGATATCTCTAACCTAAGTTTATTATAATCTGCTGTTTTAAATGAGTAACGCTCCGCTCTTGATTTTTTACTGATAAAGCAACATGAGTTGCGTGAATTTATCAAGGACAATTCTAGTGGTGGGTGGTGAGAATCAACAGGGGTAATCAAAGCATAGCTAGGGGCTATTGTGACGTTGGAAACATCGTCCACAAAAACTAAATCCAGACATTTACCTAAGTTATTACTAACAGAGTTGATCTGGTAAAGACTAAGATCTGACAGATCGTTCAAAAATTGATTGAAGAGATCACGAGAGGAATTTGGTACTAGAATACCATCTATTAGATCCCAAGAAACACCCGCAAGATTGAAGTCACCCAGGACAATAACATTATCGGATGGCTTCACCATGGCATGTAGAGAGAGCAGTAAGGAGGAGTGTTTTAAATAAACAGAAAGGCTCGAGTTAGGTGGTATATAAGCAGCAACAAGATAAACGCTAATAGAATGATATCTTATTCGAACGCAGAGGAATTCAACTTCATCGGTGTCAGTGAACTCAATTTCTTCAGAAGAAAGGTCAGTCTGGACAGCGATTAAGACGCCTCCACCTTTTTTATTTAAACGGTCGTTTCGAAACACTTCATACTTAGGACACAAAATTTCCGAGTTGAACACATTCGGCTTGAGCCAGGTTTCAGTAAACACCAGTACTTTGAAGTCAAAATCATAGGACTGCAAGTGTAACCTTGATAGCTTTGTGTTCAAACCTCTCACATTTTGGTAGTAAATGCTAATGGTGAGGTTACTTATTAGTTTTTTGATGCCGAGGTGGAAAGCGGAAGTTGAGCCAAATTTTGCCCTTGCGGTCTAGATCTAAATTCAAATTCGCGAATGAAGGCACCGCTTGGCCAAAAAGATGGGCTCATTACTCTATCAAAGCAGTCTTCGGATATGTCTATTTTAAAAGAAGAAATGCTTCTTTCATACGAGAATCTGAACTTGCGTACATGCAACTCATTTGCTATCAGCCTGGAAGTTAAATACCCCTTCACAAAGGTATATAAAATTCGGTTTCGCCCGAACGTTTACTTCTTTACTTGTTAATTTCACTTTTAAGGAGAGAAGGATGTAAAACATTTAATAATATCCCAACGGTTTTTACCCTCCATTCTCGCCCATCCGCACGAGAGGCGCAGTCCGCATGACGTACGGAACCAGTATTTTCAATTTTTGCGCCGAGTCACGATAGGCAGGAGTTTGTGAAGTGTCGAGATCTAAAACTGTTCAGCTACAGAACTAAATTCATCAGCCGATTTTATGTCTTTATTTTAATGATTCATTTATTGAGAGAGGACAGTATCGATTTCTTAATGCTGAAAAGCGGATCTGATATATCAAACGTGCTGAAATGAGAGTTAAAAACCTGGCATAAGCAACGGAGTGGGTCGTGCAATTCAAAATTAGTTTTACAAGCTTTCAGAAATAGGGGGCAAAAGTGTCTTGATACCCGGGAGGGAACATTAAGGCTAACTTCGCCAAGAAGAAGCGGACTTGAAATTGA
>NW_023458561.1:16550156-16571145 GCF_013731165.1 Rhagoletis pomonella | reverse complement strand
ATAATAAGCAGCGGTGTTTTTCCCGATGTCAAACGAGTTAGACCTAACGAAATAATTGAACCGAGTTAGGTAGAAAGCGATAAAGCGGTTACCGAGATAGACCTTTGTAGTCATAAAGTGGGCGGTGCCACGTCCAATTCCTAAAAGTCTATGTCTTATTTATTATTAAGCGTCCCCAGTTATTGAAATATCGGAGCTTTCGTATTTCTGAAAGTTACCGTTATACGGAGCGGGTGTAAGTTTAGGCGGATTTAAATAATTTCAAACGGACTGCTTTTCAGCACCAAGGTTATTAAGTGCACCGAGTTTTGTAGAAATTGATAAATCGTTACGGACATAAACATTTGTGATCATAAGTGGGCGACGCACAGTGCCGCCTAAGTAGGCAAAAATTGAAAAATTCGTTGTCTGCAGTGTGACCGTGTTTGGTATTTTTGTAAAGGTAATTTATCCACTAAAAATAACTAAACACAAATTTCCCTTTGAAATTATTTATATGCCGCCAGGAAGCCACTAAAGTAAAAAAATTGTATACTAAGAATTTTAATCAGAGCGTAGCTATGCGTAAGCTCTTCAAGGAAAATATGTCAAAAATAAATTCTTTAAAATAAATTGATGGTTTGATTGCTTTTATTTCCATATATGTTGCAAAGAACTAGGGATGGAAAAATAGAATCTAAGACTTTCTCGAAATAATCGATTTTAGAGAATCGATCATGAATTTTCGGAATCGATCGATAATCGATTCTGAGAACTCGATTATCTTTTTTTTATACATCTTTAGATACAGGTCTGTAGTTAGTATAGTGAAATTATGAAATTTCTGGCATGACTGGTATAAACATTAAGTAAGACTAATTGGCGCACATTCATAGGGATTTTAGAAATTAGTTTATGAAAAGAAACAATTTTAAGGAGGGTATTCAAATTTATTTACTTTCCATATCAAACAGCACCGTGAATATGTGTCAATCACATATTTCACTGTGTGACAGCCAATTTTACACACGAAAATATATGAATATATTCACAAAACTGGAGGCCAAATAAAGTAAAACTGCGTTTTTAGTTTCTCTCTCTGACGTCTGGATTTTTTTAAAAGGACTTTGAAATATCTAGAATATGATTGAATGAAATATTATTCAAAAGATTCGGTGCATTGTAGAATAACAATATGGGTATCAATTAAAAGGAAAAATCCGTAGAATAAAAAAAAATAATTAATTTTCGGGTGCACAAGGACGAATAAATATTGAAAATGTCCTTTTAAAACTTTATCCTTGAATATCCTTGGATATGTCCAATATCTATTTCTAAAAAAAAATATATTTCAAGGACTAATATGTTAACTGCCTAAAGGGGCGTTTATATAGAGGGAATATATGTTTTTAATTCATTTTTTTTGTGTATATAAATACAAATTTTTGGGTCTAAGAAAGTATAAGTTTTTTGGTATCTGGTTTAATCGCCTTTACCAAATTTTAAAAAATCGGTTAGTATTGTGGTATTTTTTTTTTTTTTTATAAAAAAGGTGTTTTTTCCTTTAGGTGGTTTTTCTCAAATTTTTATATACGAAGTATACAAATTAGAGGGCTGCATGAATGCATTCAAAACGGCTTTTGAATTATTCATATACAAAACGAATGACTGATTTTGGCTTCAAATTTTTTTGAATTTGAGTGAATAGCTGTTCTGATATTTGTGTCGACATCACAATATTCAAACAAAGTGAAAATAAATTGAATTGAAATAAATGACAATTTTGTGTATGAAAAAATATTTTTTCTATGCACATATGTACAAACAAACAATGTATGTATGTATGTATTGCTGCGCTCCTATTACATACGAAAAAACTTGTTTGCAGAAAAAAACTTTTACCGAACTGAGTTTGAATGATTTGAATGTTTGCCATTCATTCATTCACATTCTTCCATTTGAAGGTAGAAAATATAAAACAAAATGTATATTCATAGCTTACAAAATTCCAAACGCTGAGTGTTTTGTATGTGAAGTAAAATATTCAAATCTACTGTACTCTGTTTGGCTAGAAGTTTGAATGAATTCATGCAGCCCTCTAATACAAATACGCATATATAAGAAAGAAGGTTTGTTTTGTTTACAACGATATCGTAAGAAAGGGGGTTTAATCACGCTTGCAACGATACCAATTTTTAAAAATCAGTTCGAAATTGTTTGAAATATAAGATTTTTAATTTTTCGAAGACCCGACCCTTTAACCCTTATAGCAACTGGAACATAAGTTTGCACAAAGAAGTTATATACCATGTAAATAATAGCAAAAGGAGGGCTCTGCGTGTAAATTTTTATTTTTTTTGTTATTTACATACACTAATAAAAAATAATTTTTTACCAAAGGTCCTATTTCGAACTTCGAAAACCCATATCCCGATTTCGGAGGCTGACTTCGAAAGCCGGAGACTATACTTTTTTACCTACGACTCAACCTCTTAAAAAAAAATTGGTTTCGTCCGATACCCAGCCGAGTGCTGTACAGTGTAATGTTTCCAGTATCTTCATTTATGTACATTGTAACTATTAATATTAACTATAAGATAAGAGAAGTGTAAATTTTTTTATCTAAAACTAATAAAGTTAGAAAGACGAAATTCAAGGATGTGGTAGTTTACATATTAGTCCTTGACATATATTTTTTGCATAAATTAATATTGGAAATTTCCAAGGATATTCAAGGATACAATTTTTAAAGGGACATTGTCAACACTTATTCGTCCTGGGGAAAAATTTGTATTTATTTTTTTTTCAATTTTACAGAATTTTTCCTTTTAATTGATACCCGTATTGTTATTCTACAATGCACCAAATCTTTTAAATAATTTGTTTATCCAATCCTATCCTAGAAATTTCAAAGTACTTTAAATAAATCCCTACGTCAGAGAGAAAAATTAAAAACGCAGTCTCCTAGTTTTGTAAATATATTGACTTTTTCGTGTTTTAAAAATTTTTGGTTTTTGTCGCATGGTATAGCAAATGAAGCAATTATTTCACAAATTCATTATTAAAACTCATGTTACAATAATGTTAATTAATTCATTATCAATCGATTAGAATCGAATAATTCGAATCTCGCCATCGGTTATTCGATTCCAAGAATCGTTAGTATTAAATAAGATTCGAGAATCGAGAATCGATTATTTTTCAAAACTTTCCATCCCTACAAAGAACTGCAAGAATAATAATTTTGGAATAAAATCAAACACAGGATGTCTTTACGGTATTCCAGGAAAACAATTTCTTTTAATTAAAATTAAAAAAATGGTAATTTTTAGTGGAATGAATAAAAAATATATGTAGAAATATGTTATTTTATTTAATGGTACAGGTTTGTAGTTTTCGAAGGGGAAAATAAAAAGAAGTAATGCGTTTTTTGTTAGTGCAGTTTTTAGTTTTGTCGGCCGCTGTGGTGTAGTGGTAAGCAGTGCGCTCTTCTACTCCGCAGCACCTGGGTTCAAACCCTGGTCAAAGCAACATCGCAAAAAATATAGAAAAAAGGTTTTTTCTTAACAGCGGTCGTCCCTCGGCAGGCAATGACAAACCTCCGAGTGTATTTCTGCCATGAAAAACAGCTTCCCATAAAAATACAATCGCCGTTCGGAGTCGGCGTAAAACTGTAGGTCCCTCCGCTTTGTGTGACAATATCGAGGCGCACGCCACAAATCGGAGGAGAAGCTCAGCCTAACACTAACCTAGTTATCTATTATTATTATTATTTTTTAGTTTCTTGTCAGTTCTATTTTCAAAAATGTAGTGTCAGATTTTAAAGCGTGATCTGTAAATGGTATAAGTTAATTTTTTTTAAAGAGTTGCCATCTGTTAAAAAAGTGTATGCAAATTTAAATGAATTACTAAAAATTGGGTATCAACCGAAATTGGTATCAAAAGGGTTTATTTCCAAACACATTTAGAAGGGTTGCCACCAGTCTCCAAAATTGAATTCCATTTAAATTAAGCGGATTGGGTAATTGAAATAATATATAAATTGCCAATGAGTGTTTTGTTCAGATTACATTCCTTTTAAATAATTGGACTCTTAAATTAACTTTAAAGTTTTAGAAATGTGTTTACTTATCACTTATTTCTTGCTAAATATGTATGCCAATTTTTTTTTTCTTTTTTCTGATACACATATTTCAGTTGCCTAGTTCCTTTAGTTAAATTGAATTAGACCTTTTAAACAGGTGGCAACCCTTCGGTGACAGGTAATAAGATCAACGGAAATAAGGTCAATTGACTTTATTTCCCACCCTAGTGCGAAATAAAGTAAATTGACATTATTACCTTTTTAAAAACGAAATAAAATCCATTCACATTATTTCTCTTTCAAACATTAAATTTGCTTAGCTTCGCGGCGGCCCCCGTCAGCGCGCCACACCGCGCGCTCGCGCCCCGCGTATTCCGCGCAATTGACGCGCACAACACGTCACGCTACGCCGCGGCCCCCCCGGCCCTCGCTTCCCCGTCTCCCACCATGCTGTAACGCAGGTAGATTTATTTTTTGTTTACGTTGAAATAAAATTTGTATATATTTTAAACATCGAGGGCTTATATTCAATAATACCCTCTATCTGCACACTTTTCACAAAGATGAGATTCTGATATAAAAATCCACCTAAGCTTTAACTGTCATCAGTGATATTGATGCTACCTTATATAACGACAGGTAATAAGTCCCAGATGGTTTCTAAAATCACAAATTAGTTTTTGTGCAAATTGCAGATAGAGGATATTAATGAAGTCAAGCCCTCGATATTTCACATTTTTATATTTGTAAGTTATTAGAAGCAGGGATGCCAACTTGGCTCAAACCGTGCCATTTGTCCCTATTTTACTTCAAATGGCACTTAATTTTTCAATTTGGCACAAAGTGCCAAAATGGCACTTTTGTAAAAAAAATTACATTTCAATACATTTTTGTGAAATCCTTCGCGTGTACTTCTTTTTCTCAACTAAAATTTTCTAATTTATAAAGGCTATTCAACTGGTTTATCTTATTTTATCATTGCACTTTTGTTTGGAAAATATAGCTTTATTTTATTGCTAAATGTGAATGATTAAAAGGAATGGCACCTTTTTTGGCAGTTTTATTTTTCTATGTGGCACATTTTGGCACTTTTTTATCCTCAATATGGCACCTGGAAGATTTCTGCTGAGTTTTGGGGCAACAACTTGTCTGCAGTAAAAAAGCATATAATTTGTGTTTCAAAAGTGTGAGAAAACCAATTAAATAACTTATATGATCTCGGTTCCGATATTAAATAATCAATAATTTTTTATACCCGCATTTTGGCACATTGGCTCGTTGAATTTGCCATCTAATAAATAGTGTCGTCATTCTTCTTAGCTGCTTTTAAATGATGTCGTAACAAATTGCTGGCGGAGACATTGTATCCTTATAGAAAGGTTGGTTTCTTTTCCACCTTAGACATTCCGAATTCGTTCAAAATATTCTAATTTAAAACACAGAATTCTTTCAGGGTTCCTCCGGGGTTTTTGGACATGGACTGTTTCTTCAATTTAATAGTGTTCGCTTTATTTTTGTGGAAACGAAACATGTTTTACAAGTTATGGATCATTTCTACACTCTTTCTTCAAATATTTCTCGAATTCCAGCTGTGCGTTTTTACATATTCGTAATTTAAATTTTTTTAATAAAATCAATTGGTGGGAGTTCATGATTGTGTGTGGATTAATATCACAACACTGAGGATTTGGCTATAACCTTTTTCATCTATTAAAGAACAACACTTACGGGGCAATGTTTATTGTAAGAACAACATTTTTTTAATGAATCGACATACTTTAAGCATTGTTGACGCTATTTCCATTTGAATGAGGAAATAGCGTCAATGACTTTATTTCCAAATTTTTGTTGACTTTATTTCGCTTTTGAAAAGGTAATAATATATTTCCATTGACCCTATTACCTGTCACCAACCCTTCTACGTGTATTTTAAAAGTAAAGGTTTTTCATAACACATCGATTGATATCCATATTATAATATCTAATTAATTTAACTTATTAAATAATTTTAAGGCAATTTGTAATAGGTCGCAACACTTTTCAAAATATATACCTTTAGTGCAAATATACAAGCCAAGCCCTGTAATTTGACACCTCACCTTTGAAAATAGAACGAACTATATCTTATTACCTATATAAAAGCTACAAGAACCCAAATTTTCACCTTCAAACTGCACGTACAGTGAAACTATGAGAGTTATCGAAGAACAAATTGCATTTTTGAATTTATCGTCCTTAATTTCACAAAGAAAAAAATTTTCATATAAATCCCTTCATAATTCTATTTTTGCCTACATTTTCTACGAAAGGGAAGTATTTTGCGACGCCACGCTCATTAACAAAAAATTTATAATAATCCAATTTTCTGCTAAGTGGTTGTTGCAATTTTTTGTGAATTAGCTTCAGTAGTTACTGAATTATCGCTGTTTTTTGTGTTTCTGTAAATTACCTTTATATGGGACGTAGGCGTGGTTATTGCCCGATTTCAAAAATTTTCAACATACCCTAGACGAGTCTCATATCACGTTTTTTAAGGATTGGTCAAGCGTCTACTGAGATTCAGCATTTCATCATAAGTGGGCGGGGTTATGCCAATTTTCCAAAAATTTTACAATAATATTATTTTTTACCAAAATTCTACTTCACATACAGCAAGATGCAGTACAGAATATTAAAATACAGAATTTTAGATACAGAATGTTGAACCATAATAATTTTATACCCAACGCATAATTTACACATGATATAAATTAAAGCTGTCATTTCGGAGATCGCCGCATCTCTTCATCAGTCAGACTTCTTCACCGTGTTCATTGGGACTTGAACTGGCGTTCAAAGCCAGTGGCCTTACCCAGTGAACTAAGTTCGCCATGTAAATTGATGTTGCTTTTTCTACCTTTTCATTTGGTCAACCCAACTACAATTAATGGCAACGATTTTGTGGATGTTGTTTGTTGTTGGTGTGCTCCGCCTATTAAGTAATTTTTTTGTTATTTTATGGCCTTATAACAATTATATGCAGACATTTTTTTCCTTGCCCTATCCTGTGTATTTTTTGGAAGGCTTTTGTTCTTACGAGGACATCAACCAGCCGGCCAGGAGCTCCTTCCCCATTTAGGGTCCTGGTGCAGCCAGGTGAGCCCTTAAACCGAACAAGTCGGAGTCTTCGGTCAGGACACTCCTCCTTCTCTTTCTGCCGTGATCCAAGGCTCCACTCGGTTTGGTTACCACATCTTGCGCATGGGTTGCCCATGTTCCGCAGAGTGTGCGAAAGAGGACGCAAGAGGTGGGTTCGTGTATAGCCGTGGAAATTTAACTGCATGACCAGAACAACGACTCTTCCCCATTGCACTCTGCAATTTGTACAACTACACGTCGATAAATTGACTTGCCCTGTCAAACGGTGAATAATATCTTACACAAACTAGTTGCACTTTTCTTGGTCTTTTGACCTAATGTGCAATGGTATAAACAGGGCCGCCAACAGAAATTTCGAGCCGGGTACTAAATATGTGCCGGATAGACCACTGCCCTCCAATTTTATTTAATTTTTCAAATGTATCAGCTTAACAAAATTTTGCTTCCTACTTAACACGAATACGGCCCATTATTAATATTTACTGTGATACTCCCTCTCCACTCCCAGCCCTACTTTACGCCGCTGCAACACACCAACAAGTGGCATACACAAAAATGGCAAATGACTGATAAGAGTAGGTGGCTAAATTCGCTAAAACGCAGGCAATAACAAAAATCGCGATTTCGATCAATGAACCATGCACTCAATAAACCAGGTGACGCTGCACTGAACCTTCCCGTCATGTTAACCAAAAAAAGCCAGCAAGCAATGGCAGATAAAACAATCTAATCTGCAAATGGTCGCACGCCCGTGAGATTCACAATAATGCCGAAACGTGCGAGGCGATTTCTCGTCCACCCCCTTTAGTCGCCTTCAAAATCCTATCATTTCTTATCGGTTACTCTTTACCAACTCGGAACATTATTAGATAAAAAATCGCGAGAACTTTGCTTTCACAGAAGAATTGTAAAAATTGTATATGTACATGCATTTTTACATATGTATATACAGTTCTTTATCAAATATAAAAAAATTATGAGCAGTCGAAATTTTCACAGGCGGCACAATAACCCTCTGAGGGAGTTCAATATACTTGAAACCACAGTGCTTTTGTTTCTATAGATATTTCTATTCCAAACAACTTTGCTATTGCCAGAAGCGTGTAGCATCGAATTATTCAGTGATTCTTTGAAAGAGCTTTGCGAAGATATTTGCCATGCGGTTGGTTATTCGTTTGAAGTTCAGACAACCTGAGTTGATGGCTTTTTTGCTGAAATGGCTATTGAGGCGCCACCCTTCACATACTTATGTACATACATATATGTATGTGTATAGCAAGAAAAGATTTCCTGGAAGAATCAACAAAGTGCATTGACTCGATATTTCTGACTGATATTTCAATGAAATTTATGAACTTTTTACATACTTACATACCGAGCGCTAACCGCCAAAAAAACATAAGCGATTTTTTTTGGAAATTGTCGTTTTGATGCAGAAATTTATCTATCTACCAACTATAAGAGCATTTTTGCGTCAAAAATAAATGTTTGAAAAATTTCGCTTACTTTTTTTTTAGTTTGGGCTCTTTTATCTAATGCGCAACATGTCTATAACAAGGGCAGACCTACGGAGACTGTCCTCCACTCGCTGCTCGCATAAATTGAGCGATCGCTAGAAATAAATAAATTTGCATTAGTAGCATTCCTGGACACAGCAGGGGCTTTCAACAATGTCCCCCGTATGCAATTACCTCGACTATGGCGGACCTGCGGGTGCAGAAAACTCTGGTTAGGATCATCAACCAATTGCTCACCAGGGACTTAACTTCTATCGGCCGGTGGAAGTTGTTTCAGACTTAATTCCCACGAAGATCAGACTAACTTTCAGAAGATTTCCGCAAAAATCTCATGGAAGTTATGTCATGAACTAACTTCCACAATAAAGAACTAAATCGCCAGAGAGGGGGATCGCCATCCAGTGAGCGAGCGGAGCGCTCTAATTATAACTATTTAATGTCTAATATTTATTATATGGTACTACATATACATATATATATACTAAGGATAAATTATAATATCATTCGAACAACGCTCTGAATATTTACTTGGCATTGACGGCAATTTTCAATCTTTAAAGGATTGTGACAGAATTCGCATAATATGACATGCTCACAGGGAATAAATATAACCAGTGAACCCGCCTGGCGTTAAAACGCAAAAAATATTCTTAATGATTCATCAAGTTTCAAATCTCCCTGTATCGCTAAAAAGTTCTAACTTCAAAAAATAAAACGTTATTGCACATCTATGTAGAATTCCAGTTCTTTGATTTGACTTCTCGTTTTAGAAATTGGAACTAACGGTGCGGACCTTCAAAATAGATTAAAATTATTATCAGCCTAAAGTTTACTTAAAACTCTTTCGTTTGACACTAATATTTCGATATTTCATTCGTGTAGCTTGTGTATAAGTAAAACAAATTCGATAATTCAAACAGGTGGCAACCCGTTTAAAAGTATTTTGAAACTAAAATCTGTTTATCATCTGGCATTGTTATACATATTTCAATTAACTAATGAATTAAGTCGAATTTGATTTTTTAAGCGACAACCTTCTTAAAAATTATGTTCGAACTAAAATTTCCTTAAATATTTTTCCTATGACATTGTTATAAATATTTTAAGTAACTAACGAGTTAAGTTGAAATTTATTTTTTAAAGACGTGGAAACCCTCTAAATATAGTTCTGAAATAACGGATTTTAAACCCATTTCCACTGATAACTATCGTTTAGTAATTCACTTAATTTACTAAATAATTTTAATTTAACCTTTTAAACTGGGGCAACCCTCAAACAGTTTATATATTCTAAATTGTCAAACCAAATATTTCTTAAAACTCTTTAATTTTAAATCCATTTTTAATATTTCATATAACTTGAGTATAAGATAATGTAATTCGATTTCCTCAAATAGGTGGCAACCCTCTTTAAAATATTTCCAACTACTTTTGTTTGACACCATAATCCTTTACAATTACATTTTTTAAACAAGTGGCAACCCTTCTACACGTAGTTAAGATATTAAGCCATTTCCGTTGATACCCATATTGTAACAATTGATTTAACTTTTTAAATAAGTTGAGCATAATTTCTTAACAGGTGGCAACACTTTTCAAAAAAGTTAAACCTTATTGCACATCCGCACCCTAAACCCTTTAATTTGTCACCTCCTTTTTGAAAATCGAACAAATAATGCGGATCTGAGGGCATTTATTATTAAATAAATTGAGTGTAATTATTTAACAGGTGGTAACTCTTTTCGAAAAAGTAAAACCTTATGGCACATTTACAGCGCAATCCCTTTCATTATTTTTGAAAATCGAACTAACGCTGCAGTTCTGATGACCTGGACAAAAAATCACTTCGCGTATTATATAAATATGTAGATTTCGCACTGATTTATTTTACAATTTATCCAGATTTTGAAATTTCCAGAATTAGGAAGTTCTTGATACTCATCAGAAGTATTTGCGTTAGAAAACTCGATCAAGTCTTCATCCAATTCGTCCTTGATTTCAATGTCCAATTCGTCTTCTTCATCGTTTTCTAATGAAGTTTTCTCGATTACCTTTTCTAAAGCCACCTTCGATTCGATTGTCCCGTCGAAGATTTGTTTTTTTTTCTTGACCTGTGGCTACTAACCATTACTCATAACTTACAAAAGTTGGGTGAAAATGGCATATTCTTCTGAGATTAGAAGCGAAAGAAAACGGAAGAAATTCCCGTTAATAGGAAAACCTTTTTCCAAAACAGCACTAACTTTCTAAAGCCAAAGTGGTACGCATTTGTAAACTGAAAACCGACAGGTCATTCAACATTTTCCAAAAATAAGTCACAAATTAAAAAAGAACCTGATAAGTCATAAGAGCTCCACTCACCGGTTCAATCAACAGCTTCGAAAATATTCCAAACATTCCCACGACAGCCGGTTCTACGTACCGGAATGACTCGGATTTTACCCGACCAAGGGCTTTTGTTTCGGCGATCTAACCCCGTTTGGGTCGGCGAAGTATCTGAGAAGTTGTTCTTCCATAGGGCTACATTTGCTACGAATTCTTCTGCTCAGGGAAGGCATCGGGTCAAACCCAGGGCCAAAAACCTACACCTGCTGTGTATGCCAGAGACGACTACACCACAACTCCACCTCAGTCAAGTGCAATGCTTGCGTTGGGTGAAGTCACCTCAGAGTCTGCTCAGGACTACGGACCCATCGGCAGTGGACCACATCATTTGTGGCCCCCTGCTGCCTGAGCAGCTCGACACAAACACCACAGCACCACAACACAACAACACAATAGACCACACTACAACCACGACAGGTCACGCAACAAACACAACCGCACCACCACCCACAAGAACTCCTGGTTATTTCGCACGGTATGTCAGACCAGGATATTCCGTAACGTAAGATCAGTCAAGTGCAACACCTGACTTGGCTGGTGCCACTTTAGGGCATGTTCAGGTCTACGCCACCCACTACCACCACAGGGCGGCAACGTCCACAGCACCGCACACAGCCAATGGCGGCAAAGCCACACATATCCCTCACACCCCGCATAACAACACGTCTCCCGAACCACATAAAGCTCCTTCAATTTAACTGGAACTGACTTCAGAGCAAGATCGAGGGGATAACCGTTTTCATGGGAAGGCATGGTATATTGATAGCAACGGTCCAAGAGACGAAGTTCCACAGCAATTCAACATTGTTGAATTGTGCCGGGTACAACGTGCACCGTCAAGATCGCGAGCGAGATAATGGTGGTGGCTTAGCGTTCATCACGCACCACTCCGTGCAGTATCGTCTTATTGAAGCAGACATTGACCGCAGGGATAAACGCTCGGATCTAAACCAAATTGGTACGGGACCTCCCCTGAGGCACCAGAAAAAGAATTATCTAAATCGGTTATTGTGGTCTAAAGTTATGCGGTAACATACATAAGAAAATATTTCGATGAATTGATAACCTCCACCTTTTTTTGAAGTCGGTTAAAAAGAGAAAAATTAATGAGTTAAATTATCATAAATTTCTAATAGCAATATTTTAACATTTTTAATAAAATATCAGCCCCCTCCCCCCTAAGATATGCTCTGCGTACGCCCATGGCCATGCCCGCTTTTCTAATAACCGCAATTTTTCTCCATGACTACTCTACCATGAACACTTCCAGAGATATGCAGTATGAAAACTTCGGTTTGTATGTGAGGTGCTACGCCCCTTTTTCCAATAACCACAATTTTACTCCATGAGTATGCGATTGGTTTCCTATATCTCCAGACCATGTTCGAGTACTCTACCATGAACACTTCCAGAGATATGCAATATGAAAACTTCGGTTTGTATTGGAGGTGCCACGCCCCCTTTTCTAATAACCGCAATTTCTCTCCATAAGTATGCGACTGTTTCCATATACATATCTCCATACCATGTTCGAGTCCTCTTCCATGAACATTTTTGGGGCATGCAGTACGAAAAATTTGGGTGCCACGCCCCTTTTTCTAATAGCTCCAATTCTTCTTCATGACCACGCAATTGGTTTCATATATCTCCATACAAAGTTCCAGTACTCTACCTAGAACACTTCCAGAGATATGCAATATGAAAAATTCTGTTTGTATGGGAGGTGCCATGCTCTCTGCACCTAGCGGTATGAAATATACTTAACATCCGATTCTCATACCTATCATATATACACAAAAAATTGCATAAAATAAGGTCAATTGACTTTATTTCCCACCCTGGTGCGAAATAAAATCAATTGACATTATTACCTTTTTAAAAACGAAATAAAATCCATTGACATTATTTCTCTTTCAAACATTAAATTTGCTTAGCTTCGCGGCGGCCCGCGTTAGCGCGCCACACCGCGCTCGCGCCCTTCGTACCCCGCGCGACCGGCGCGTACACCACGTCACGCTACGCCGCGGCCCTCCTTCCCCGTCTCCCACCATGCTGTAACACAGGGTGATTTATTTTTTGTATACGTTGAAATAAAATTTTTATATATATTAAACATCGAGAGCTTATATTCAATAATACCCTCTATCTGCAGACTTTTCACTTGAGATGCTGATATAAAAATCCACCTAAGCTTTAACTGTCATCAGTGATATTAATTTTACCTTATATAATGACAGGTAATAAGTCCCAGATGGTTTCTAAAATCGCAAATTAGTTTTTGTGCAAATCGCAAATAGAGGGTATTAATGAACTCAAGCCCTCGATATTTCACATTTTTATATTTGTAAGTTATTGGAAGCAGGGATGCCAACTTGGCTCAAACCGTGCCATTTGCCCCTATTTTACTTCAAATGGCACTTAATTTTTCAATATGGCACAAAGGGCTAAAATGGCACTTTTGTAACAAAAATAACATTTCAATACATTTTTGTGAAATCTTTTGCGTGCACTTCTTTTTCTCAACTAAAATTTTCTAATTTATAAAGGCTATTCAACTGGTTTATCTTATTTTATCATTGCACTTTTGTTTGGAAAATGTAGCTTTATTTTATTGCTAAATGTGAATGATTAAAAGGAATGACACATTTTTTGGCACTCTTATTTTTCTATTTGGCACATTTTGGCACTTTTTTTATCCTCAATATGGTGCTTACTCGAGCGCCTGCATCGAGCGCAGAGTTTGTTGAGCGTAGTTCAGTTCCCCCCTCGCCAGCTCATCTGCCGCGCAGTTTCCCGGTATTCCACTGTGCCCGGGTACCCATACCACGTTAATGGTGGCTTTCGCGGCAAGCTCGTTTAGGGTACTTCTGCATTCGGCAGCCACCTTTTGAGGAAGTGTTACTGCACTGCAAAGATTTAATCGCTGCTTGGCTGTCAGAGTAGACAGTGACGGATTGTGGACAATTTGTGCCACTTTTAAGCCATAGGGCTCCCTTATGGCTGTTAATTCCGCCTGAAAAACGCCTGCTTAGGTTTAGCGAGAGTTCATTGGAGTAGATTCCTCTTCCAACTTTATTGTCGAGCTTTGACCCGTCCGTAAATATAGCGGTAGATCCTGGATCTAAGTCCGAGCGATTTACCCAGTTGCTTCTGTCTGGAACCTGGTAGAAAACCTATTTTCGAAGCAGAGATGTGGACTAATGTAATCCAGCTTACGTAAGGTTGCTGGAATGGTGCTCAGAATTTTTAAGTGACCGAACCTATGGTCTCTCCATGTATGAGCTGCATTCAGTCTAATTGTATTGCAGCTGGGCTGATATCTACCGTAGAGATCGGTAGGGAGAAGATTCAAAACGGTCTCCAGAGCCGTACTGAGAGTAGAGGGCAGGGCACCCGTGATTAACATTAATCCCATAGAAAAGGATGGGTAGGAGAACCGCCGTATACATCCAGTGTATTATGTGTGGTTTCAGACCCCATCGTTTCCCTACAGCTGCCTTACAAGCGTAAAGGGCGGTAATGGCTTTCCTGGATCGTTCCGCCTCCAGTCCAACTTTCTGTCGAGAATTAAGCCGAGGTATTTAACCTCGTTGGAGAGTATAAGTCCCACCCCGTTTAGGGAGGGGGGCTGAAAAGACGGTATCTTATATTTCCTCGTGAAAAGTATCATTTCGGTCTTGGTGGGATTAACTTTAAGTCCACACTCCCTCGACCAGCTGTTCACGAGACCGGCTACGACGTGACAGCCGGTACTCTGCAGTCTCATCAGAATTGAGTTTACTGTAAGGTTCCAGAGCAGGGAGGAGAGAACTCCTCCTTGAGGAGTACCTCTTGTTGCATGCCTTGTTATCGACGCGCCCCTCAACTGTGACGAGATAATTCTTCTTTCAAGAAGAAGTCTTATAAGGTCCACCAGAGGCCGCTCCATCCCCACTTGGAAAAGTGAGCCCACCACGGCCTCTGGAAGAATATTGTTAAATGCGCCTTCTATGTCAAGAAAGATGCCTACGGTAAATTCCTTAAAGGCGAGTCCTTTTCCAATTTTGGACACAATTTCGTGGAGCGCAGTGTCCACAGATTTGCCCTTAGAATAAGCATGTTGGTACTCCGACACGTCCTCAGAAGAAAGGCGCTGTCTGAAGTGGGCGTCAGGAAGTCTTTCTAGAGATTTAAGAAGAAAGGACGTTAGGCTTATTAGTCTGAAGTTATTGGGTTTGACGTGAGAGACCCTTCCACCTTTCGGTATGAAGATTACCCTAGCCTTTGTCCATCCTCTAGGAATGTGACAAAGGCGAAGGCAGGCCTTAAAGATCTCAGAAAGCAGCGCGCATAAAAGGTCGACTGCCTGCTGAATTTTGGCAGGGAATATGCCGTCCGACCTGGGAGATTTATTGGGTTTAAAGGTCTTGATCGCCCATTTCACCTTTTCTTGTTGCACTATGCTCTCTACTGAGTGCTGTGGAAGATAAGTCATCTGATTTGTCGCGTCTGCCTTTGGTTCTGTTGTACACTCCGGGAAGTGGGTGTCCATGAGAACATCTAGCATTTCGCTGCAAGAGGAGGTCCATTCACCATCAGGTTTTTGGATATAGTTTGGGGCAACTGGAGTTTTTGATAGGACCTTCCGTAGTCGGTTGCCCTTCGAGGTTTCCTCAATGTTGCCGCAGAAAGTTTTCCAAGATTCCCTTTGAGTTGTTCGTACTGAACTCTTAAAGGCTTTCAGGGCATCCTTGTAGGATTGCCCAGATCAAGTTTGTTTCGCTAGATTAAAAAGCTTCCTGCTGGTTCGCCTCAGGGAGGAGATCTCCGGATTCCACCATTGGGGTCTCCTTTTGCCCCTTGGACGTGTTGCTAGGCAGAAATCTTTAAATGCTATGTCGCAGGCTTTGGTGCCAAGGTCTACGGCTTCATATATCTTTGACGATGAGTCCAGCTCACCGAGAGAGACAGACTTTGTCGCGGGAGGATGCGATTCCTCAGTTGCCGTGCATACCGAGAGAAGCGCCTAGGGCTACCGAGAGCTCCATTTTCTATTTGGTCCAATCGGTCCGCCTCATATTCCTGAATCACGAAAGAGGTGGGGCTCTACGGGAGAGCCTAAAGGAAATATGTATTGAGACTAGCGTAATGTCCAGAACTTCCTTTCTGTTGGAAGTTATAAACGTGGGTTTATTTGAAGAATTGCTTATACATAGATCAGAACTGAGAATAAAGTCGAGTGGTGACTCACCTCGTGGGTTGATGTCACTGGAGCTCCATAAAACATGGTGAGAGTTTGCGTCAGACCCGATGACCATGGGAAGCTTCCTGTAGTTGGCCTCCTTCACCACGCCCTGTAGTCGATTTGGCGGAAAGTCTTGACAGTCGTGCGCCATGTATGAGGACACTATCCAGATGGATTTCGTCCCCAGCTGCACGCTAACACAAACGGTGTCCTCGTTACTGTACTGAGAGAGTAGAAAATAAGAAAGATTCTTTTTAATTCAAATACTAGCTCGAGTCCTACCTGTGACTGGTGCTGATACCACCTGGTAGGCGCCAAAGTTGAAACCGCAAACCTTGTTCTTTACGATCCAAGGTTCTTGGATAAGAACGAGATCCTCTGCTTTGTTGCCGAGGTGTAGAAGTAGGGCAGCCGAAGCCGCCTTAGAGTGGTGCAAGTTAATCTGTAGCACTTGCACCATTATCGGAGTCCGGGGGTCCTCGTCCATAGCTTACTTACTAACCACGTATCGCTCTCAGACTCCGTCGCGGTGTCGGATACATCCGCAGGGCACACTTCCTCCATATCCACTGGTCCGCTCGGGGCGTTGCCAGGGTTAGAAATTTCTCGCGTCGCACAGTGTTTCGACTATATGGAGGCAGGTGGAAATAATAGTAAACCTGCACCAATTTCACTGAAACTTGACTAGTCTAGTGCTCTAGTTTTACTTAGAAATAGGGAATTATGAAATTTGGTAAAGATGGAATAATTGCCACGCCTTCTACTCTCGTGGGCGGGAACATTAAATTTCATCCGATTTCGATGAAATTTAGTTTGTGCTCTCTCTTTTATTAGAAAAACCTAAATATAAAATATGGGAAGGATGAGATCACTATAACGTCCAAAACTCACAAAAAATGTGAGCCCAGTCGTTAAATGTGATGGAATTTTGGTTAATTTTTTTCCTGCTTTTCACTGTCAGAAAACAAAGGGTATACCATAAAATAACTTAGGTGTAAATACTCGCTTTTTTCCCAACGTCTGATGAGATTTTCCCATTGTTCGAAAAATTTTTTTTCGCGAAATTATGCAAAAAGAGGCTGAAAATTAAAAATTAAGAAAATCAAAAATTACATATATTTGCACAGTCGCGCGCAAAGATCAAATTATATATTCTAAAACTACATAAAATTCTCTAAAACATTTGTCTAATTTCAAGACCTGACGGACCGGTACTCACACTTTTTTTTACTAATATGTAATCTTTAGCGTCTAAATTTCAAACTAAGTAGGTAAGAAAATAGGAAAGTACCAAATAAATGATAAATATGTTCACCTGAATATTCCACGATATTTACATATTTGATTACAGTTGAAAAAGGAACATCTTCTTTAATGGGTTAATCGCAAAAGGCAACTTAACTAGTTACTCGGTATCGCGCCGATTCCCGTATTTCCTTGGAAATGTATCGTTCGTGAAGAAGGGGGGTGAGTAAATAATGTGAAATGTGGTATTTGTGACTTTAACTTTTCCCTCTCTAAGTCCAACCGTTGTTTTTTATCAACTGTCAACATGACTTTTCTATCTGCCGCCATATAGTCGAAACACTGTGCGTCGGTTCGCTCGTGGCGTTGTGCGACGCGTTGGGGCCGTTCGAGGCGCCACCATCCTCAGTCTTTTGAGACTCCTTCTGCTCCTTTTGCTGGTAGAGCGTGCAAGATCCGAGGCTCTTTTAAAATTATTCATCATCTGTGTCTTTGGTCACCTACTCAGATGAGCCCTTTCGGTGAAAAGAACGGTCGACTACGGCAGAGCCCCTTGCCGCAGCAAGTCCACCGTTACTCCCGGAGGTGGACAGGTATCCGGGAAGCGCCGTTAGAATACAGTCGGAAAACCCCACTGCAAACCATCCAATGGGAACGGAGACGCATGACACCCTGGATTAGGGGAGAGGGAAGATTTGACTCTCTCCGGGTCTAGATCCGTAGTGTTCTGTGGAAATAGGGTCACCTCTTGGAGGATGCGATATCGCGCACTACGGTCTTGATGTCGGAGTGGCTAGGCACACGGGATCGCCCACGCGCTGTGTTACGTTTCATCCACACCCTGCATTTTGGCTCGACCCCGCCCTGCCACCTTCTTCATCGATATTTTTTCTATCTGATGCTTCCATATAATGCACTAAATATAAAAAATCGATATTTTCGATGTATCGAATGAATTAAAAACATGCAAAAAATGGAACAGTCAGAACTTCGACAAACGTTTAAGTATTAATATACAAATTAATTCATACAAAATAAATAAGATTTCAGATACTGTATAATTACGGTGACCATCCGTCCTTTATTTTAAAGGACAGTCCTTTATTTTAACCCCTTGTCCTTTAAAATTTGTTTCAAAATAAAGGACGCCTTTTGTCCTCTATTTCTTAAATTGTCCTTTAAACCAGCTCTGCATGTTTCAGAGGTAAGTTTTTAAACACAGAATATGAAAATAAAAATGTCCCTTACAAAATATAATGAAAACCTTCGCCAGTTTGTTTCGTACCCCACTTAAGGGTTTCTATTTAATCGGTAATCTTTGTACAATCTATAAAGCACAGGGAAAGTTGTGCCCAGGATCGTTTTGCATGCTGAATTTCCAGTTCCACTGAAAGAGAACAATAAACCCTCTGCTGCACAGTGGTTCAAAACTGGCATTTAGTATTCGTAATTCACTGGAGCCTAAATTTTTCACTTAATCTGATTTTTTTTGTGAAAGATTACAATATTTACACGATACCAGTTGAGCCTGATTTGTAAATTTTTATTTGATTATATTAAATTTTTAGTGGAAAATGCGGAAAAAGTAGCAATTTTGAGTAAAATTTATTCTCCGGTTCTAGTTGATAAATGTTTCATAACAAAATCTATTTGAAAACAATTGTATGGTTCTCCCAAAACGAAAAAAATTACACAAAAAAGTGTTTGAAATGTTCACCAAAATAAATATTTTTTTTGGTTCTTAGTAAACATTGGTTGCAAAATGAAGGCTCAGGTGAATTATGAACATTTAATTCCAATTTTGAACCACTGTGTGTTGACTTCGGCGTGTATTATGAATTATGGTAAACACATTTTGGCAGCGAAGTGATGAAAAGGATTTGGCTTAACTTTTCGGAATCGGTTAATTAACTGGTAAATATTTGATTTAAATTACGATATGGGTAAGGTACTTTTATCATACTAATTGGTCATTTGGTGTCAAATGCGCTTTCACTACATCATAAAAACTGACCAAATGTAGATTAATAATAACAGAAAGCTTAATCTTTTTTCATAGCAAAATTTGTCAAATATTAAATGGATGTCTGCATGACCCTCATTAAAAAACCAGGATAATTTAAGCATGGCCCAGGACACCAGGACAATTTGTCAAAACCAGGACAAATCCTGGAAAACCAGGACGTCTGGCAGCCCTACTCTGGAGTCAAGTTATTACTAAAAATTGTATTTATGATCTGATTTGGCTCATTTTCGATTATGTATGTATTGGTAACGGAAGGGCAGTACTATTGCAAAAAGAAGCCGCCAGGTGGCGCGGAGTCCAGTTAATACTAAAAACCGTCAAGTGAGAAAAAGTATCGTGAGTGTCCGATTACGTTGTGATGGATATCTGAGTATGTTTGAGTTGTCCTGGCTGTCAGTCTCATATGACCACCGTTAAATCAACTACAGAACCATTGCTCGTCTTGATAAGATATTTAAGGTGTTTTGTCTGAAATAAATCTATATATCTTGGATTTCACCCACTTGAAATTTCCATCAGTTATAATTATACTATACAGCTCCAAGGTCAGATTCTCCATCGAACCAGATCAGTGTTGTCGCCAGGGAAATTTCTTCAAATTTATTTCGTTGTACGTTTAACCGTGCTATTAAACGTCAGATCATTGGACAATTTCAACAGTTGACATAACACTTTCGTTAGGTTATTTAAGTCTGCAATTGAAATATGGAACCACATTTCCCGCTCATTAAGTACCACCGCCGAAGAAGTAGTCGGATTTCAGCGAGCCCGAAAGAACAACTGGTACGATGAGGAGTGTCAGGAAGCTGCAGAGAAAAAAGATGCCGCCTACAGGGCCACGCTGCGATCGGGCGCAACGCGCGCTATGTGGGACCGCTATAGGGATCTGAAGAGGGAAGCGAGACGTATTTGCCGCAACAAGAAGAGAGAGGCCGAAATACGTGAGTGCGAAGAGCTTGAAATGCTGGCCGACAGGAGGTATTCCCGAAAATTTTACCAGAGAGTTAGGCGACTTACGGAAGGTTTAAAGACCGGGGCGCACTCCTGTAAGAACAATAATGGCGACCTAGTAACTGATGTCCAGAGCGTACTTAAATTATGGAGGGAACACTTTTCCGCCCTACTAAATGGTAACAGCACGGAAACTTGTGGATAAGAAGAACCCGAGCCCGCAGTCGATGATGACGGAGTCGACGTTCCACCGCCTGCCTATGACGAGGTACGTATAGCAATAACGCGGCTGAAAAACAACAAAGCCGCTGGAGCTGACAGCCTGCCAGCTGAGCTATTCAAGTACGGCGGCGAGGAGTTGATAAGGTGCATGCATCAACTCTTGTGCAGAATATGGTCAGATGAACGCATGCCCGACGACTGGAATTTAAGTGTGCTCT
>NW_023458561.1:16548754-16550056 GCF_013731165.1 Rhagoletis pomonella | reverse complement strand
TTCTTCCAGAAAAATGTACCGTAGTAGACTAATTTTAATTTAGAAATTTGATCTTTACCTTAATCCACCTAATATTAATAATGGAACAAGATTTGTAGTACAAGTGGTGATCAATATATATTAGCTAAAGCACGACAAAGCTAAAAGTATGGCTCATAAGTATGCCTTAATGTAAACAAAGAAAATAGTTTGTCTCCTTTAAATTATGCTGAACTGAATATTTGTATTACTGTTTTATATTTATATTTGTTTACCCCTAACGACTTCGGGTGCTCTGCTAGTATTCTATATAAACAGTATTGTTAACGAAGTTTTAATTTTGGCTTTATAATTATTTCGTTGAGTCTAGTGATACGGCTTGATGTACATACCCGATTTTTCACTTGTTGTCAGAAAGAATAGCATTAATAACGTTAATTTACCCACTGTATTCTTTTTACTGTAAATGTGACAGAATACGTCCAATTTGTTTCCTCCACTGCAATAATGAAGGCTGAAGGATCCATGAATTGGGAACAGATTTACTCAAGATGTGTATTCCACGGGTCATTCAATGAAAACCAACCTAAGCTGGTGCCAGAAAAGTGGATCACTCTTTCCCATGCTGTTTACGGGAAAATCTCCACTTCAAAAATCTATCTAAACTCTTTACTTGAGGCGATTTTACAGACAACTTTCAGTTGAAAGCAACCAAAAAAGGAGGAGGTTATCAGTTCGTCGGAATATGTGTTCTTTATGTACATATGTTACCGCATAACTTTGGACCACGTCAACCGATTTCGAAAATTTTTGCATTGGAAAGGTAGTGTCTCAGAGGTGGTCCCATACTAATTTGGTTTCGATCCGATCATTGGATCATGAAATATATATATATACATTTTTTTAGGTCACTTTTTTTTGCTAAAATATACTTGTCGTTTGTATTTTCGTATACCAACTGTATGAATTCATCAAACCTTAATTGCGTTTTCCAAAATTGAAATTTTGAAATAATCCTGTACCTATATCGCTAGCTTAAAGTGACAAGTTGCTAAGTCCACTTTTTATGAAAACTCATATTTTGATATAGGAGGCTAGAGAAATTGAATACGCATCGTTTCAAATATTATAAAGGTACTTGTTTTATTTTTTTCCTCTTCATAAGCAATAAAAGGAAAATCTGCTAAGTCCAAAAGAAGCACCACAAATCCGATAAGGCCAAAATAATACGACATCTTTTTTGATTCTTATGGAGTTTTGCTTTGCTTTAAACGCGCAAAATGTTTGATTCAAAGTCTTGCGAAATAGTTAAAGAAAATGGCT
>NW_023458561.1:16547365-16548654 GCF_013731165.1 Rhagoletis pomonella | reverse complement strand
AGCCATTTTCTTTAACTATTTCGCAAGACTTTGAATCAAACATTTTGTGCGTTTAAAGCAAAGCAAAACTCCATAAGAATCAAAAAAGATGTCGTATTATTTTGGCCTTATCGGATTTGTGGTGCTTCTTTTGGACTTAGCAGATTTTCCTTTTATTGCTTATGAAGAGGAAAAAAATAAAACAAGTACCTTTATAATTTTTGAAACGATGCGTATTCAATTTCTCTAGCCTCCTATATCAAAATATGAGTTTTCATAAAAAGTGGACTTAGCAACTTTTCACTTTAAGCTAGCGATATAGGTACAGGATTATTTCAAAATTTCAATTTTAGAAAACGCAATTAAGGTTTGATGAATTCATACAGTTGGTATACGAAAATACAAACGACAAGTATATTTTAGCAAAAAAAAGTGACCTAAAAAAAGGTATATATATATATTTCATGATCCAATGATCGGATCGAAACCAAATTAGTATGGGACCACCTGTGAGACACTACCTTTCCAATGCAAAAATTTTCGAAATCGGTTGACGTGGTCCAAAGTTATGCGGTAACATATGTACATAAAGAACACATATTCCGACGAACTGATAACCTCCTCCTTTTTTGGTTGCTTTCAACTGAAAGTTGTCTGTAAAATCGCCTCAAGTAAAGAGTTTAGATAGATTTTTGAAGAGAGATTTTCCCGTAAACTGCATGGGAAAGAGTGATCCACTTTTCTGGCACCAGCTTAGGTTGGTTTTCATTGAATGATCCGTGGAATACACATCTTGAGTAAATCTGTTCCCATTTCATGGATCCTTCAGCCTTCATTATTGCAGTGGAGGAAACAAACTGGACATATTCTGTCACAGTTACAGTAAAAAGAATACAGTGGGTAAATTAACGTTATTAATGCTATTCTTTCTGACAACAAGTGAAAAATCGGGTATGTACATCAAGCCGTATCACTAGACTCAACGAAATAACTATAAAGCCAAAATTAAAACTTCGTTAACAATACTGTTTATATAGAATACTAGCAGAGCACCCGACGTCGTTCGGGGTAAACAAATATAAATATAAAACAGTAATACAAATATTCAGTTCAGCATAATTTAAAGGAGACAAACTATTTTCTTTGTTTACATTAAGGCCATACTTTTAGCTTTGTCGTGCTTTAGCTAATATATATTGATCACCACTTGTACTACAAATCCTGTTCCATTATTAATATTAGGTGGATTAAGGTAAAGATCACATTTCTAAATTAAAATTAGTCTACTACGGTACATTTTTCTGGAAGAA
>NW_023458561.1:16545529-16547265 GCF_013731165.1 Rhagoletis pomonella | reverse complement strand
AAAAAAAAAACACACAGTTTTAAATATCCGAGTTATCTAATAGATGAATACCTATATATATATATCTCCCTTTTATAAACTCACTTAACTCTGAACACCTCCCATTGATACCTATGAACGAATACCAAATTTCAAGTTCCTGTGACTTATGGTTCCCAATTTATGGCTGATTAAAAACTTCCTCCTACAGGATGTGCCACGCCCCCTATATATATAAGCACATTCGATAGATATAAATTTCATGTGACTTATGGTTTTGATGTTATAGCTGATCAAATTTTCCACGCCTATGGGCTGTGCCATGCCTCCTTTTATAAACTCGTTAATATATATCCTCCTATAAGCACCTACCATTGAAATGTGTGCATACCAAATTTAAAGTTCGTGGGACTTGTGGTTCCGAACTTATAATTGATAAAGGATTCCACGCCTATGGGATGTGCCACGCCCCCTTTTACAAACTCGTTTATATATACCCTCGTATAATCACCTACCATTGATGTGTCTGCATACCAAATTTCAAATTGGTGTGACTTGTGGTTCCGAAGTTATAACTGATAAAGGATTCCACGCCTATGGGATGTGCAACGCCCCCTTTTACAAACTCGTTTATACATACCCTCGTACAATCACCTACCATTGGTATGTCTGCATACCAAATTTCAAGTTGGTGTGACTTGTGGTTCCGAAGTTATAACTGATAAAGGATTCCACGCCTATAGGATGTGTCACGCCCCCTTTTACAGAGTCATTTATATATACCCTCGTATAATCACCTACCATTGATATGTCTGCATACCAAATTTCAAGTTGGTGTGACTTGTGGTTCAGAAGTTATAACTGATAAAGGATTCCACGCCTATGGGATGTGACACGCCCCCTTTTACAAACTCGTATATATATACCCTCGTACAATCATCTACCATTGGTATGTCTGCATACCAAATTTCAAGTTGGTGTGACTTGTGGTTCCGAAGTTATAGCTGATAAAGGATTCCACGCCTATAGGATGTGTCACGCCCCCTATTACAAAGTCAATCATATATACCCTCGTATAATCACCTACCATTGATATGTCTGCATACCAAATTTCAAGTTGGTGTGACTTGTGGTTCCGAAGTTATAGCTGATAAAGGATTCCCCGCCTATAGGATGTGTCACGCCCCTTTTACAAAGTCATTTATATATACCCTCGTATAATCACCTACCATTGATATGTCTACATACCAAATTTCAAGTTGGTGTGACTTGTGGTTCCGAAGTTATAACTGATAAAGGATTCCACGCCTATGGGATGTGCCACGCCCCCTTTTACAAACTCGTTTATATATACCCTCGTATAATCACCTACCATTGTTATATTTGCATACCAAACTTCAAGTTGGTGTGACTTGTGGTTCCGAAGTTATAGTTGATAAAGGATTCCACGCCTATAGGATGTGTCACGCCCCCTTTTACAAAGTCATTTATATATATCCTCGTATAAGCACCTACTATTGATATGTCTTCATACCAAATTTCAAGTTCGTGTTACTGGTGGATCCGTAGTTATAGCCGATAAAAATTCCGGGCAATGGGATATGCCACGCCCCCTTTTACAAAGTCATTTATATATACCCTCGTATAGTCACCTACCATTGATATGTCTGCATACCAAATTTCAAGTTGGTGTGGCTTGTGGTTCCGAAGTTATAACTGATAAAGGATTCCAAGCCTATAGGATGTGTCACGCCCCC
>NW_023458561.1:16541753-16545519 GCF_013731165.1 Rhagoletis pomonella | reverse complement strand
CCTCGTATAAGCACCTACTACTGATATGTCTTCATACCAAATTTCAAATTCGTGCGACTTATGGTTCCAAAGTTATAGCTAATAAAATATTCCACGACTCCTGGATGTGCCACGCCCCTTTTACAAACTCGTTTATGTATACCCTCGTAGAATCACCTACCAATGATATGCCTGCATACCAAATTTCAAGTTCGTGAGACTTATGGTTCCGAAGCCTTAGCTGATAAAAAAAAACACGCCTATGGGATGTGCCACGCCCCCTTTTACAAATTCGTTTATATATACCCTTCTATAAGCACTTACCATTGTTACGTCTGCATACCAAATTTCAAGTTCGTGGGCCTTATGGTTCCGAAGTTATAGCTGATAAAATATTCCACGCCAATCGGATGTGCCACGCCCCCTTTTACAAACTCTTTTATATATACCTTCCTATAAGTGCCTGCCATTGATATGTCTGCACACCAAATTTCAAGTTCGTGGGACTTATGGTTCCGAAGGGTGACAGGTAATAAGGTCAATGGAAATAAGGTCAATTGACTTTATTTCCCACCCTGGTGCGAAACAAAGTCAGCTGACATTATTACCTTTTTAAAAACGAAGTAAAATCCATTGACATTATTTCTCTTTCAAACATTAAATTTGTTTAGCTTCGCGGCGGCCCGCGTCAGCGCGCCACACCGCGCGACCGGCGCGCACACCACGTCACGCTACGCCGCAGCCCCCCGGCCCCCCCTTCCCAGTCACCCGTCATGCTGTAATATAGGTAGATTTATATTTGTATACGTTGAAATAAAATTTGTATATATTTTAAACATCGAGGGCTTATATTCAATAATAAAAATCCACCTAAGCTTTAACTGTCATCAGTGATATTAATGCTACCTTATATAACGACAGGTAATAAGTCCCAGATGGTTTCTAAAATCACAAATTAGTTTTTGTGCAAATTGCAGACAGAGGGTATTAATGAATTCAAGCCCTCGATATTTCACATTTTTATATTTGTAAGTTATTAGAAGCAGGGATGCCAACTTGGCTCAAACCGTGCCATTTGTCCCTATTTTACTTTAAATGGCACTTAATTTTTCAATTTGCACAAAATGCCAAAATGGCATTTTTGTAAAAAAAATACACTTCAATAGATTTTTGTCGTTTTGTCGTTTATCTTATTTTATCATTGCACTTTTGTTTGGAAAATGTAACTTTATTTTATTGCTAAATGTGAATGATTAAAAGGAATGACACCTTTTTTGGCGCTTTTATTTTTCTATTTGGCACATTTTAACACCTTTTTATCCTCAATATGGTACCTCATAACTAAGGATAGTTGCCAGCCCTGATTGGAAGATTTCTGCTGTGTTTTGGGCCAACAACTTGTCTGCAGTAAAAAAGCATATAATTTGTGTTTCAATAGTGTGTGAAAACCAATCAATTAACTTATATGATCTCGGTTCTGATATTAAATAATCAATAATTGTTATTCCCGCATTTTGGCACATTGGCTCGTTGAATGTGCCATCTAATAAATAGTGTCGTCATTCTCCTTAGCTGCTTTTAAATGATGTCGTCACAAATTGCTGGCGGAGACATGAATACAGTGTAAGAAAATTCTTTTTCTATAATTGTTTCCTTATAGAAAAGTTGGTTTCTTTTCCACCTTAGATATTCCGAATTCGTTCAAAATATGCTAATTTAAAACTTAGAATTCTTTCAGTATTCCTCCGGGGTTTTTGGACATGGACTGTTTCTTCAATTTAATAGTGTTCGCTTTAGTTTTGTGGAAACGAAACATGTTTTGCAAGTTATGGATCATTTCTACACTCTTTCTTCAAATATTTCTCGTATTCCAGCTGTGTGCAGGTGTTTAGTTTTTCTCGTCGTGTTTTTACATATTCGTAATTTAAATTTTTTTAATAAAATCAAATGGTGGTAGTTAATGATTGTGTGTGGATTAATATCACAACACTGAGGATTTAACAATAACCTTTTTCATCTATTAAAAAACAACACTTACGGGGCAATGTTTATTGTAAGAACATTTTTTTCTATGATTCGACATACTTTAAGTATTGTAGACGCTATTTCCATTTGAATGAGGAAATGGCGCCAATGACTTTATTTCCAAATTGTTGCTGACTATATTTCGCTTTTGAAAAGGTAATAACGTCAATTGACTTCATTTCGCACCAGGGTCGGAAATAAAGTCAATTGACCTTATTTACATTGACCTTATTACCTGTCACCGTTCCGAAGTTATAGCTGATAAAAAATTCCACGCCTATGGGATGTGCCACGCCCACTTTTTCAAACTCGTTTATATATGTTCGGTTCTGTCCGTCTGTTTAGACTGCAACCTGCCACATACATTCATACATACTTCCACAAATATATAGTAGATAACGTCAGTATCTGGCTACATTTTCAAATAATCAATCTGTGCTTTATAGCGGTAGTAGGTATATGCCATAAATGTGTTGCCATTGACGAGCAAGTGTCAAAGAACCTAAACAATTTTAATGTTGGCTGATTTTCAATTGAAGAAGTTATGTTTTATATTTGCCATTTATGCGAGTTTTTAATACGAGACTTTTTTTGTTGAATTCGGGGCTATGTAATTGAATAATTCCTCGTGGAAAGCCTTTGGCAGGGGTTGATCAGAGACGAGGGTTAGCTTACCATGAGCAGGGGATGATAACAAGACAAATTTCAGCGCTCATATACAATAATTTTCTCAAAGTTTCAAGGAATTTGTAATTACCGTTATAAATTTCTTGAAACTTTGAGAAAATTATGGAGTGAAGCGAAGAACTAGGGGAAAACTGACTGACTCACCAAGGAACATACCTTCTAACATTGTGAATATCTTAATTGTAAAAGGTGATGAAAACTTTTCTTTTATAACGAAAAATCCCTACTAAATAGAAAGTCCAAAAATGAAATCAGCTACTCCGGATCGCTATATGTAAATCCGGCATGGTTTGGTGATCGTGAGAAGACATATTTCCATTCTTCTTCTTCTTTTTTGGCGCTGTAACCGCCTAAGCGATTTTGGCCGAGTTCAGCAAAGCACGCCAGTCGTTTCTCCTCTGTGCCAACTGACGCCAATTGGAAACGCCAAGTGAAGCCAAGTCCTTCTCCACCTGATCTTTCCATCGCAGTGGGGGCCTCCCTCTTCCTCTGCTACCACCCGCGGGTTCCGAGTTGAATACTTTCAAAGCTGGAGCGTCGGTGTCCATTCGAACGACATGACCAAGCACTATGTCCATATCGTTGTAAAGCTCATACAGCTCATCGTTCCATCGTCTGCGGTACTCGCCGTCGCCAACGCGTAAAGGCCCGTAAATCTTCCGCAAAATCTTTCTCTCAAACACTCCAAGAGCCACCTCATCGGATGTTGTCATTGTCCATGCTTCTGCGCCATATACCAGCACGGGCATGATGACTTATAGAGCGCGGTTTTCGTACGTCGAGAGAGGACTTTACTCCTGAATTGCCTACTCAGTCCAAAGTACCACTTGTTGGCAAGAGTGATTCTACGTTGGATTTCAATGCTGACATTATTGTCGGTGTTAATGCTGGTACCCAATTAAACGAAATTCTCTACTTTCTCGAAATTGTAACTGTCAACAGTGACGTGGGTGCCAAGGCGCGAATATGCTCACTGTTTGTTTGATGACAGGAGATACTTCGTCTTGTCCTCGTTTACCACCAGACCTATTCGCTTTGCTTCCCTATCCAACTTGGAAAAGGCAGAACAGACTTC
>NW_023458561.1:16485332-16538753 GCF_013731165.1 Rhagoletis pomonella | reverse complement strand
GGAACGTTATTGAGAGGTTTGTTCTTTCTGGAAACGTTCCCGCTCGCTGTCCTCACTATGTTCCCTCTAAAACTCCTCTCAATACTTCTGTTTCTGTTTTTTTTTTCTTTTTCGGGAAAGTTCTTCATTACATTTTTTTATCGTGCAGAACTAAATCAAAATCAGAGCGCGCTTTCGTTACCTTATTAAAACTCGAATATCGAAGCTTCGAATGTCAAATTTACTCATTACAGATTGTACCAAAAAACTACATTGCTTATAATATCAGAATCAAAGCAACTGTACTTCTAAGGTATATGCATATTGGCACCATATTTACTTATATTTATCTTTGATTTGAATGATAAGTGTCCTGGTCGATGGGTTCGGACTTATGGCAGCCGTACTCCAGAGCCACATGCTGGTAAATTTTTTCGTAGAAATGCTTCCCTTTAGGATACAAACACATATTTCGAATATAAGCTAAATCGGATCATAAATGCGATTTTTATCAATAACTCGCCTTTAACGTTACCAAAATTTTTGCCCAAAGTTTCCCTTTAAGTGCAAAAGGCTTTTCATGCTAATTTTGACACTTCATTTGCAAAGGTTTAAAAGTACACAGTTTGTGATTTAGCTGTTTTAGCGGGTGCCAAAAATTTTTGCTCGGCATAAGTGTTTAAATAAAACTGACAGACGTTCAACTTTTTTCGTGATACGCCTTAAAGTTTGTTTTATACAAACATACATATGTATGTATGCATATCTTTTCCAAGCACTAGCGAGCAATTTGCTTGAATCAGCAGCGTTCACACCTCTTTCTTTAGAAGAACTCGACATGAAGTTAAAAAGAGTTCTATGACCCCAATATACTCATAAACTTCGGATCTGCTTGTTTTTACTTTTATTATTCAGTCAGCGCCAGCCATTCGTCATACATACATGCGATTGCACATTTGTACATAAGCAAGTGTCCAGTTCAAATATTATTACGGTAAAACATGCTGAACTAGACGAAAGTTTATAGGGAAATATGCATGGATTGGTTTCTAAACTCACTGACGGAATGCCACAAATCAGCAGTTTAATATATGTACATAGATCATTATTGGAAAGCAATTAATCACAACTCAACTAACGGTAGCCATTAACATTGCGTTAAAATTAAACACGATTCGATTTTTTATTTAAATATATTTTTGAACCCACCTAAATCGACAGACTTAATGCCGCCCATTCGTTTAGTAAACGATATGCAATATAATAAGAATCGACACAATGACTGCAATTGAATCCATATATGCACTTATAAACAAACAGAAAATTAAAAAAAGACGTACCTATACCAACCTCTGCAGTGAAACTCCGTGCCCTGCTTCTCTTGTCATTTGTTAATCTAATATTTCATTCTCAAATTTGCAGAGCCACTTAAGATCTTTCCCCATTCTGTAATCCTAGAAGTGATTGTTGTTTATATCTCTATGCTTGCAATTCGATCTATTGTCAATTTGCTTATTTGCTCCTACCTTTAGTTTATTTTTTTATTGCACGTATCTAAATTTGATCTATGTAGTTGAGTGTTGGTTTTAATTACACCACATTAATGATTTCAGTGGGGATATCAACTATAAACGATCACTTTTGCGGAAGCGAGGAACTCATTCATAGCTTTTGCCCGCAACAAACTTCGCTGCATACCTACATACACTAGCCAGAATATGTCTCCGTACAGTGTTTTTTTTTTTAATATTTGCAATGTTTTTCGTAATGAATTTTTTTCGTTATTAATAGAAATATAGTTCATTCTGCATCAAATGGCATACAAATTAGTGATTCAAAGTTTTTACAAAATTCGACAAATTTTCACCAAAATTTTAAACCTTTAAACCAAATTTGTTTGAGTATGTAGCTCACTCAATTTCAGTACAATAAAGTACAAGTTTTAAGTGGCTATAAACTACCTTTTGAGATTTTTTTTTTGCCGATGATGTTGCTCATTTTCTCCATATAGCGGATGCGTGATAGTTTTTTTTTGTATGGGAAAAAATACCGAAGAGCGTCAGTAAAAAAATTCTCAAAAATCAACGGTAGATTATAATAGCCACTTAAAAAAGTTGAAAATTTTGGTGAAAATTTGTCGAATTTTCCAAAATTTTGTAAAAACTTTGAATCATGATTTTGTATGCCATTTGATGCAGAATAAACTATATTTCTTTTAAAAATTAACGAAAAAAATTTATTACGAAAAACATTGCAAATATTAAAAAAAACACTGTACGGAGACATATTCTGGCTAGGTATGTATAACTCAAAATTTCACAGAAAGTCATATAAATATGTAATGTACATACATGCGTATATTAGGGTGGTCCAAAAATGCATGTGAAAAAGTAAAGTCGGAATTTTTATGCTCCACCCCCCTAGGAGTGTGTTTACCGAAAAAAATATACACCTATTCTTTATTTTTAAATCAAAAAATATCTAGATGTCGCTCAAAGCGCCCAAATTTTCCCATGTATTTTATATGGGGAAAAACTATTTTTAGTAGAAATGGTATAGAATTCTTAAAAAACAATATTTTTCTATGAGAAAACTCTGTTAATCTGCAGAAGATTCCCGGTAATAATAACCAATTGTCTACTTAACCATTTTTTTTATCGCAACTATAATTTATAGGTCCGCAAAAATCCGCCCAAAACCCCGAAAAAAGCAAAACGGGGACCAATAAAAAAATCGTTAGTATTAAAAAATGGTTAAATAAATAATTGGGTATTATTATTGAAAGTCTCCTGAGGAGAACAAGAATCGAAAAATATTGGGTTTTAAGAATTCTATACCATTTCTACTTAAAGTGTTTTTCCCCATATAAAAATATATGAACAATTTTGAGAGCTTTTGAGCGACATCTAAATATTTTTTGATTTCAAATTAAAAAAATAAGGATATACTTTATTTTTCGATATAGAATAATCCTAGGGGGTGAAAGCATTACAATTCCGACTTTACTGTTTGTGGACCATCCTAGTGTATATTACATGTGCATGCCACAATTATATGTACAAGGTGTTGTATGCTGCAACAAGCTGGTTTGACACTCCCTTAACTAAATATTGTATTTTGGAAGTACGCGAGAAAGTGAGCATAAAACCTGGCATTTTTAATAACTAACTAAGCACGTTTTTATGATTTAGGCTTACACATTTGTGATGGGGTTTACGGCTGTCGAAGATTAAAAAAGACCTCAAATGGAAAGTTTGCTGCACAGAAACTGGTGCGTACCTTGGTCCTCGGAGTGTACGTACGTCTAAAACGCTGGAAGCATGCCTTCCGTGTATCATAACGTGGTCGACTTGGTTTCTCGTTTTTCAATCTGGAGACAGCCATGCAGCTTGATGGATCTCTTATGCTGGAACCTAGTACTACATATTACCATGTTTCGGGCCCCGGCGAAGTCGATCAGCTTTAGTCCGTTATCGGACGTTGCTTCGCTGAGGCTGAATTTTCCGACAGTAGCGTCAAAGATCTCTTCTTTATCCACCTTGGCATTAAAATCGCCGTGCTCGATTTTGATATCGTGTCGGGAGCAGCGCTCATGTGTACCTTCCAAGCGCTCATAGAAGAGATCCTTGGACGCCTCATCCTTCTCTTCCGTCGGGGCATGGGCGCAGATGAGCGAGATGTTGAAGAATCTAGCTTTGATGCGGATTGTGGCTAGACGTTCGTCCACCGGGGTGAACGCCAGTACTCGGCGACGGAGTCTCTCTCCTACCACGAATCCAACACCGAATTTGCGCTCCTTTACGTGGCAACTGTAGTAGACGTCGCAAGGCTTCACGCTTGCTTTTCCTTGCATCGTCTATCGCATTTCTTGGATGGCGGCGATGTCAGCCTTTGTCTTCCCGAGGACTTCAACCAGTCGGGCAGAGGCACCTTCCCCAATAAGGGTCTGGATATTCCAGGTGCACATCTACCCTCAATTCATAGTCCTTTATACGTTTGCCGTGGTCGTCACCCGAATATGGGGGTCTCATCCGAATCTTGTTGAACTTCTTCATGGGGCGGGACCCAAACCCAGCTCACGTGAAGTTTTACGCCTTCTCACTTTAGCCCGCTCCCAAACAGGTGTTTGGTTGCTACCCAGAGGATACGTGGATATAAATATCCGGACGGTGTGAGCTGCGATTTGAACCGTACGCTCAAGAATCCCTTCTGGCAACTCCCAGGTGAATGGAAGTGGAAAGCTTTCCACTTCTGCGCACGGGACTATCCTCGATATTATAAAATGAAGTGCCCTAAAGCATCTGTTGACTTTCTGAATGCGTTAAACTCAAAAACTACCAATAGGATTTTATTAGGGTTTTCAGTAGTGGACAGTGTGATTCATGGGGAAGGTTTTCGCATATAATTTATTATGGTTTAGTATAAATTGGCTGCAATGTGGAGATAATAGTTCAAGGTGTTGAGGAAAAACTCATGTCGACGCCAGATTTATATCTATAGTAAAACAATTAAATAAGTAAATCTAATGTTACAAGATTTGTGTCAAACGAATGGTGCTTGAGAAGGTTTTAATCCCAACTTATCTCAAAATAAGAGAGTTACCACATACATAAAAAAATTAAAAGGATTTAGGCAAGTTATGTCAAATATTACAATATGAATATTAAACAAAGGCTATTTTAAAATACATGTTTCCAAATAAAATTGTCATCCATACAAAAATAGTATATAATTTATCCTCTTATGTATAAACATGAAAAACTGTATTTGCACGCTTATTAGTTTTTAACCTTATCAGGAAAATTTTCTTGGCATAAGTTCTTGCCTGGACTGGTAATCGGCATGGTTTTATTCGTAATGGATATTGCTGCCACCTAATTTTCGAATTATAGACAAAATTAATTAATTATGGATATCAAATGAAAGCTGTTTAAAAAAATTTTTTTTTTTTTAGTGATATTCTCACTTAATTATTTGTGGAAAACTAGACATTTATTAAATCTTATCTAATCTCTATACACATGTATATAAAACTAAGTTGCGTAGGTATGACCGCCCATAGCTCGAGAACGCATTTCCCGATTAAAGTATACTTTTCTTAGTTGTGTTTGTCTTTGCCCAAGGAAAATTTTTGCAGAGAAAAAACTCCGATAGATTGTGCTGGAATCGAGTTATACAAATGTAGTGGTAAGGGGAAGAAAAACAACTTGGCGAAAAATATATCAGCTAGGGAGTGCTGGAGTCGAGTTATCTACAAAAATATATATTTTGAAAGCCGTCTTTTTCTATTCGCAAAGCTGGAGAACGGCTGAACCGATTTTTTTTAATTTCGGACACCTACTGCAGTCTATCCAAGGATGGTTATAGGCTAAACAAAGCTCGATATATAAAGGGGGCGTGCCTTTTCCCATACGAACCATATTTTTTCATTCTGAAAGTATTCATGGTAAAGTACCGGAACTTGGTATCGGTAAAAATGAAGTCAACTCAGTACTCAAGCAACAAAGTGGTGGTTATTGGAAAAGGGGGTGTGCAAGGTCCCATGCAAAACGGAATTTTTCAGTACTCGAACATGGTATGGAGATACATATACAGTATATTTTGCTTTGCTGCCTCTATGCTTAAGTGCACATTTAAGATACCTACCCCAAAATGCGCATCAGAGGCATTATTTTTAACATTTATAAGCAAACTGCTCCGATAGATGCATTTAGCATACCTGCACATTGGCGATACCTGCCTTAAAAATTGTGCGACTAGTATCAATTATCAAAGAAAGTATTACGTTTACCTGCACTGGCCCTACAATTACCTAATTTTACAACTTTTTATTTATTTTGTTCATCTCGCAGAACAATGAAAATGGCTATAAATTTATGTAGTTATATAGATAATTAGATACTATTCCGTAAAAATTTCGCTTGCAGTAATTTCTACGTGGTAAGTGCTTCTCCACTATTTGGTTTCATAGGGATTTGGATACCTTCCTCATTGAAGTAGTAAAGAAAATTCGCTTAAGTGCCTTTTTCGGTTAAGTGCACAAGTTTCTCGTGTAAAGAAGGATGTGCAGCTAAGCAAAATATACTGTATATATGAAAGCAATCGCATACTCACACAGTGTGGCGACTAGAACAAGCTAAGGGGACAAAAGTCATTGCTAAATTTTAATCTAATAACGGTACCTTTGCAGAAGCAATGCTCCAAAAGCAGCATCAAATAAAATTATTTTTGTAAAATATCAGAAAATAAGCAGTAGTTAGCCGTTGAAGTTAGTTCATCAGCTGCAGTTGCTTATTTTCGAAAACTGATCGAAATAGAATATCTTGTGAAATAAAGCTTTTCATTGGCTTAAAATGGTATTTTGCCAGCTTTTTTGAATGAGGAAGTTTAAGGATTCTACTGGTACGTTATTTTCAATTTGTTACAATGAACTCGAATTCTTATGCAGAATTTGCAGACAGTGGTTGATCCGAAAAAATATTTTTTAATTTTTAATCTTTTACTTTGGTAGAGTTGAACACATTTGAAAACAAACAAGACAAATCTAAGTTTAATATATGTATTTACTTCTTTTTGGTTGTTTGTGTTTCCGACAGGGTAAGAGCATGATGTATTGTGTAACGATTTTCCGTCATCCCTTGTCAAATTTGGTTTGGACACAAACCGGTTTCGGCGTTGTGCCATCTTCAGTGTCATTTTTCGTTGAGAACGAAACCAAACCAAATTTGACAAGGGATGGCGGAAAATCGTTCCACAATACATCATATGTATTTACCCTGTCTTTCTGCTTTTGCATGGGAGGCTACTATAAGCCCAACTAACGTTTATAACTATTAAAAAAAAAAAATCAAAAGGTGTATTTGCTGTCAGTAAGTAGGAGCTATACGAAAATTGCTTCAAAGTGAACAGAGAAACTTGATATAAATTTCAAAGAAACGAGGCCTTTTATCAACAATGCAGAATTTTAATTAGTCATAAGCAGGGTAAGAATTTTAAGGCACTAAAAACTTGAAAAACGGCATTTATTTTTTAATTTTGTTATATACGTACAACCGCTGTGGTGTAGTGGTAAGCAGTGCGCGCTTCCACTCCGCAGGACCTGAGTTCAAGCCCTGGTCAAAGCAACGTCCCAAAAAAACAAAGGTTTTTTTCTTAACAGCGGACGCCCCTCGGCAGGCAATGGTAAACCTCCGAGTGTATTTCTGCCTTGAAAACAGCTTCTCATGGAAATACAATCGCGGTTCGGAGTCATCGTAAAACTGTAGGTTTTATGAATAAGGCTATAATTCTGTGAAGTGTTGACTTTATGGTAAAATATAACGACACCCATACAATTATTTTCAATTTTCAGAATGGTTTCGCAAATATCGCGGCTATAACCCGAAGAAGCTGCGAGTGATAAGTGTCGAGCGAATCCAATTTTTTTTTTTAATTTAATTTAAAAAATTCGTGGTCAGATTCAAAATTTCCGACCCAAAAACCCAAGAGTAACAAGTTTCGAGCGAAGTCAATCAATTTAGGAAAAATTTGATCACCATATTGGATAAGCTATTTTCAATTTTGTAAATTCACTAGTAGGCCCGGGCAGACGTAGTCCTGCTATTTACAAAAGATTGTTATTATTATTCACTACGTTTGAAAAAAAAAAACTATCTCTGATCACGGTTCAAACATCAGCCAGGGGAAAGGATAACATTGGATGGTGTCCAAATGGTAAAATTTTTGTTGTTACACTTTGAAATATTTCTGCTTCAGGATTGAATGAAATAATGAAGTGTATGAGCTAAAGGTGGGCAGGGCAGTACATTATTTTGTTGCTATACTACCTACCTTGGAAAGCTTCCGCTTCGGATATGGACAGTTTCAGTGGTTAGAGTAAACGAACATAGCGACATGGTATTTTAAAGCACGTTGCGAGAAACGTAGACAAAAATTCGGGTTAAGAACCATCCTATCCTTTAAGTTAGAACCAACAATACACACCCACAAAATTTCATTGAAATCGGTTAATCGGTTTCGGAGATTAGCGTAAACGAACACAATGACACGGGATTTTTATATTAGTAAGATGGTCAGATTCATAATCAGCGACCCCAAAAACTAGAACTTTCGATTTCTGCTCGCACATTCTCGAGCATTTCGATACCCGAGAAATCGAGTTCTCGACACAGTCTCGGGTATAGCCATTCTCACGAACAATTTCGAGTAGTAATCGAGAAATACGCATGTAAAAGCATATCGAACGTATTAAAACAAAATCAGAAAAAAATGTATGCATGTGAAAATGTTAAATATTCTGTTTTCAAAAAAAAACCTTTGTGCGTATAAGATGAATTTAGTTCGATGTACATACATATATGCTGTGTATGTACCCTGTGGGGAAAATCTCTGGTTCTGAACTAGCGCGCTTCTAGTACATTTAGACCCACTACTAGTTCGGCGATATCATAGGAATTGAAAATTGTCCCCCGCTACATTACCTTTTCTATAGTTCAGAACCAGTCCTAAATTCGACAGATGGGATCGAGTTCGCTTTGAACCCCGTTTTCTATAGTTCCGAACAAGTTATAAAATCGACAGGCGAAAACAGTATTTTTAGTTTTAATCTGAAATAAAATATGTTTGAATAAATGTAAATCAAATTGGGCATTTGAAAACATGTTTACATACCTTTGACTGTAGCTGATTTGCAGAGGTGCTCGCTGTTATTGGTTAGCTTCTTGAAGGTCCCAAAAATGTTAAAATGGTAACACAAATTTTAGTTTTGTATTACCAAACTATGAAAAAGCATCTGCGAAGTGCAGACTGGAAGCTTATTTGAACGAAAAACCCACCAAGTAAAAATCTATTTAAAGTAAACAAGCTCCCCGCTGCATCCCTTTTTCAGTAGTGCCGAACTAGTTTAAAATTCATCACATGAGATCTAGTTCGTTCTGCATCCCTTTCTCTACAATTTCGATCCAGTTCTATATTCGTCATTTTAGATATAGATTTCTAAAAATAATAATTGTTTTTTATAAGTACCACATCTCGCTGCTTTCAAACTGGTGGCGATCTAGTTACTATTCGACTGGTTCGCTTTTGGCGTAAAGATATAGTACGGAACTATAAATTTCGTTCACCAGTTCGGGGTTTCCCTACAGGGTATCTATGGATTTATATTATTTGCGTTTGATGGCTCCAGCAAAGAAAGTGAGTAAGAGTAATAAATGGAGACGAACACTGGAATCTGGTATTTGTAAAACTCCTCCATATGGTTGGACAATACAGACCTCACTCGAAAGGAACATGCACATGGTTGATATTCTGGAGAGCGACGAGTATTGCGCTGGAAAGAAATTCAACAGTTCAGGATTTAAATACCCTAAATTAAATACGCTGCCTTAAGTTGATAATCGAGAAGATCGCGAGTATATCGAGTTTTTCGATACACGAGAATCTCGTGAGAAATTGCTTCTCGAACATTCTCGGGGAATCGAAGGCTCTACGAAAAACCCCCGTGTAACAAGTTGCGAGCGAATTCAATTAATTTTGAAAAACTCATCCGCGATATTAGATTTTTGAAGCCTGACTGAAGATTTGTAATCAGTAACTAGTGGATACAAAGTGGTATAAAAATCAATCAACGCGAACCTATTCAAACAGTTTTGTCCCGCTTGATTCTCCTAGATTTCCACATAGGATTATTTTTTCCGGTAAGTGGGCCAGGGACTGATCTATTCGATTAAATCTTAATTATGGTCGGATTTGCTGAAGTTTGGCAATTAGGTAGTTTAATGTCAGGATTAACATGTAGGAAAATTTTGTCTGATAGATGGACCAGGGACAGATCTATTCGAAAAATCTTATTAATGGTCAGATTTGCTTGAAATTCGGTGCACGTATTAAATATATACATGCATACATATATTAGAACTTAATTATTGTTTTGCAGTTCGCAAGGTGTTTTAAGGCACCGCAAAGAAATCGGGTATTAGCTATTTATATATACTTATATATTTCGTCACTAGACACGAATAAAGGCTCGCCATGGTTTTGCCGGCGAAAAAGACGCGTAAACTTAAAGCTTATTTTCACTATGTCAAATTCAATGGCATTTGTCGTCAAATAAGTGAAAACACGTTGCCAAAAAAGGCTAAAAAGAACTATATTGCTCGGGTACGTGTGCTGATAAATCGGCGATCAACTTTAGAGCTCGCGCCTTTGTTCGTGTCTAGTGACGATTTACTAATTAAACAAAGAGAAGTACGTTCTTTTTCTAAGAGGTAATCTCGCGAACGCCTGTACCGATTTTTTTTTGAAATTTTCGATCAGTAATAATTTCGATATATCAAGGAAAAGCGGCATATCTCGTAAAAATCGAATTTTTCATACCGTACTTGTATTTTGGATGCATTTGTAGTAGAGACCCTGTAGTGAAATGTACTAGTTGTAAACTACCTCACAACTAGTATGAACCGCATGCCCTACTAGTCAGCCAACTATCTTTTTTCCTTGCAATCAACTGGCATTTTTAACATGGGGATGTCCTACGTGATGGCAATTGTCAGATTTCGGTCAAAAATAAACCAGGCTTATACTAGTTCAAAATAGACCGAAAAATTTGGTCCAATTATGGACCAAAACCACTATTTCGGGAGTCAAAAAATAAAATGAGTTCATGAATATACAGTAAAAAACTTTTAATTAAGTACACTTTAATATATTAAGAATTTTTATTTAGCAGCCTTAGATTTGCCAATAATTAGTGTTAATTTTTTTGAGTATTAATTAAAAGCAAAAATAAATACATAAATATTCCAAGCTTTCGAACATAAATTTAAATGCATTTTTCATTAAATGTTATCAAAATTAAAAGGTTTCAGTTACAATAAATATAATATTTTTATCTTTTTCAATAATATTGAATATGCAAAAGAAAACATTTTAGTTAAAATAAAATGAACAATTTTGTTCATTTTTGAGTGAACTGAAATAAAAATAAAAGTTTTCATTAAAATAAATTAAATTCATTAACTTTACACATTTCAGTCTATTCTTTTTAAAAAATTATAAATAATTAATGTTTAAAATTTGAGATTTGGATAAGAATAAAATATAGTTTGGCTTGTTGATTGATAATAGAAATTAATCAAATAATTATATTAATCGTGTAATTAAAAAATTCAAAAAGTAAGAAATGATCAAAAATAACAAAATAATGGCGTAATTAAAATTAATGAATTAATTAACATTTTTTTAAGTAATTAATTATTAATCATTAAAAAGGTGGTAATACCGGTATTTAATCATTAAACGGTTACCCCAAAAAACATGCTTTAATTAATAATCATTATGAATATTAATCATTATTTAACAGGTCTGGTATAATTGAATACGTACTCGATTTAATGGTGTACAATATACCCAAATAAAAGTTATAATATTTTGTGTTCTTTATTGTACTAAACTGTCGAAGTCAGATAAAAATCGTTTTGTACTTGGTACAAGTCTGGTAATTTTCGAACTAGTTCGGTTTCTGTCAGGAAATTCTACTTGGAAACTAGTATTTTTCCTAACTAGTTTGGGGTTTCACTGCAGGGGTCCTAGAACTTGGTATGAATCCGTTTGAAATCAATCCCATACTCATGAAGAAAAGTGGGGGTTATTGGAAAGAGGGGTATGGCGCCTCATAAATATACTGAAAGTTTTACCTATCTGTAAATACATACAGGGTGGGCCAAATAACACCTACCAATGTTGAACACGTATAACTTCTATATTTTTATTATTATTGTTATTTTATTTCTGCTTGTTATAGTTAATCTCTTGGAAAATCGTGATAGATACTTCCAGCAAGACTCCCAACAGCGGCTACAACACGCTATTCGTTTTACACCGTTTTACACAATTAGCCACACAAATTGATTTTTTAGGTAACGTTTTGATGTCGGATGAAGCGCATTTCGCGTATACATACACGCTCTGCTTTAGAGGGCAGCGAAAGCTTCATTCAACCGCACTTGTTCGCACGCACACAGTGACATCAATTTCTCGCACACTACAAAAATTCTCTGTCGAAGCTGCCCACCTCTGCTGTAGATTGTGATCAGTGTTGCCAGAACTTTTTGGCCGAACCGGCTAAATTGGGAAATAAAACCGGCTAAAAACGGCTAAAATGTTTCAACTAAATTTCACAATGTTTTATTTAAATAAATCACGAGTAAAAACACTATTTCTTGGAGAGAAGTTACAAATTCGAGCCGGAAAAAATTTTGCCAACAAGAATTTGCAATTAGGAAAAACATATGATTGTGGCACATGCTTGGATTTTTTGTCGACGATAATTTGAATAAACAAGTTCGTTAAATTTCTTTTGTTTGAAATGCAACCGTGGACACTAGCTGGCAGAAAAACTTGCAAATTTACGTTCGTACAGAAATATGCAAGTTTCTCTACATGAGAGAGAATTTGGGAGCATTTTTTCTTACTATCTGATATCTTGAGTGATAATTCTCGCTAGATTTTCGACGAAAAAACCTATTGTCTTCCCTAGAAGGCCTTTTCAGACTGACCGATTCTCAATACACTCAAATAGAAACCAGTACACATAAAAGACGCTGTAAAAATTTTCCTCCAATTTTAAGCCAGTAAAACAACGACCTTAAGTTAACATCAACCGAGGCCATATGTTGACAAGGGATGCAAAATTACAGTTACACAAAAGAACTGGTCAGATTTTTTAGAAACCCCTTCAATTCTGATGTATAATATGATGCCAAAAGACTGCAGAACACCCATTTAGATGACCGGTCATATGACTGGCAGATATCACGTAGGATTCCCAGAGAGTTTTGCTTTACATAGAAATTTGTGCTCTTTTATTTTCATTTTGACTCACTTCAGTGTTGGTTCCTTAAATTCAAGTTGGCATTCGGTTTTTGGAATTTAAATAAGTCCTCAGCAAAAAAGTTTGTTTAAAAAAATACATATGTGTACATAGTGCTTGAAAATATAAATTTTTCCCTTACCTTAAACCTTTGGTAGTAGCAAAAATGATGTTTTGTAAATTACATTACATTAAATATGCGCTATCTGGGAAGACAATATCTACATGTAATATTTATTCTGTTTGTTGGCACTATATCCAAACACAAAGGCATCTTAAGTGTCTTAACAGTGAAACAATTTCTTATTTTCTAAGTTTGGGAATAAAACTTCACATTTAAAATTAAGACATTTATAACAAACATTTTATGAAGAAAATCCCTTCTACGTTTAAAATAAAAATAAGCGAAATCGGCCCAATTTCATACAACCCTGCCTGACATGAAAATTTTCTCCACGATAAGGCTAGTAGCCATTTCTAACAGATTTTGGGTCGCTTAGTCAAAAATGGAAACATATATACATATTTGAAATTTAAGAAAACAAGGCAAATAGCAAAATCGGCTAAAAACGGCTAATTTTTTTCTGCAAAACGGCTAACAAATCGGCTGCCGGCTAAATCGAAATTTCTCCGGCTGTTTGCAATCGCAACCGGCTAAATCTAGCCGGAAAGCGGCTAAAATGGCAACACTGATTGTGATGCTCTGAAAATCCAAGGGAACAGCACCAGTTACACCCATCCATATGCACTGTTTGGTGCGGTGTTATGACCGAAAATTTTTTCGGCCCATATTCGAAAATGAGGATGAAACGCCCGGAACGATTTCTGGGGCTTCTACAGAACAATGATTGACAACTTTGTACGGCCAATGGCAGAGCAGCATCCTAACAAGATGGAGAGACTGCGCACACTGATAGGCAAACTATAGACCTGCCGCGTGAAATTGGTAGGTCTTATTTGACCCACCCTGTATATAATTCTTTGGTACGCGTGTTTGTGAGTGAAATTCCCCTAAACGACCGAAACGAATTTATTGATTTTTTTGTATGTGTTTGAGTGGGTTCCTGTTCTCAAATTAAAATGCCAGGCGACACTGGAATCGAGTTCTACTAAAAATCGTATTTTTTAACCAATTTGGCTCATATTCGAGATATATACACATTGGTAACGGTAGGGGCAATACTATTGCAAAAAAAGAGCTGCAAGGTGGCACTGGAGTCGCGTTATTGGAAAAAATCGTCAAGTGAGGTCATTCGGAGACACCAGGAATCAAAGCCAACAGAATAAAGACAATTCTTGATGAATGCCTACAAATTCTATTGTAAGACATTTATGGTAAATATTTCGTCTGAAATAAATCTATGTGTATTGGATTTCTGTGGACCAATCATGTTCTCTGATTTGGAAATTGCCACCACCTTTTCTATAAAGATGCAAGGACGATTCTCAATCGAATCGGATCATTTTTCCGCTAGAACTTCTTCACGGATATAACGCTTTCATTAGGTTATTTAAGACGGCAATGGATATGCCTTCTGACGACCACAAACCCCAACACGCACGTGAATTGTTTGTGAAAACGTTAGACCAGATTTTTTAATAAAAAACTAATTTATTCGGGACGAATTTCGCCGGGTCTGCTAGTATATATACATTCCGACAAATTGATAACCTCATGCTTTTTCGACGTCGGTTAGGAAGTAACAACACATTAAAATTGTAGCGAGTGTAAATAACAGGGGCGTGTATTCTCTTTTCATCCAGTCAAATAACGTATTTGGGCAAAAGAGAAATCACGATTACTCACACTCAATTAATCTCAATTAATATTTTCTATGTAGCAGCTCAAAGTAATACATCGTAAATATTTACTAGTAAATGCTATGAATTACATAATGATTGTAAATTTCGATATCAGTTTGTAAATTTCTATTAGCATAAATTGCTGATGATTTATTTTGTTAGTAATTTAAATTGTACTACACTGTACATATTTACTCTACACGTACTAAGACAGTGTTATTGTAGTTATGTATTAGGTAATGTCTTAAATGTCTGTTTTGAATTGTTATTAGCAAAGAAAAAAAACCTTCCACTTATTTTTATTGTGTTTCTCACTGACACAAACACAAAATCTCTCATCTTTTTGTGTTTTCTGCTGTGGGTTATTTATCAACCGCTTAAATTTCTCTTAGGCAAAGGCACTTTGGCAGGGACTTTTATTTTTAAGTGTCTTCATTTTTGACTTATTGAAAGACAGAAAAATATAAGCATACTAGATCGCCCTCACCCGCTTCGCTGAGTGTACGAAATTTCTACGTGCTACATTAAATAAAATGAATTTCAAGAAAACTCAAATAAAAAACAGGAGGTTTAAAATTTGTATAACCATCTTCAAAATATTTTCAAACTAAAATTTTCTTGAACTTTACACTTGTCATACCTTTTCAATTAACTTACCCCCTGAACTCAATTTGAGATTTTAAACAGATGGAAACCTCTTACATCCCTTTGAAATCATTTCAATTGATACCCATATTGTAATTATTCATTTAAATTATTGAATAGTTTGAATTTAACCTTTTAAACAGTTGGCAAACTTTTTTAAACCTCTTTCGTCTGACGCTCATATTGTGATACATATTCAAAATCATTTCGATTCATACCAATCTTTTACAACACTACATATTATGAAAGCCGTTTTCTATGTGTTCGCAAATCTCGAAAACGGCCGAGCCGATTTTTTTGAAATTTCGGACATCTGCTTCAGAAGTCCCAGGAATAGTTATATGCTAAAAAAATTTCGATATATTAAGAGGGCGTGGCACCTCCCATACAAAACAATTCTTTCATACTGCATATCTCTGGAAGTGTTCATGGTAGAATACCGGGATTTGGTACGGCGATATATGAAATCACTATTATACTCATGGAGGAAAATGGGCTATTTGAAAAGAGGGCGTGGCGTCGTAAAAACGTATATATATAAATAATTCTTCTGTATGTGTGTTTGTGAGTGAAATCCCCCTAAATGCCCGGACTGATTTTAACGAAGTTTTTTGTGTATTTTTGAGTGGCTCTCCGGGTAGTGTAGTTTTACAATTTAACCCGCCAGTTGGCACTAGAATTATTAGTGAAAATCTCATTTATGATCCACTTTGTCTAATACAATGAAACCCGCTTAAGTACCTAACCCGCATAAGTAACCAAAATTTTTGGACACCGTGAATTTTTTAATAAAATCTGAAGTAAATCCCTCTCTTAAGTACCTCCCCGCTTATTTACCCAACCCTCCTAAGTACCTAAATTTTTCGTGCCCCATTTAGAATTTTACTTAGGAAAGGGGAAACCCTTTTAAGTGCTCTTTTAAAATTCCTTAAAATATTTACGTATTTTGAAATTCAGTAGCAGCGCTACACACCTTCGGTAAAAAATTCTAAAAAATCAACAGTAATTTTTAGCCATTTGAAACTTGCACATTATTACACCAAATTGAATAGGCTATAAAACTGTATACTCAAAAAACACTTCTGAGAAAAAAGTTTGAAATTATGATGAATTTTTCCTTTTGGGTTGCTGTTGTTCTTTCCGACAGGGTGGGTGCATGATGTATTTTGGAACGAATTTCCCTCATCCCTTGTCAAATTTGGTTTGGGGACAAACCGGTTTCGGCGTTGTGCCATCTTCAGTGTCGTTTTTCGTTCTGATGAATCTTTTTTAAATGTTCTACAAAATCTTAGGCTTAGGTTTATATGGTATTTGTTAGGGAATGAACTGTATTTTAATTGATTGAAAAATCTCAAAAATTAATAAATAAACATAAGTGGCAAACAAATCATTTCGAATTTGGTACAAAATGATATGTCCAACTTTCGCTTTTTAAACAATTTAATTCTTGTAAAAATGACATACCATTGTACAACATATTTTTTTAATAAAGTTTTTCTTTACTTGCTCATGTGTTTAAATAGTGCTACGATTTTGGGTATAAACTATGTATAAATACTTCATTAAATGTTGTTAATCAAGTATTTATGAAAGTTAACAAGAAGATGTAACTACATCAGTAATTATGTCCGCTTAAGTACCCGTATCGAGGTACTTAAGCGGGTTCTTTTAAGAACCGAACCCGCCTAAGTACCTCAAAAAGCTGACATTATTCATGAGGTACTTAAGCGGGTTTTACTGTATTGAGAATATGTGTTGGTAGCGGTAAAGGTAATACTTTTGCCAAAAAGGGCTTCCAAGTGGCGCTGGAGTCATTACGAATAATCGCCAAGTTAGAAAAGGTGCCGTGAATGTCAAATTAAATCGACCTGTTGCACGACTGAGTATATCGAACTCTTGTGCTTTACTATTGGCCCAATGGATGTGATTTGCCAGTTAAAACTTCATTCGGAGACACCAGGGTTGAATTGTGCAGGGGTAAATCTCACATCACCACCGATAAATCAACCGCCAGAACCATTGCACGCCTTTTACCATAATATTTAATTTAAAATAATTGCATTTAATTTTTAAAAAGGTGGCAACCCCTGTGAAAGGCTTAAATATTATTCAAAACTTTCAAACTAAAGGTTTCTTAACAACCGTTAGGCAAACATATTTTAATTCTTCAGATAGCTTGCGTATAGTTAATTTACATACATTTTTTAATATAATTTCCAAATAAATAACTCCTTTAGTTGAAGTTGAATTTGATTTTTTTAAAAGGTGGCAGCCCTCATCCATGAGTAGATAATGGTTTTCTATATCTCCATACCAAGTTCCAGTAATCTATCAAAAAAATTTCCTTAGAAATGCAGTATAAAAAATTCCGTTTGTATGGGAGGTACCACGCCCCTTGTCTAATCGAGATTAAATTTATACTATATTTTAAGTTGGGCTAAATGACAGCAGTGTACAAAATGTGATGACGATCGGTTGAGTAGTTAAAGCGTGAAAGCGTAGCAGGCAAATAAACTCACTTTCGGATTTATAATATTAGGTAAGGTATATAAGGATGTAAGTATGTACATATGTACACGATAAAAGGCGAACATTTCGTGCTCCATTCAAAACCAGGGACAGCAAATAACGATTATCCTTTAAAATTTTAACTCAAAAAATCACGCGGAAAGAGAAATGCCACGTGCAGTGGAGTAAACCAATATATTTCTTATTACTCGGAGTACCTTCTGCGGCACTGATTTTTATTTTTTAATTTTTACTTATAAAAATCAAGTTTAATCATTATATTTTGAGTTTTATTTTTTACTCAGAAAATAATCGTTATGTTTCGAGTTTTATTTTTTGCTCGGAAAATAATGGTTACGTTTTAAGTTTTATTTTTTGCTCGGAAAATAATCGTTACGTTTTAAGTTTTATTTTTTGCTCGGAAAATAATCGTTATTTCTTGAGTTTTATTTTTTGCTCAGAAAATAAAACTTAATTTGTGCGTATGCGCATGCGCATGCGTGAATAGACAGGGGGCGGCTGCATTGAACCTTTAACGCTACTGTGGAGTGGGTAATGAAAATACAGATATCAGGGCAGAAACAAAAAGATCCACATTTCTAAAGAAAATGTGCAAAAAAGGCATACGCATACGCAAAAATTAAGTTTTATTTTCTGAGCAAAAAATAAAACTCAAGAAATAACTATTATTTTCCGAGCAAAAAATAAAACTTAAAACGTAACGATTATTTTCCGAGCAAAAAATAAAACTTAAAACGTAACCATTATTTTCCGAGCAAAAAATAAAACTCAAAACGTAACCATTATTTTCCGAGCAAAAAATAAAACTTAAAACATAACCATTATTTTCCGAGCAAAAAATAAAACTTAAAACGTAACCATTATTTTCCGAGCAAAAAAATAAAAAACTTAAAACGTAACCATTATTTTCCGAGCAAAAAATAAAACTTAAAACGTAACGATTATTTTCCGAGCAAAAAATAAAACTCAGTTAATAACGATTAAAAAGTGATTTTTATAATAAAACTTATAACCGTTACGGTCCCTGTTCAAAATTCATTTTACTGGAATATGGAGGAACTTTCGATTGTCTAAACATTTTAAATGTTTCTTTAAATAAAAAGAAAAAGTTGACAGGTTTGTATTGACACGTTATGATTGTACAATAAAATCAAAAAAAAAAATGGCAATTGTTAAGAAAGAAAATATCACATAAGGACAAAGTGGCAAATTACGACGACTAACATAGAAAAACCAAAGTCTTTAAATCTTATCACACATACCTTTCTATTACTCCTTATATACCAGTCCACAATATAACACACAAATTTTGGCTTTTAACGCAACGCAGCTATAGCAGAAGCGCAAAGTTGGGTTTTCTATCGTGCGTCGAATTAAATAATTTTTTGTTTGAAGCGATGATAAAATAGTTGCGCTTGTCATTTTATTCTTAATAACAACTAATAGTTATGTCAACTTGGGAAGTGCGGCGTTAAGTATGTACTTTATTTTGCGATTTTTGTTAATAATATAGTTGTTTGTAAAGTGGGTATAATACCTATTTTATAAATTGCCTTTTTTATTGAAAAAATTTTGAAATTTTTGTATTAGTTAGAATTATAAAAAAAGTTCCAACGAGTGCAGAAATTTCTCTTTAACAGTTCGAAAATTCAGTAAACTACTAATGTAAAAATATCTCGAACTCGTCCCCACTTTTCCCCCTTCATTAAATAGAGCATATTTTTCTTAAGTCGTTTATTGGGACGAATCGAAAATATAGGAGGATAAAAATGTTTACTCCATACGTATTTGACAGATTTCCATGAAATTTGGTATCCAGGGGTTTCCGTTGTCAATCATTTCGAAATTGATATCAAATTTGCGGAAGATATCTTATAGAATGTAAAGATTGTTATGAAGGTTAGTATCCAGAGATTTTCGTGACGTGAAATTTAAATTAAATTTTCAAAATTCAAAATGGGTTAAAATGGTGCCAAAGGTAATGCATTGTGTTAAAAGTAAAACTCCGCCATTTTGAATTTTTGAAAATATAATATCAATTTCGAAATCTGTGACGACGAAAATCTCTGGATACCAAGCTTCATAACATTCTACACATTTTTGAGGAAATCATCCACCATATTGGATCCGCCATTTTGATTTTTTTAAATTAAGTATCAATTTCAAAATCAGTGACGACGAAAATCTCTGGACACCAAGCTTCATAAATATAAAGACATTTTTTAAGAAATCCTTCGCCATATTGGATTCGCCATTTTGGAAATTTAGTTTAATTTTTAAAATCAGTGATGATGAAAATCTCTAAATTCCAAATTTCATTGAAATCTGCCAAATACATATGGAGTAAACATTTTTGTCGTCTTACATTGTCTCTATGTGCGGAATTCAATCAATGGGAATTTTTAGATGTACATTGCTGTTGTTGTTGTTCGGTTGGTATCTCAGTCGTTGTCGTCAAGTTCCACTAATGGCAGCCCTAGGAAGCGTGCAGCTTCTGCGGGGTTGGTCCACAGGGACAAGGCCGTTAGGGTTGTCGGATTTTCCGGGCGTGCGAAGAGATATTTCGAGTCATGTGGGGTCTCTCCGCATGCCGGACACTCATTTGGCACATCGTCATTCAATCTACTCAGGTAGGAGTTTAACCTGCCGCAGTAGCCGGAGCGAAGTTGTGCTAGTGTCGTTCGCGTCTCCCGAGGCAGATGAAGCTCCGTCTCGTCTGTGTCCGGGGGCGGTATGCCTAGAACGGCATTCACAGGTCTAGAGTCTACATAACTCGAGACTGACTCCCTGTGAATGCCGTTCAGGGCCAGTCGGTCAGTTCATATAGATGCCTCCTGACGCGCCTAGACGAGGGCTCCTCTGCAAGCAGCTGTCTGTTTGGGTGGCCACTTCTGTGGCTCCCGACCAGGAACTGCTTGCAGAGCATGATGTTGTGCTCCTTTACGGGGAGCATTTGCGCCTCGCCGTGAAGATGGTGTTCGGGCGACATCAGGAGGCATCCTGTCGCTGTCTTGAGTGCGGTGTTCTGTGCAGTCTGTAGCTTCGTCCACTGCATCCTACTAGTCCCCGGCGACCACACTGGCGCTGTGTAGTTCAAAACCGGCCTTGTATTGCCTTGTATGTTGCCAGCAACGTTTCTTTGTCTTTGCCCCAAGTACTGCCGGCTACCGACTTGAGCACCTTGTTGCGGCTCTGTACCTTATTGACAATTGCGGTTGCGTGCGCAGAGAAGGAGAGCAGGCTGTCGAATGTTACTCCGAGTATTTTGGGGTTATTCACCGTCGGAATTGGTGTGTCATCGACGTGAATTCCTAGCGGTCGCCTGACCTCCTTCTTCCAGGTTGTGAACAGGGTCGCAGAGGATTTCGTAGGGGAGAGGGCTAGACACTTTGCAGTAAAAGAACCGAGAAAGTTCGAAGAGATACCCGTTTACTTTCGAACAAAGGTCATCAATTCCATCCCCAGTCGCCAGGATCGAGCAATCGTCGGCATAAGAGACAATCGAGACTCCCTCTGGTGGTTGAGGGAGCTTTGAAATGTAAAAGTTAAACAGTAGCGGGGAAAGGACACTACCCTGTGGAACCCCCTGTTTTATTTTCCTCTGTTTACTCGTTTTGTCTCTAAATATTACCGACGAATGTCGACCACTCAGATAATTTGCCGACCACCGTTTGAGCCTCTGTGGGAGAGAGGAGGCCTCTATATTTTCTAGTAGCGTGGAATGGCAGACGGTATCAAACGCCTTTGACAAGTCCAACGCTACTAGAATCGTTCTCTCACAGGGACGGTTTCGGTTAAGGCCACGAGTTATCTGAGTGTTTATGGCGTTAAGTGCTGTTGTTGTGCTGTGCACTTTACGGAAACCATTCTGATGCTTCGCTGGGGTCAAGTGGTTTGTGAAGTACGGGAGTAGCAAGTCCTCTAGTGTCTTCGCTACCGGGGAAAGGAGTGTTATTGGGTGATAAGATTCTCCTTTGTTGGCAGGTTTCCCCGGTTTGAGCAGTGGGACCACTCTCCCCACCTTCCAGATGTCTGGGATGATGAGAGTGGCCATAGACAAGTTGAGGACCTCCGTTAGGTACGCTACCCCCGCAGGACCCAAATTTTTCAGCATCAGCATGGATATTCCGTCGGGACCCATGGCTTTGGAGGCTTTCGCCCTCCCGATGGCAACCTGAACTTCACCGCAAGTGAAAGCAAGGGGGGCACAGGTTGTTGGCAGTTTGTGCAGCCTTCTGGTCACTCGACGCTTGGCTTTGTCCACCGGAGGATGCAGTATGAACTGCCGGCTCAAATAGCTCGCGCATCGCTCCGAGTCCGACGAAGCATGGTCGCTGAAGGAAATTTCGACTCTGTCGTCGTGCTTCGTCGGATTGGACAGCGACCTCACGGTTGACGAAAGCTTGCTCACACCAGAGGTGAAGTTACAGGTCTTCAGATGCTCCTCCAAATACGTTTACTAGTTGCCGAATCTCCGCGTTGAGATCCCTGATACGGGGATCTCCGGGATCGGCCTGACGAAGGCTATCACGCTCATCGGCTAGAACAGCCGCTTCGGAAGGGAAGTTTGGACGTGAGTCCGTTATACATCCTGCCGGTACGAAGCGAGCTGCAGCAGCAGTGACAGCCCTGCGGAACTTACGTTCACCGAGATGGACGTCGGTTGGTGTGGGGAGCGCTGTGAAGGTGTTTTCGGTAAACTCCGCGTAACTTTTCCAATCAGCTTTAGAAAAGTTGATATATTGCCGGTGTTTGGCGGAGACAAAGTCGGTTAGTTTATCTATCAAGATGACTATGGGTAGGTGGTCTGATGCTAAAGTCAGCATAGGTCGCCATGTTATGCTGTTTATCAGACCAGCGCTGGCTATGGTGATGTCTGGCGAGCTACTGCAGTTACCCATAATCTTGGTGGGTGCGTCGTCGTTCATTGTGCAGAATGTCGAATCGTCTATCTGTTCAGCCAAGTCTGTTCCCCTACGATCGTTTGACAGGCTTGAGTGCCAAAGAACTTGGTGCGCATTAAAGTCACCTACTACCATACGGTTTTCACCTCTGAAGAGCGCACCTATATCAGGGTGATATCCTGCCGGGCAGCAGGTGACAGGGGGTATGTATGTGTTAAATATTTCGAGCTCAACATCGCCTGACCGGATAGCGATGCCCTGACATTCTAGGGTGGTATCCCTGCGGTCGATGTCTGCTTCGATAAGACGATACTGCACGGTGTGGTGCGTGATGAACGCTAAGCCACCACCATTATCTCGCTCGCGATCTCGACGGTGCACGTTGTACCCGGCGCAATTCAAGAAAGTTGAATTGCTGTGCAACTTCGTCTCTTGGACCGCAGCTATCAATATACCATGCCGACACATGACGACGGTTTTCTCCTCAATCTTGCTCTGTAGCCCGTTACAGTTAAATTGAAGGAGCTTCATGTGGTTCGGGAGACGTGTCGTGATGTAGGGTGTAAGTGATGTGTGTGTTCTTAAGGCCGTTGGCTGTGTGCGCTGCTGTGCTGGTTGCCGCCCTGTGGTGGTGGCGGGAGGCGTCGCAGTTGGGGTCTGCAACACGGGCCCTCGAAGTTCCCAGTCCAATCTCGCGTGGTACGCAGACCTGAGCATGCCCTAAAGTGGCACCAGCCAAGGCAGGTGTTGCACTTGACTGATGTCACATTACGGAATATCCTGGTCTGACATACCGTGCAGATTGTAGGGGGAACCAGGAGTTGTTGGCGGCGGCGTGTGGGTGGTGGTGCGGTTGTGTGTGTTATGTGGTCTGTCGTGGCTGTGGTATGGTCTGTGGTGTTATTATGTTGTTGTGTTGTGGTGACTGTGTGAGGCTGCTCGGGTGGAGGCTGCTCTGTTTGAGCAACAGGGGGCCACGTACGACGTGGTCTACTGTCGACGTCTCCGTAGTCCTGAGCAGACTCTAAGGTGACTCCACCCCTCGCAGGCATTACACTTGACAGAGGTCGAGTTGTGGTGTAGTCGTCTCCGGCATACACAGCAGGTGTAGATTTCTGGCCCTGGGTTTGACTCGATGCCAGCCCTGAGTAGAAGAATACGTAGTGAATGTAGCCCTATGGACGAACAACTTCAATTAATACAAGGTTAAATAACCTGGCAGTTGTCTCGCTCCCGCATTCTGCCTTAGCCTGTGTTACCTTCTTTTTTGATTTATAAAAACTACTACTAAAATACAAGGAGAAATATTGTCTTCGTATAAAAAGTTCAACAGGCAACACTGCCGATATTTTCAGCGATTGTTTCGAGGAAATTCATTTTCTTATTTAGCAAATTCAAGTAAGTATGGCAAAAAAATCAAAAATAATGGAAGTATTTTGAATTACAACAATAATTTACATATTTATTTTGCAAAAAGTAGCGTTTTACAACAAGTGCAGCCGTTGCAAGTAAGTTTTGCATGTTAGTATCCCTGTATCCATCCACGTATGGTAGTACAAATATTAATAAATATATTCTCTTGTGAAGGTCAGGAGCATTTGGGGTCCGTCCACGTTTGCTGGTGCATGTATTTTTACCACTGCAGCCTTTGGGTTGATCAAGTGCAGCATTTGCATATGTACAAGTAAGTATACCACTCCATAAAAGCGAAAGTGGAAATATTAATAAAGGTATTTTCTTGTGCTGATTGTGACTGATTGCAGAAAAAAGTACACAACATTACAAAAAATTAACATTTTTAAAAAACGAAATGTAATGTATTGAAGACATATTTACAAAGTTTAACCGATATAATGATTAACAAGACTGATTGGAGAAAAAAGTAAAAAACATTCCACAAAAATTAGATTTTTAAATAATCAAATGTAATTAAATTGCGATATTGAAGATCTAACTTTTAAATGTAACCAATATAATGATTAGCAAGACTGATTGGAGAAAAAAGTAAAAAAAAATACTAAAAAATTTAAATTAAAACAAAAAATGTAATTCAATTTAAGATATTGAACATGCAATCTTTAAATGCAACAAATATACTACTTTTTAAAAGATTAATTTATATGCATTAAATCAATTGCATTTTTACCATTTGTATAATTCTTCATATAGTCCCTTTGAATAAAGGATTTGTTTGAATTCCATTAATTTTGTTAAATATATACTGGAATATCAGTGAAACCAAGGTTTATTTTGAATATTTGGGAATATTTCTTCGAAGACTTCAAAGATTTATCTTTGGCAAGAATTTTATGTGAATATCCATTTATTTCATTTTTAATATTTATGTGGCCATAAAAAATTAATTCATTGTCTATTGTGTAGATAAGTGGAATCATCTTTATATATTTAATTCAATTTGTATACAAAAACGCATTTCAGCACTACCAGACTACTTACTTTTCCTACCACCTTTACACAAAAGGGGATAAAATTGTGACCCGCTTCTCTTTCCTTCTTAAATGCAACCTTACAAGGCAGTCGATTGACACAAATGTCAACATTTATCCAACCTTGTATTATTGAATCATGCCAACAAACCAAATCACAAATCAAATATATTTCTTAATTGATAGCGGATTTTAAATGAGAAAGGATATAAACCACATGACCGTGACTTTGACGATGCTTCTCTCTTTCTCTCTCTCTATTTGATATGTTTCTACGCACTTCTACGGTAAGTTATGTACACGTTCGTGGGTAACTGCGCTCTAAAAGCCTGATTATGGCAACTTAACTTAACTTAACGGAACGTAGAACTTAGAGAACCAAATTAAACAGATTTCGACGTGGCATTAAGTTCCGTTAAGTTTCGGCTGTTCAATTATAAGCAATATTCATTTAATAAAATGTTTAAGTGAGAGCCGTAAGTTACGTTAAGTTGCCATAATCTGACCATAAAAGCTCAGTTAGTCTAGACTTAACTTAATTTAGCTTGCCGTAAGAAATCATCAATGATTACTCAACGCTTGCCTGGTTATCAGTTTATCTGGTTAAAAATAATTATGTTGTTGTACGGCAATAAAATACACTACAGAAAAACTATTTTTAACCAGATAACCTGATACCTGGTAAGCGTGAACAACCACATTATAAATAAATATGCGTGAATATGCAAGGCCAAAAATCTCGTTGATACAAACTCAATTATTTACTAAAAATTAGTTGTTTTCAATTATAACACTGTTAGTTAATGCTATATTTAATTCTACGATGACTTATGTTAATTAAACGTTTAGGTTATAATTTTTTTTTAATTGCTACAGTTCATTTTTGAAGTGAAACTTCTTTAGCGGCGGTTGGTTGGTTGGGAGTAAATTGGCAAATTCAACGGAAATTGCACACAGAAATGGTGGAACGGAATTGTTGCAACGGAAATGGTTGGAGCAAAAACAAGTGATTCTGGAGTGTATGCACATGGTATTAATTTAACAAAAACTTGCTAATAAAAGGTTAAAGAATAACATTTAAAAAAAGACCAATACAAGAATGAACGATGAGTAAGTACATAGATAAAGGTAAAAAAAAAACAAAGATTCGTAAAGATAAAGGCAAATACGCAGACCAAGTTAAATTTAAACAGTTTACTAATATAAGGACAAAGGTGACGAGAAATGTGTAGATGAAGAAAATGATAAACATAAAAGTAAAAACAAAGCTAAATATGAAGAAAAAGATGAGGATGATACAGAGTCAATCTGGGAACTATTTTGAGATTTTCGGGATTCTCGGGACTTACCGATATTTGTTATCGATTATTCATCGATTTTGTTGTCAAGTATTTATCGACTTTGTTATCGATATTGTTATCGATTTTCTCATAGATTTTTTATCGATTTTGTTATCGATATTGTTATCGGGTTTCTTATCGCTTATTTATCGATTTTTTATCGATTTTGTTGTCAATTATTTATCGATTTTGTTATCGATATTTTTATGGAATTTGTTATCGATAATTTCATCGACTTTGTTACAGATTATTTATCGATTTTGTTATCAAAGATTTATCGATTTGGTTATCGATTATTTATCGATTTTGTTATTGATTACTTTTAGATTTTTTTATCGATATTTTTATCGGAGAGCGCTGTGAAAAGGTTTATTTTTATAACATCCCCCAATATTGCCACTGCAGCGATAATCATATTGGGAGATTTATTGGGAAAATTTTGGTGATTTTTTTTAAGTAAACAAACAGGCAAATATTTTAGATTTTGAGTATCTTTTTAACTATTAAGTTTTAAGAATTACAATATAAAATGTTTTTCTTACAAAAACTATCTTTAAGCATAATTTTTTAATGCGTTTGCAGGAAATCCATAGGAACTAAATCGGTGTATTTGGTGCGTATCTAGTGGCAGCTCGCTATTTTGTTGTCAGCTGTTCAGTCCAACTTTATTTGACAGTGCTGCCAAGTCAGAAAACGAGTTTAAGGTAGATTCTCGGAAGCAAAATGAGAGAGTTTCATATCATGTCATCCTAGGTGAAGTTGCACCGAGTTGCCGATGGATAGCGGCTTATATTCGTAGCTAGCTAATTTTGTTTGAGAGATTCTCGCTTGCTTGTACTATTTTATAAATGCTTGTGTTGGAAAAGGTGCATACTTTTAATCTGATTTACGAACTACTGGAACCTTATACATAAGCTTATCGTAAAAACTTTAATTTCACTAGAATTTAGTAATAATTTTTTAGGGTAAAAATTAAACATTCTTTTCTCGAACGGTTAAATTGGTTCTGTAATGATAATTAACAAAAGAATCCACTAGTTTTGTTAGATTGTTTGAATTTTTTAAGTACAACCGTAGGTCATTTTAATAAAGTTTATATTTGCTGTCAAAATGCGAAATTTATGTTTTGTGTTAAACTAACATCTATCGCTGCTTGTACATACATACATGAATTTCGCTTTGGGCGCAGCGCTGCTTGTACATAAGTTTCGCTTTGCGCCTGCCTGCTGAAATACAATGCCTGCGAACGGCGAACTCACCACAGCGAAATTCGCGCTGTCAAAATTAGAACACCCGCAAGCATATGAAATTGAACACAGCCAAAGCGAAATGCGAAGTTCGCTTGGCGGCGTTTCATGGCGATAGATTTATTTCTATCGCCCTGCTGGGCGATGAAAGAGAGAATAGAGAGAAATATGTATGTGGTTTGTTGACGCTCTCTAAACACAAACGCGTGAAAGGCAAACGGTCTAGCAATGCGTGGTATTGTTGAAGAAAGTTGTTGGAGAAAGTTTATAGACGCGCAGCCGTGCAGACGTGAATTTTAAACCCATTTCATTTTTTGCATTTTCAACCAATTAATCAAATTCAAAAACATCTAACTTCGTATTTCAAAATTATCTCTTATTTATTTAGACGACTATTTCTTAAATGAACCGTGTTTAACAGTAAAACAGATAAAAGGTCCCACATATATTTTCAGAAATAGTATTTTTAAAGTACACTGAAATAATATAATAGTTACACTGCTCGGAAATGGGCTGGGGGAATTGATGAAACCAAGGTTTTCTGAAAGTCTGAAGCAGGGCACGGACTTCGAAAAAATTAATATTGGTAGATTGTACATACCGATGCCGTTTTCTGAAGTAACCTTCAACTCTAAGCTCACTTCATATTTAAAAGTTGGATTAAAAAAGTTAAATATTTCTATTATCGGTTTTTGACGTATGTATGCTTCTTGGTTGTATACCAATTTAAAACCGATATTAAAATGCTTTACTTTAGACACAATCATAAGTTTTAATGCAACCTTTAAATATAAAGTATGCTTTAAAGTTACACGTTACTTGAGAAAACCGCACTAAAAATGGCAGGAGGTTGGTAGATTATTTAAAAACAGATAATAATAGATAGTTTCTACTCATATAGAATAAATGCAGGCGAATTCATAAAAGCTGGTGTTACCAGAGCAGCTAGCTTTTCGCCTCATTCTTATTGTTAAAACAAGCTGTCAAAAATTACAGCTGTTTTCTCTCCAATACAATTTAAACTGAAAAAAGCAACTCGCTACCGAATGCCGTAATCTTAGAAAGAAATTTCGAATTGATTCGATTACGGATGCCGTGATTCGGGTCGTGGATTAATTTAATAGGAGACTTAAACAATTACTCTCCACTACAATTTTTTTTTGGATTAAGTACTTGAAGTTTGCAACCCATTATCTGGGCAATGACCCAAACAAATGTATTGAAAACGAAAAATATTTACAGTCAGTCAATAAAGTTTAGGTACAGCGAATTTTTTACAATACGGGCAACTGTTTTTTAAATATTTTATTTTTCGATAATTTTTTATAAAAATATGGTCAACAAAAAACCCAAAAATCAGGGTTCCGGACCTTGTGCAAAATTAAAGAACATTCCGCAAAATTTCATTCAAATATTGCACTTTTTATTTACGCTCTCTAGAAAGAAGTTGAGTATGCAGTTTTTTAGCCCATTCATTTTTAGGAATTTTTTTTGTTGAAGGTGTCGCTCATTTTGTCCATATATAATAATGGAATATATGGAAAAAATGTGCGACACCTTCAACAAAAAAATTTCCCAAAAATCAATGGTAAGTCCTAGCTTCCTCATACTTGCACTTTGTTACACTAAAATTGAATGGGCTAAAACCTGCATACTCAAATTTTTTCTAGAGAGCGTAAATAAAAAGTGCAATATTTGAATACAATTTTGCAGAATTTTCTTTAATTTTGCACAAGGTTTGGAACTTTTCTTTTTGGGGTTTTTGTTGTAGAATTAACCATATTTTTAAAAAAAATTAGCGAAAAATAAAATATTTAAAAAATAGTTGCCCGTATTGTAAAAAATTCGCTGTACCTAAACTTTATTGACTGACTGTACATAAGCAGCTGATAGAGAAGTAATTTCATTTTTTAATTGTTTATGGACGGAGTATCTTTGCATTTTTATTCCAAGTGTGTTCAATGACAAAATATGTATACAATGCATTCATTTATGTAAATCTCTTTGCTTTCTTTCCGGAAAATATTGGTAGAGTTTTAGCCCTTGGTGGTAAAAACGGTAGAATATAAAATATAGATAAAAAATTTGTAGATCTACCAATAAAATTATAAACTCCGTGGACTGGTCTGGAGTGTACATAGAAAAGTAATTTCTCACTTTTCCCACATTGACGATTTTAGTCCCAGAGCAGCACTTAAAATAATTAAAATTGATTAAACTGCAAATAATTATACTATTAGGAGGCCTTTATGGAGATTTTCGTACACGAGGAATCTGAAACTGCAGTTTAGTTTTACCAAAAATAGAAGGTAGAAATAAACATGAAGAAATATTGTTGAGAAACATTGTTTGCACATTTCCTTCATATTCCTTCCATGTTTTTTACATTAAAGCGCACCTTAACTAAAAATAAATTGCAAACTAGTCCGTAAAAAGGTCTTTTGTACGTATAAATGTTTGTAGTTTAATCACTTGTAATAGCTCTGATCCAATACTTTTCGTGAAAAATCCTATAAAACTGTCAAACAGCAAAATTACTCTGTGAAGTGAGAGTAAAAAGTGAGTAACAACAAAAAGTACGGGAACAAAAAAACCATTTTTCCTGTAAAAACGTCAACCGGTGATGGCTTGACACTTTTCATAATTTTACCAGAAGAAAAAGTTCGGGTAAAATCTTGCAACTTCATTCTCTACAAAACTCTCCAAAAGTCGCTCTCATTTACATGATTTTGAGGGGTTTTGGAGTAACTCCTGTAACTTCCTGCAAGTTCGTGTAAAATCCTGTAAGTTCATGGAGTATTGGATCAGAGCTAATGTTACACTGCGACCACCAACTTCAGATTAAAAAAGAGCTTAAAATAGCCAACCTGGAAAAACTAAGGAACTACTTTTCTATATACATACAATCCTGACTTTCAGAACGTCGTGGTTTCATCAGTTGCCCAGAACAGAAGTGAAAATGTCGTACAGTAAATCATTTTGATGAAGAGTTCTCATAGACGCATTGTTGTATTCATAGTAAAATAACACGATATTACGCCCCTCCAGGGCGGCCTATTTGTATCTATTCTGACAGCCAGGCTGCTATCAAATCTCTCAGTTCTAGCGAAGCAACGCCCAAAGTAGCCATAGAATGCAGGAAGACTCTCAACCTGCTGGCATCAAAATGCTCCTTGACTGTTGTATGGGTCCCTGGACATAGGGACATCCCTGGCAACTGCCTAGCCGACGAGCTGGCAAGGAGGGGGACGGAATTTTCTGTAGTCAATTCTGCTCGGAATGCGGGCATACCTCTAACCTCCTGCAAACACAAATAATAAAATTATAGTTTAAAAAACTAAAACCTCCGTATTATAATTTCCATTCGTACTGTCATCAGGTATGTAACTTGAGAATAGAAATCGCTGCATCTTTTAGGCGCATCAATATTACATAGTTACATCCCGAGCTAATAAAAGGAAGGTAATAATAATAATAAAAGGCGGAACTCGTTGAGGAGGTAAATATAAGGTGGGCTGTGGAAACCACCTGCCATACTACAAGGCAAATTTGGCCAAAGATTGATGTAAAGCGATCCATAGCTGTCACACGGTTGGACCGCTCCTCTCTCAGATTAGTTGTCGGGGTAATCACCGGACACTGCCTGATGGGCACACACGGAAAATGGCTAGGATTCCCCACCAACGATTTCTGTCGCAGTTGCAGACAACATGCGCAACCAATTCAACGTTCTCCACTTTTTGTACCATATAAAACGCACTCGGTGGTTGAATTACTAAGGGAGGGAAAGAACAAATGGCCAGCCCACGTGTGCTCCGCGCTCTGCGCGGGGCAGCCACTCTAACCTAACCTAACACTATATTCCAATTATGAGGGAGCACAAACTGAAATAGTATAGCTACTCGGAAATGTTTACACATACATATGTATACCTGTTGGCAAAATAATAACAGTTTGTCATTTTGACCAGTTTTGATTATTTTTCTTTACATTGAGTAATTTTTATTAATTTCATACAATGACTCTTATTTTAATTTTAAATCATTTTAATTTTCACTTTTCGAATCTACAATGTAATATATGATTGTTTGTTAGTTTGTTATATATTGGTATATTATGCTAAATTTCTTTAGTTTATGATAGTGCCTCTGAAAATGAAAGTGCCAAAAATGGCACTATTGTCCCTACTTTTCCATATCTGATCTGATGGTAGATAAAACTTAAAGACTTTGTAAAGAAATCATTATTTCCCTATCCGATTTTTTGCTGAATTTTCTAAGCTGAAATGTCTTTTATGGAATTTCGGAAGAAAATCGGCAGTGCAATGAAAGTAATGCTTAGATGTGAATAATTTTTTCACAATTTTCTAAGAATTTGCTTTCAGAAATCGCACAGAAAGTTCAATATGAGTTCGTGTCGAGCACTTCATAGGATTTACTTTGAAGATTCGTGAAGAAACCGTTTCTGAATTCGGAGCACTTCCGTTCCTACATATTGAAGATTTCATTAAAATTTTTTTGGGAATTTTGGTTTGCAGGGTGGTTTAACTTCAATACTAACACCAGCGTTGCCGCTTTGGAATTTTTAGCCAAAATTGGTATTTTTTTTCTTTATTTATCAAGTTTGGTAATTTGGTAATTTATTTTTCAACTTGGTAACTTTTTCGATTCGGTCTTACACGTCAATTGGTTCTGATTCGACATTAGTAAGTGTCCCGTAAGCGTTTTCTTTTATAGAAATATCAGGTAATCCTCAAAGTTTCGCAAGGTGAATGTTGTTCCAGCGTTCCTTGGCTACTAGAATGGTTTGATCTTTAACAAACTGTGTGAAAGTGTTATTGCTAAGTATATCCACAATGCCCTTTCCTGGAAGGTTTTGGGTGGTCCTACCTTTCCCTGTCAGTTCGTCAGCTTTGCAATTACCATCAATTTACCGTTGTACCCGCCAACCATATATAACGGGTGATTTTTTTGAGGTTAGGATTTTCATGCATTAGTATTTGACAGATCACGTGGGATTTCAGACATGGTGTCAAAGAGAAAGATGCTCAGTATGCTTTGACATTTCATCATGAATAGACTTACTAACGAGCAACGCTTGCAAATCATTGAATTTTATTACCAAAATCAGTGTTCGGTTCGAAATGTGTTTCGCAAACCCAATTGCTGCGAACGGCGACGAATCGACATTTCACGGTCTTCAGCAACACTCTCAGAAACAGACGCAATATTCTCTTCTGTACGCACTGTACGCATTCGTGTGGTTGGTTTAATGTCCAATAAAGTAAACTGAGTGCGAAACTTGGTCACAATCGCATTAATTGTTTGCTCACTTGGTCGATTATGTAGACCATAAATCGGACGTAAAGCGCGAAACACATTACCGAACACTGATTTTGGTAATAAAATTCAATGATTTGCAAGCGTTGCTCGTTAGTAAGTCTATTCATGATGAAATGTCAAAGCATACTGAGCATCTTTCTCTTTGACACCATGTCTGAAATCCCACGTGATCTGTCAAATACTAATGCATGAAAATCCTAACCTCAAAAAAATCACCCGTTATGAGTTGAATTCTACGTAAATATGCATGTTCTCGTTCAAAAAGTTACGGCATTCAGCGGGAGACTTCACTCTGTCTATGAGTGAGTCGAAAGCTTTCATTCAAGTGTTGAATTTTTGATATATTTTCTTGTCACTTGTCTACATACAGTGGTCGAAAAAATTATAGGCGCACCATATTTTGATAAGTTTTAACATATTACAAAAAATTACCAAACTTATTTTATGTGCAGAACAAACATACATATAGAGCCCTAACTGCCAAAATAACGAAAGCAACATTTTTTTCAAATATTTTTTTTTTTGTTTGCAGAAAGGCATCTAGATGCTCTAGGAATATTTCTGTTATTTTGGCGGTTAGGGCTTGATGTGTATGTTTGTACAGTTCTGCACATAAAATAAGTTTGGTAATTATTTGTTGAATTTGGTAACTTTTTTCGGTGATTTTGGTAAAAAATAAAAAGATTGTGTGGCAACACTGACTAACACATTAGCTTTCAAACTAATGAGAGGGTTTGTGTCTACGATAGTACCAATCGAAAGCTCGTATGTTTTGTACAGTACGACGGAAAAATGAATACGAGTTTCTACTCAAATTTGTAAATAAAACGTGATATTTCTACTTTAATGAATTATTTATTTGCTTTGTCTATAAAAATGTGTCTTATTTTACGTATGCATTTATATTAACATTTAATTTGCGTTGTAACTAATCGTATGAGTGTATTTGCAGGTGTGCGAACAATTGTGGTTAACTTGTATCGCCTTTTGCTTATTTTATGACTGCGTGTGTACGTTTGCTAAATAATAATACACTTAACTAGCGATTAACAAAAAATCATTATATTAAAAATCATGTTTTACTTACATACATACATATAAGTAAATAATTTAATCCTAATGATCACATAATTAATGCACATATATATGTAAGTATGTACACTTCCCTACACGTATTTATGTGCATACTATCTAGTACATTAAATGATTTTAAGTGACTTAATTTCATTGTAGCTTGTGGATGAGTTTTGTTTTTGCACTTTCACTGGACAAAATTCGCAAGGTATTCGATACTCAGAATGCATCCACTCTCGTTTCTCGCTGATAGTTCGATTTTGTCAATGTTTTATATGGAAAGGATATTTTTTACATCGGATGTGAGTGTTTTCGTAAGCTGCTAAGTATAGATTCAGCTCAACCCAAGCCCAACAGGTACTTGGGCAGGTACGTGATGGACGAGATGAGGCTATAACTAAATGTTAAGGATTTCAAGAATATTTGTAAGAGAAATTTTATTTCATTGGATTTAGTACCATTATATATTTCAAATGTTTATAGTTCAAGAGTAAGAGTATTTATAAATTGCATGTATTTATTTATATATATGTACATTGTTGTATTCACAGTTTTGTTCATTTATTTCCAAGCAAAGCAACCAGAAACCTTTCTGGTATCCAGCAATTTAATGTATGTTTGTGAACGTAAAGCATTGCCGCCACACTCCTTAGCGCGTAAATATGTAAAGCGCCTCCGGCACCGTCCACTTCTCAGTGGTTGTGGCTTCCTCTGCCGTGTTCTCCTCGCTGGAGTGGTGTTTCGTGTTCGTTATTAGTGCAAGTTTTGTTTGCCGATTACCGTTATTTAATAGCATATCCGCATTGTGTAATGGGTGGTGTCAAATTTGTTGGTCCAAACACCATTTGGTAAAATATTGAAGCATTGTGTTTATTAGCAAAATGGGTTAAGTTTAAATGAAAGTGATACATTTACAAAATAAATGGAATATGCATTTTTCAAACTAATCAAACAGGCCAATATTTTGAATACCTAGGGCCGATTTCATAATAAAATTAAATAATATTTTAAAATTTAAAGGATGCTTTAGGTAACATATTTATGAAAACACTTCTTGTTTAAAGTACATTTAAATGTCACTTTAACTAAATGAACTCTTTTGCAAAAGGAACTTTAAGTGTTTCATTATGAAATCGGCCCTTAAAACCGAATATGTGCTTTGGAGATATGTATGTGTAGTTGAGTAGCGATACATATGTTCTACATAGTTGGTTATTACATAATCTAAAGCAATTGTACTCGTATTTTCAGAGTGATTTAATTTAGTACTCGCGAAACAGCTGCATATGTGGTAGTAACGGCAGAAACTCTACAAAATAAGCAAAGATCAGTGATAGCACATATTAATTTACTTAAGTGTAGTCAATCTGGTTTTAAAAACAAAACTCAAGACCAGCTCGAAATGTGCCAATTGGTTTAGAAACATTTCCAGCATAAAGCATTCAAAATGCTCTGTCGAGAGTGACCAGGGTAGATATTATTCAAATTAATGAAAACCTAGCGAATTTCGTCCAACTCAACACCATTAACTGCGACTGCATTAATGAAAAGATAAAAATACTGTATTTTAGAAAAGATAAACCTTTACAAAATCAAAACGATGGCCATTGTTCCAGAACTAATAGTTTTTTTTTAGTATTCAAGTATTTGAATCCACTGAAGATAGCGGGGGAAAGGTGGCGGCCATCTTGGATCCTAAGTTGATCATTGAGCGTATCTGGCGTCATACGTACGGTGACCATCAGTACTTTATTTTAAAAGAAGGTGTTTTTTCTCATGATGATGTCTTCTGACTTTATTTGTTTTTCGAGAAATCTACTTTGTCCTTTTTTCAAAGCACTTCTAATCACTACACCACAACGCCTACATACGACTCCATTGTTAAGAGATTTTTTTTTTTGAATTTTGGTATCGATATTAGGGACATCGAGTATTTTTATTCCGATATTAATGAGTACCCGATATTTTTACAGCGATACTTCAAATGAGTTCCATATCGATACTTTCGCTTCGATATCGTGTCCCTAAGCGTGATGAATATTCCCATTATACAGTGTTCGTTAGTGCCCCTGCGTACCAGCTTGTTCGCTATGTTGTTTCCAGGAATAATTTTGTGCCCGGGAACCCCAGAGTGTAGTTTTTGTGCATCGCGTAGGAAAATCGTTTAAAGCCATTCTTCCTTGCTGCCTTCGATGAGGTGTTGTTGCAGTATAGATATTAAATCGAAGCTTCGTAGATGGTGTTGGAGTATTCTATAACAGCAGAGCAGACTTTTTAGTATCTCTTAATTTAGCTTAGAAGACATAACGGTACTTCAGTAAACGGAGGTTTATGATTCGAAGTGGTTAACCATATGGATACTGCTGTCGACTTTATTATTTTGCGGAGAACCCTCGCTGAAGATTGAAATAGGTCTAGTGTATAGCGTTTGCCCTTTAAAATTTGCTCCTAACGGGGATTCTTGCAAACTTGTTATCAAAGCAGGCTAGACTGAGGCTAGTCTCAAGAAGGACCGAGAGAGCATTAGGAGCTTTACTTGGGTTGGAGCGAAATGCCCTCGTGATTAGCACCCTTTTCATTTTGCTTTTGGACGTGTTTTTGGCCAGCGTTCGTCACAATACTGTAACCCCACAAAAACGAATGGACCTTACTTCAGTTGCAGCAGCTACACATACCTATGTATGTGGCTACAAGCCCCATCTTTTGCATTTACATAATGAAACTTGTACTGTATTTTTGTTTCTAAAATATGGTCACCATAGTTATACGCAAAAGACACTTTTTTTATTTATGCGGATTATCTCTATAATAAAATAACTAATTTGATACACTAAAGAGCTCTTGGCGATAAGATGAGAAAATTTTTAGGTTTTTTACTAATTTCAATAATAACCCGATGACGCTCTATTGCACATTTTGGATATTTTATTCTGAACTGATTGCCACGTTTTCAACAAGTCTAATTTTCGTAGTATGTGTTGTATTCTCCCAGATTGATTATACTACTTTTAATGAAGAACAAACAACAGCTTTGTTTAGTAGCAGACAAAGACCAGAAGCTACAGTACTACGCACGCTTTTTTAAAACTAACTTTTTTCAATATTTTATCGATTTGTGCGCATAGTACATGATTCAATAATAAAAGGATAGATAATTATTTATAACTATAATTATTGCCAACCGCGTTACGGCACTCCTTTACAAAAGGTTGCATTTACAAAGGACGGAGAAAGGGCACTGAATAAAATTCCTCGGTGCGAAAATTGTAGTAGAAAAGTACGCGGGGTAGGCAATTAATAGCGAAATCCCGTTGGTAAATTCTGATATATTTGCAGTTAATTCGACATTTTAAACGAAATAATAAGGAATCTAGGTATTTTATGTGCTATTTAGCGGCACTAAAACAGCAAAAGGTCTTAAAACTAAAGTAAAATTACCATAAGTTGTATGTAAACATCGAATTAAAAAGAGTATGTTTTCGTCAGATAAATGTGCTTTATATTCATATGTATACACAGGGCCGTAGAGAAAAAATCCGGTCCCCGTAATAAATATGGGCCGGGCCCCTCTTCTCGCCTACGAAATATTTAAACAAATTTCCAACGTTATCACAACATACTTGTTCAATACCAAAGGCCAATAAGCAGCTTTCAAGAAAACGGTAAAGAAAAAATTGCCATTATTTCGTGTGTGTTTCGAAGAAATTATGACACCTGATACGATATGGCTGTTGCCTCCCTCTTTCCTCAAGAAATAATGGAACGCCATATATTTATCTTACAAACCGGGGTCGCCTTGTGCTCTTTTTACACAAAAAACTTTAGAAAACCATAATATAAAGCGTAGCAAATTTCTTAAGAACTGCGTACTGCCTCAAGAAAATTTCTTAGCCCATCTTGTGCGTCATTTTATATGCCGTTTTTGCTTTTCTTAAGACCTGCATAGTGTCTTTACCCGCCAAAATAACGATTTTTTTTTTTTTAATTTTCTTTTTGATGCAGAAATGCTTCTAGATGCTCTGGGAATATTTCTGCATCAATGTGTTTCTATATGTACATACATATAACAAAAATAAATACGCATTTCTTGGCAGTTAAAAAATTCTTTCTAGGAACCATTTAAATACATACGATAGTACTATCGATGGTTTATTTACTTGTAGACTATCGAGGACTCAATAGTTTTTTAAAACTATCAAAAACTATCGATGGTGGAACTATCTATAGTTTTGCAACACTAATGTGAGAAGTTTTTATAGAAAAACTTCGTCTAAAGGGAGAATTGTTGTTGCTATACTGTTGTATAGATCAAATGAATACGTAAAATAGTTTTTATTAATTTAGTCAGAATCCGTTCCTTTAAGCTAAGATGGGCTGTATGTAAGAGAAGCGTCTTCTATAAATTTTTGATTTTCCCCTGTTGTATATAACCTCGACTCACTTTGAATATCGCTCTCCAATTTGTAGTTCAAAACACCCCAGTGTATATAAATAGATATTTTGCACATAAATAAATAGATATATTGCAGCTACTGTTTTCCAGTATAATTGAAGATAAACAAAACTGTTTCGTTGCTAAGTCAGCGGTGGTAGCGAGACAATTGTCAGATTATCGAACCTTTAATTATTGAATCATGCGCATAGTACAAAAAGTGTTAGAAGAAAAACATATACCATACTTTTAATTACTTTAATGGCATCTGCAGACATAAAATTTTACTTATATGCCAATTCACTTCATACATAAACGCTTTAAACCAATCCCAACTACAAAAACCGACACCAGACGAATCATTCACAATCTCTTGAACAAGTTACATACATATAATTTCATGCAACTAAATGTACGTACGAGCTGGTCAATCCGCGGTAGAGCCATGATTTCCATGATTTTGACGACCCATCATCTATTTTCGCCTCAACGTCTTGGCAGAAATGTCGTCTGTCATGCGACCGCCCGCTCTTGCAATCACAAAGCATTCGTTTCCGGCACTCCGCATCGCATGCTGGCCGAATAGGTGAGTTCTTCCAGTAATTTCTGAGAAAGAGAAAAATGTTTTACAAAATGTAAATATAAAATTGTCTATTTTCAGAAGCTATAGCCACTAGTATCTGAACTAATGAATAAATTTTGAACATCTGAAAAACTTAGCCCCAGTTGTTAGTCCCCAAAGCTGTGTTAATTACATAAGCCAATCTCAATCTTGTCTAGAATTTTATTATTTTTTAGAATACCACCAGTATTACTTAAAGAAATTCTTCCCACAGAAGAATCAGAAATAATTTTGGTGACTGTGGGGCTTAAGGAAGTAACTTTTTGTGGACCTGTCCATGGAGTCGTTGTACTCGCTTAATAATAATAAATAAAACATTTTACTATATTTAAACAACTACTTATAGGTGAAGCAAAAACATTAAGGTAGTGTCACACGATTGGTATATTTGTACAGATTTGTACAGTTTTTATATTGGGCTATTGGTACAAAGTAAAAAAAAAATCGGATCACAATTTTTATTGTAGTCACCACGATTGGTACAACACTTCTATTGGAAAATTTATAAGAATTTTGGTCATGATTGGGATAAAGTAAAATATTTATTTATTCGCACGATTGGGGTACGATTTGCACCAAATTTTGGGCAGATGCCCAATCGTGTGACACTGCCTTTACAAAAAGAGTATCAAAAACAAGTAGGGCTTTTTAAAAAGTGGCATGCAACTCCGTTGTGTTTGGTACAAGAACTTTAAAATTTTTATTAAAGTTGTATTTTAATACTTCTAACAAAAAGTATTTTAAATTAAATATTAGTAAATTAAATAATTAAGTAAATTGAAGTAACGATATATTTTGTTATAAAATTTGTCGAAATAACAGTTATCACAGTCGGGTATGGCTTGTAGGGTTAAACTTACTTGTAATATAAATCAAATAGTTCCTGATTATTCGCCATCTCATCAATTAAATTACTCCAATCCACTGGCCTGAGAGCCTTCATATTATATACCGCGCGAGTAGTATACAACTTATACCAAATTGGGTAATCGTAAAGGTTTGCTTCCTTTAAGTTCATGATCCAAGACTCGTGATCTATAACCAAACGAGTGGTAGTGTCATGATCCCCGTCCACATAATAAATGCGGTAACCCGGGTTGAGGTCATAATAAGGTGATACCGATGGCCCAATATATGCGATACTTGTGGGATGACCTACAACAACCAAACTGTAAAATCTCGTCAGCGTTAGAAAACAATTACTCACTTAGGTCGTGTGGATCGTAGAACATTTCGAATTCATCAAAGTGTGTGTGTCCATAGAATTGTGCCGTAATTGTGCTTTCGTATCGTGAAATGATACGATAAAAGTTGCGCGACCACACCTTTAAACAATCTGGATGACCTGGTGGTATGTGACCGATCACGTGCACTTTTTCATTGGAGAACTCAGCACTTTGCAGCTCATAAATGAACCATTGAAGTTCAGTTGCCGGATCCGTAGAGTTAAGCAGTAGCCACCTGTAAAATAAGGAAATTAAATTAGTAGTTGAGAATCAACATTAAAAGAAAGGCCGATTTGTTAGAGGGGAATTAACTCGCTTTAGAGCTCACCAATTTTTGTTGTTGCAATAGTTCATATTTAGAGAAATGATGCGGAAGCCTGGTCGGACCAGGACTGAGTAAAACGCGCCACGCCGCACAGTGTGCGAGACACTTTGCGGCAGCCATCGACGCCATTGTACATCCAACTCATCATAAAGCCATGATATAGAGATATCCACTTGGTTCACATAAGGTGGCGGAAAGCTATTCACCGGCGCACTTTCATGATTGCCCAACGCTGGGAAGATAGGCACACCCGGAAACTTTTCAGTCATCTGACGCACTGTTTCTTTGATGATCTCCAAGTTCTCTTCTTTGGTCTGATTCCAAACATCGTGTGGCGGCAGATCACCAGTCCACAGAATGTAGTCAATGTCCTTGTGCGTGTCCGCAATGTGTTCCAACATATTATCCACAGTTCGCTTCGGCGTATCGCACTTACGATAATCTCCCCATTTCCCAGCTGCGTCATTTGGATTAGACGGACGTCCGCTGCTCAGTCGGCAACACAGTGGCTCGTTGCAGTTGGCATTAGAACCTTCCACATAATGTGGGTCGTAATGTGTGTCTGAGATGTGTAGCACTTTGAAAAATGGAGCCGCCTCTTTTGGCACACCCAGCTCTGCAGCCGGAGGTTTCGGTACTGGCGGGAATATCACCTCCCACTCATGGTATGGATTGTAAACGTCGCCGCAAGCATCGCCAATAACGAAACTACAAATCTCATCTGGCCCGAGATTGACGCGCTGAAGGACGTAGATCACTTCACTACCGAATAGTGTCGACACTCCCTCGCAAACGCGTGGGCTTTGTATATTGAGATTAACACAAAATTCGTAAATCAATTTAATGATCTCCGCCTCCGTTTTGCCAGCGCGGATATAGTGCTGCAGCAAGCCAGCCCCTGCTTTGCAAGCTGTGCAAGACACTTTGGACATTACACTGTTCTCGATCTCGAAAGCCACTTGTTTAAGATTGAAAAGCTTCAGCGCCTTATCCACGAAGGGCGGATAATTGAGGCCATCAGGTGTAGTGTCGTACCAAAGCATGCGCGCCATTGTGTCATTGCGCTTGAGCTGCCGCAATCGCTCCAGAAACGCTTCATCGCTTTGTCCAGGGTTGGGATCGGTGCGGTGCGAAAACTTTTTCAGTTCTACGTGCGGTGTAATGCTGCGTGGTGCTAACTCTATTTCCCAGTTATCCTCTGGAGCAGTCCAATTTATGAGTTTGCGATTAGTGTTGAAGACAAATGGGAAACCTACATGAGGAGAGAAGGAAAGCAAACGATTTTTCGTAACTACAATTTACATACATATATATAAACGCACAAATGAAAATAATGTAAAATTTGTTTTTCGCTTTTACCTTGGGTCATGTGGATGAAGCTCATGATTAGTAATATTATGGCTGAAAGCAGAACGCGCCATCGTAAAACATGCCAACAGGTTGTCATAGTGCGAGAAATTGTATGATTGATGTGAACAGGCGAAATATTTGCTCGGATCTGCTAGATTTTTCGAATCTAAGTTGGAGCGTCCACTAATTCTGCTATAATGAGGCGTATGTATAAACTAAAATACGGAGAAATAAATTTTTATTAAATGGAAATCGTTTTCTAAACATAATCATATGCATAAATATGTACATACATATGTATGTACATATGTAAGTATACATATATTTTTAGAATTGATAACATTACAGCAAGAACAAATTTTTGCCTGCAAAATGTTCCCGCTCAGTCATTGTAATTACAAAACTTTAATTAGAAACGCGAAGCAAAGCGCAATTAAAGTTCAAATGAAACTTCCTATAAAGAAAAGGCGAAGATAATTTGAAACTAATCAGGCGCCAAACGCGCATTGAATGCCTTCCACTCGAAAATCAGTTTCAGTTATTACTCAAGTAACACAGCTACGTTCTGCTTTTCCTTATTAAAAACCATTCGATTGCATACGCCACCCAGTCTATTGGGCTGTTGGGCATAGTGTATTGTGCCCGTCATCAGTTGACCAAGCAATAGAAGAAGCAGACGAAATGCGAATATGCAACGTTGCTACCTCAAATGTTAAAGTGGAAAAGTTGAGATGAGATTTTAGTAAAGTTTCCGGGTGATTCATCATAGTGCTTTCTGAGCTGTTTGTCAGCAGTGAATGTATGATTCTGTTTTCCAGTAAAAAGTCCTTAAACAGTGAATATTAATTGGGCAATAGCTGACCTAAATACAGTTGTTAGGTTTTGGAACTTTAGAGGCGGGAGAATCTGGTTAAGGCTAAGTTATTTGCAGTGAACTCGTGATTACGTGAACACCCTTCAACATTGGCTAACCTACAACGTAAGTAAATAAATTTAGAAAGCCCAATGACTTGAGCATAAATCCAGTAAATTTGGTCAAACGATTTTTTTATACAAGCTTTAGTTTGTTGGGGGGGCGCAGGAATTCGTTTCAAAATGGTGACAGGTAACAAGATCAACGGGAATAATGTCAATTTACACTTTTTCGCATACTGGTGTGAAATAAAGTCAATTGACAATTTACCTTTTCAAAAGCGAAATAAAATCCATTGACATTATTGCTCTTTCAAACATTAAATTTGCGCAGCGCCGCGGCGCGGCAGGTCTCGACGCGGTTTGGCGGTTTGAAATTTAATAGTGTTCGCTTTATTTTTGTGGAACCTAAAAATGTTTTGAATGTTCTTGATCATTTCTACATTCTTTCTTCAAATAATTCTCGTATTCTAGCCATATATGTAATACTTCTATATTGGCAGTAAGCTAACTTCTCAATGTGTAAGCATTCCGAAATCAAAGCGAGACAGTCTAGTACCGTTTTTGTCAATGTGTTGTGTACTTGAGTGCCGTTTTTGTATATGTGTACATGTTTATTTATAAACGTATGTGTTCCTATTCTTTCGTACGTGTTTATTGATATATCTGTACTATAGTGTTTTCGGACAGTACTAGCTCTTACTGCCAATATAGGAGTATTACATATATGATTCTAGCTCTTTCTGGGTTTGGTTTTTCGCATCGTGTTTTTATTATAATCGTAAGTTTAATTATTTTAATAAAATCAATTGGTGGCGGTTCATGATTGTGTGTTTATTAATAGCACACGGATGATTTCGCAATAACCTCTTTCATCTATGGAAATAACACTTTTGAGGCAATGTTTATTGTAACATCATTCATATCTCACGTACGATACAAGATTAAAATTTTTTTATTTGAATCGACATAGTACTTTAAGCATTGTTGACGCTATTTCCATTTGAATGAGGAAATAGCATAATTTACTTTGTTTCCGAATTTTTGTTGGCTTTATTTCGCTTTTCAAAAGGTAATAATGTCAATTGACTTTATTTCGCACCAGTATATGAAATGGTGTCAATTGACCTTATTTCCGTTGATCTTGTTACCTGTCACCTTTCAAAATAGTTCACGTTATAACGGATGCACTGTTATAGTTTTTTTCCATATCGTAATAAAAAAGCAACAAAGCTGCTGTATCGTTTTAAAGTTTTGCAAAGGAAATAATCTACTGCGTGCCCTGTTCCAGAATGTAAATCAATATGCATACTTCAGTTCGAGTTTAAGGTTAGTAATTAGAGGATTTTTGCATGGTGGTCAATTTCTTTTGAATACAGCAAACATTGTGGTCAAATCCTATTGGAATTGAGCTTCCACATACTAATACCAACGTTGGAGAATAGATTTGTTGGATCCCTAAAAGGTATGTCCCTCTAAGTTAGAAAAAAATATGACCTCTAGCTTTTTTTTGGCGATTTAACAATTATTGCCGCCGGATATCTATGGAATGGTGGGTCGTTGTGGCCCTATTTTATAATTAGGTCTAAAAATAATTTTTTTATTAGAAAATCACGATTGAAAACAATCTGTTACAGTTTACTAATTTAATCGATGATCTCCTCAATTATCCTTAGGGTTCTTTCACTGGATTGCTAAATAAAAGACGAAAGTTTGCTATACAACTTAACTGAACTTTTCGTCAAATACATCACCTCTTAATACTTGTTACACATTTGAACTTTTCTCTATGTGTAGCTCGTTATTTACAACTTCCTGTGCACGGTTGCAACGCTTTCACATACATATTTATATACCTGTGTTCCCATATATTTTAGCGAACATTCCTGGCAAATCTTGAAACATTATTATCGAAAACTCATGCCACCAAACTTCTGTCTGCCTTTCTCTGCTTTGTCTTGAGCTTTCATTCGTATTTAGCAGTATTCGATAAATACAACAATTCTGAAAAAAGAATGGCAAAATTACAGATCACACTTCAGCCATTGGTATAGATAAAAACTAGCTTGGTTATATGATACTCCTGGGGGGAGCTTCTGTAACCAGTTAGCGACAATTTTCGGATCACTATCGCAATTGTTGACGTATGATAGGAATGTGTTTGCCTCAACTAGTGCGATAGCGATCAGAAAATTTCGCTAACTGGTTACAGAATCTCCCCCTGTACAATTGCATGTCGAATATACTTTGAATATTGTTACAAATTTACCACTTTAAGGATGTCACGTAACGCCCTATTTCCACAACACTGACAAAATTCATCATATGACTATTGTCACAATTACTGCGCCTAAAACAAAATATAAACATTGTTTCGCCGTTGTCACTTACTCAGTAGGTCATAACAATAAAACTGACAATTGTCATACGACAGCTTAAAATAAATTTGCGGCATAGTATTAGGCGCAGTAGTAAAGGCAAAAGTCAGCCGCTGAGTTTTGTCAGTGGTGTGGGAATGGGGCAGTTAATTTTCACCAGTAGGTGCGGCTGGAAGCGGGTGTTATGCTTAGAAGAAGCGGCTTGCTATGTAAACGTGTATTCGGTTGCGAAACTACCTCCGTCCGAGCAATGGGATGTACGCTGCACAGTGGTTCTGATCGCATATCTCGCTGGTCGAAACTATTTAAACAAATACCCTTTGATGGATTTTTACACCACTTCTTATCTAAGGGATTTTTGGGTCGCTGATTACGAATCTGAAGTCGCTTACTAAAAATTCAAAATGGTGGATCTAATACGGCGGCCGAAAAATTTAGAAAATCGGTAGATTTCTTTGAAACTGGGTATCTTAGGGTTTTATTATTATTATTATTATTATTATTATTATTATTATTATTAGAAAACAATGTATTGCACATCTAAGACAATGTATTTTTATAGTGCATCGAGCGTGGTACATGTACAATATTTATGTTTTATATCAAATTAATACTTTAGAAAAAAAAATTTACATAATTATTACATTTAATCTTAAATTAGAATTAATGCTAGGAGACATTTTAAGCTAAAGAAAAAGAAATGAATAAGTAGAAGAAAGAGGAAAAGTAGAGAACAGGAGAATAAAAAGAAAAGTGAAAAATAGAACAATTGCAACCACATCCAAGATTTAAATTCTTTTAAAGTAATCGTATATTATTACTTTGCAGTTTCCGCTATTCAGCTTAGCCTTGGTAGATTCAGGTATGGCATTCCAGAGTCTCACAGCGTTAACAAAGAACATTCTGGAAGAAGTCAAGTACGTGTTCTTAGGAACAAGCAGAATTTGATGTCGCCTAGACTTAGTCATAGTTAGCTTTTCATACAGATATTTTGGAGATCGGGACTTCATCAATCTGTACAAAAATATGCAGCTCCTCGCTGCGAGATAATTGTGGTGTATAAGATGCAGAAATCCTTAATCGACGTAACACAGCATAAACGCTACTTACAACTTTATTAACATGATCACGAGGACTCACCTTGGGAGTTAATAATAAAACCTAAATTTTTAATTTTTTCATTAACCGTTAGGGCACTAGTTTCTATATAGAATTCAGGGATATCATCAAGATGGATTACACTATTACTAATTGGCAATACGAAGGATTTTGCAGCATTTAAACACAAACAATTATCACGAGCCCAAGCAGATACCGCAGACAAGTCACTATTAATTTTACAACACAAATCATCAACCAGACCAATACGACTAGACAAGTACAGTTGAATATCGTCAGCATATGCATGTATATTCACGTATCGACACACAGAGAACACATCATTAACAAAAGGACTGAACAACAACGGCCCAAGTACAGATCCTTGTGGAACACCAGAAACAATATTTCTTGCCTGAGAGGAAGTATCTCTTCCTTTTCCTTTCTGCTTCGTTGAATCTAAAGTGATTTACTTAAAATTCAAAATGACAGGTAAAAGCATTTGCTCGCCTTTTCAAGCAAATTGTGAAACTAAGCGCGATTGGTATATTTTTTTTTATTCTATGTAACTATTTGAAGGCCATAGAATATATTATACATAGTGTATTTTAGGATATACCGACTTACATATAAACTACCTATATTTTAAAATGCATACATATGTGTCTGACGGAAGAAAGTTAAGCGGTTAAGAAAATTTCAAAATCTCCACGAGAAATATCCGTATACAAAGTAAAACGAATCTCCACCGGATTCAGATCCAAAAATAGCCAAAATTTATTGTTTATTGTGTTATGAACTGTAATTAACCCTATAATGGCTTTTATTATAATATTACTCTTAAATTTTTTTTAAGTGTGTGTATTTTTTATGGTCGCAGACTTATATGAAGCCGCATTTCGGATCCGTGGTGAGTGCGCTTTAAAATTCTAAAAATGGGGTTTTCTCCATATAAAAATTTTTTTTCTTAAAAGGTAGGCCATATTATACAAAATTCCATAATTTCTTGATTTGGGACCAGTGTGCGCGGTTAGAGAAGGAAATATTATCTTTTGTTGTAAACCTTCTAGATACTTTCTCAACCGTTAACGATTCTGATGAAAAAAGTAAGAGTTTATGTAGATGTTGGACAATTTAGTTTTTAACCTCCATGAGACTTTCAGGCAAGTATAATCGAAAATCTTATTTACAGTCTGAATTGATATATGTTTGACATGTAAATTCGCTATAAATTATGCTGGTGGACTTCAAAATAGTAATTCGCATAAATGAGTTAGTATTGGTGACAGGTAAAATTCAAAAGCGTATAAAAAAGATGTCGAATTTCGATATCCATCAGGATTGTCGAGAATTAAGTCAGAATTTCCCACGACGCGTCGGTTAGAATTCCTGTCAATCTCTATACTTTTCTCTGGCCGATATTGGTCAGAAATCATAAAGATTTCCGACTTTTTTGCCGCCGAGTCTAACGGATATCTGACAAATATCTGGCAATTTTTCTAGCTGGGTATTCACAGATACTACTACTTACAAAACCTCGGCATGCGCAGAACTCACATTTGAACAAAACTATCTCCCTATGTTTGTCAATGTATTGTGGCTTATTAACATTTTATTTTTAATATTTTTATTGAGCTTCGTACCACGATTGTTTATTAGGAAAAATTGAAAAAGCAACAAAGTCTAAGCGGTAGAACTTATAGCAGCTATTTCGAAGATCACCACATCTCCTCATCAGACTTCTTTTTTCTAGACTTCAGCAGGGATCGAACCTGCGTAGAAGGGAAGGAAGTTGGGCGCGCACGCTGGCAAATACAAATTCAGTTCGACCAAACTATATCGAAATGCACGAATTTTTTTCATAGATAAATGCAGAAATGTTTATTACATAAGTTGTTGTTAAAAAATTTCGTCCACGAGGCGCAAAAATTGTTAAATGTTCAATTGTTAATAAAAATATTATTGAAAAGCAAAAAAAAAAACAAAAATAATTTTGTAGCGCAAATAATTTTATTATATATTATTATATTAAATCTGCACCCAAAAAACTTTTGATTCGGACTCTTACTTTGAAAGAAAAAAAAAATTCCAAATTTTCAATTTTTGATTAAAAAACTATTTGGAATTTTGCAACAAAATTTACACAGTGTACTTTTCGACTAGAAAACTTGGCGCTGCCTGAATATCATTGAAAAATATCAATCTTGTTTAATTCGGCGCCCACTTGAGGAAGCCTTACCCACATGATAAAAGATAAAAAAATAAAATTTTCATTCTTGAAGTTTCATAAGTCGTTTTTAAGTTAGAACGAGAGATATGTATATATTTTTGAAGGCTTTAAAAAAGTACTTATAATTTTTCCACAAATTAACTACTCCGAAAGTTACTCAAGCTTAAAACCGAGCATATAAAAAAATCCAGATTTTCAGCGTTCAATTTCCCTTAAAAATATATGTATGTATACCGCTTTTAACCATTTTAGTCGTTTAAAGCATAAGAGTATATTTACATATACATAGATACAAAAATTGTTCCCTTTAAGTACCCATAATATGATTATTTTAGTTGAATATACATTCCTATTAACATTTGTACATATAGTGTACTCACAACTACGTGAAAACTGTCTTATACATAGATACGTGTTAACGGCACAGTTCATCTGATCAAAATTTTGCCATGACAGACGGTTATGGGCATTAAAGAGCCGCAAGGTCTTAGGTTCAAGGCCCACGGCCGGTAGAGTTTTCATTTTTTTATCCATTCAATTATAACTTTTACATTTTTGAGCGTGGTTTCCAGATAGTTGTTGTTGACGTTTTTTATAAAACTTAACTCTGAAAATTTTAATTAACTAATAATAAAATTATTATTATGAAATAAAGTCAAAACAAAAGAAAATAAAACACATAAATTAAAGAAAAAAGTAAAATAAATAATAATAAAATAACAAAACTTTTTTTGCAATCGCTCCAGTCACCTTATATGGCAACATTATCAGAGTGCAACATTTTAGACAAAGAGCACGTAATATGCATGTGAAGATGCTGAGAAAGGAACACGAAAACTTTACATCCCTGGCGTAGGGCAGAATAAATGCAACATTATTTCGAGAAAAGAAAACGCTATTCGATTCCAGACGATCCCAAGATGTTAAAATATTAAAAAAAATTTGTTTTGCATTACAAAACTATGAAAAAGCATCTGCATATCTATGTAAAGTAAACAAGCCCTTTTTCGATAGTTCCGAACTAGTTCTAAATTCGACAGATAAGATCTAGTTCATTCTGCATTAAATTTTTTATCGTTCCGAAACAATTCTAAATTCGTCACCTTAGATATAAATGTTTAGTGAAAAAAGTGAAATAAAATATTTTTTTAAAAGTACCACATTTCGGTGATTTAGAACTGGTGGGCATCTAGTTACTATCGGACTGGTTCGTTTTTGGCAATAAAGATCTTGTACAGAAGTAGAAATTTGATTCACTACCCTCAAAAAAAAATCGTTGGACCATGTAGTCTATTTATGGTAAATTGGAGTACTTACAAAAGTATTCCTCTGTCATGCTGTAGCGGACCAACTCGTGTCTCGGCGCCAGCTTATTGTTTGTTATCCGATAACTGCTCGTGTTTTAACGAAATGTGATTGAAGTTGAGCATTTGAAAGCACATTTGCATGTCTGGCTGTAGCTGAACATGTAGAGATGCTCGCTGTTAGTTCTTAGCTCCCAGCATCTTCGGGTTCGAATGCCGTCAGAGGCAACATGTAATTTTTAATTTTTGTCTTGGTTTTTATTAATTTCGAAAAAGCATTTGAGAAGTGAAGAACAAAAGCGTGTACAAACGAAAAAATATAACAACAATGCCATTGTTAATATGTTGGAGGAGTTTTGTGCTACTCTGATGTAATGCAGGGATGGAGTATATGGTCCTGCCCTAGGACATAGCAATGTTAATTGGACCATATTTTTTTATATGAATTGTGGTTAATTTTGGAGTACTCTTTGGTCCTTAGGGAGTACTCTTTACACGCATGCATGGAGTATTCGCGATTTTTGCAGGGTAGTTCGCGGTTTCCCTGCAGGTTACACCGCACGTACATATTAAATTCTTTTAACGTACGCGACAGCAAAAACTTTCATTTTCATTTTTCTCCACTTATTGCCTTGGTTATTGATCAGTTTCTTATGTAAATTCTATAACTTAGTTGCCTTGGTTATTTTTCACTTTCTTATGTAAATTTCATAACTTGTCTATTAATTCTAATAACACGCAGAATGAAATACAAAAACCAATAAAAGCTCCCTTTGGTAATCGGACTCTAATTTGTTACAGTCATCAATATTCCCAACCACAAAGTGTCTGAGTCTGACTTAACACCAACATACTCATAATGTATAACAACTACATTTGTATACAAAATGCCTTTTGTTGTTGCGATTGTGGCATTAAGTAGCTCTACGACTTTATCACTTTCTGTTGCGATACACCTCAGCTATACTTAAAATGTCATACTATTACGTATGTACATATGAATATACATTCATCACATTCCCCCAGCTCCCTCCATTGCTTACTTCAGCCCTTCCTCTTTTTCCATTTTAATCTTCTTGCTTGAAATTGCCTAATACATACATAGATACTTATGTATGTTTATATGTAGCAACAGAAAAGAAAGAGTTGCGGAACGAACTCTCCGACAGTTTGCTAGTGAGTATTGTTGCTGTTGTAAATTATAAGCACGTTGCCAGAGACGTATTACTTCAAGCGAAGGTGAAAGTGTGCTCGTACGAATTTGTTTATTTTCTTTTGTTATACTTAGCGTTTCAATGGCATTTTCGATGGTTTTGTTTACACGTTACCAATTAACTGGAATGTGTGCTAAAATATGACTCAATTGTAAATATTTTTTAATAAATAGTTTTGCATTAAGTTATGAATCAAGATCATATTGTGCATACATACTAGAGGGCTGCAAAGTTCCCTGCCAAACTGCACTTCTCACATTCAATCGAAAAATAGGAGCACATGCTTGCGGTACACAAAAAAAAGTAACAAAAGTAGAGAACATCCCAAATGAGCGTTCCTGAACGGTGTTACTCGACGGCGCTCTCCTTCACCAAATACGTGTTCCGCTATGCTCACATACTTAAGTATCAGGCAACCTGAACGTAGTATTTGGAAACTTCAAATAGGAAGGTCAAACTGCACGTGAAGTTTTATGTTCTGTTTATGGGTTTGGATTCTACTTATAACACGCGAAGACATTTTTTTTTTAATGTGATCAGGTTTGCATTCGTTCGATTTCCAAAAATGGGGTATGATATTAAAGCGGTTGGCTTGTAGATGTGTACTGTGGTTTAATTTTTTTAAGGGTTGCCACCTGTTAAAAATTTTAATTAAAATTATTTAATAAGTTAAATCAGTTACTAAAGTATGGTATAAATATAAATTGGTTTGAAAAGGCTCCATTTCTAATAAATATGTAGGGGTGTTGCCACCCGTTTAAAACATCAAATTCAACTAAAATTAAGGGAGTTAGATAAATGAAATATATACATATTTATGTACATATTAAAATATGGGTATTGGAATACGTGAAGCAATTATTTGTGAAGAAGATCCGATATGTACAGTTTTTTAGAATTTAAAAAAATTAGATGTCAAATTAAGAACCTTGGTTTTATTTTTTGAAGCAAGAACTTTTTAGATAACTATTTTAGATGCGAATCGATGCAATTGATATCGATAACAAATCCTATAAAAATATCGATTACAAAATCGATGACAAATTCGTTAAAAATTTCGATAGCAAAATCGTTAATAATATCGATAAAAAAGCGATATAAATATCGATAACAAAATGGATTAAAATATCGAAAACAAAATCGATAAATAGTCGATAAAAAAATCGATAAAAAATCGATAAAAATACTCATAACAAATTCGGTAAAAATAACGATAACAACCCCGATAAAAATATTGATTGTTATATCGATAAGTCCCAAGAATACCGAAAATCTCTATTTTGTATCAGCAACCCTATTAAAAAGATTACCTCTTGATAAAAGTGCTCTGAAATGCCTTTCGTTCGATAAAAGCGTTGCAAAATGTAAAGCCCCTTAAATATTTTAATTCACTTTATTTTCAGACAGATGGCAACCCTATGTAAAAATTTGCATTTTTTTCGAAAGTGGTAAAGCTGACCTTCAAAATTATGTTTCAATATTTAAATTTGATGTACATATTATGAGGGTAGATATGGAGCAATGACATAAAAAAACCTTAAAGAAAGTCATATGTATGTATGTATGTACATATATACATGTATATATATAAAAACGTATAGAAATAAACGTAAATATATTTTATGTGTACGAGACATATCATATTTCTTATATGTATGTATATAAATTATGCTCTCAAATGAAATCGTCCTAAAATACTTGAAAATTTCACATGAAGGAACCTCTTACTTGCGGAAGTTTCACAACGTAGTACTCGTCTTTTATGTTCCTCTCTTTTTCGGAATATATTTTTATCGAGTACTTTACTTAGTTACTCGACGCTTAGCGACTATACTTCTCTTCACTATCCGCGCTCTCAGTGAGAGGAAGAGAAGGAAGCGTATTCGCTAGAAAACTTCAATGTGAAACCAAATATCTTCCGATGCAGACCTCTAATACATACATATATACTTACAAATGATTTTACAAAGCGTCCACTTGCCCATTAGATATTTAAATTTTTTAAAATGTAAGGTATTTGTTGATATCTTGGATGAAACTAAGCCCTAGACAGCTTTTGTAAAAACTTCAGATAGAGGATATTTAATATAAGGGTTGACATACTTTTTTTGTTAATAATGAATATAAACAAGTAAATAATAAGCAAACAAGT
>NW_023458561.1:16483353-16485322 GCF_013731165.1 Rhagoletis pomonella | reverse complement strand
AAAAAATCGCGTTTTTTGCAATATTTGAGAAGCTCTAGTAAAATAACAATAAGTGATCGAACCTTCCACTTAAAGCTAGAACTCTCAAATGACTATAAGTGCCCATCAAGTATTTCCAGGGATAGCTGTCAAGAACTGACGGAAACTTTATACTTACAGATTCGTAATCAGCACAAAAAAGTCTATCAAAAACAGCTTTAGCATTTTAGGAAACAAAATTTTTTCCAATTTTTGTTTAATACATTTATTTTTCATACATACTATGTACATGTGTATATATTTTATAAAAATTATCATTTAAGCAAATTCCGAAAAAATTTAATTTCTGCAGTGAAAATACGGCCATTCGTTTTGAATTTCGAGAAATGAAGTCGTTCATCATCATCGATTATCCTTATATGAAATGGTGAAGTACAAATAAAAAAATTCAATGCCACGTTTTCACAGGAAAAAAATTTGCTCCTGAACTAAAAAATATCTCACAGACTTATGTCTTTCTATCACCTTCAGTCTTGGCAAAGTCAATCGATTTGGATAGGAAACAAAATCCGCAAATAGTATCTTAAAAGAAAAACATAATGTCTACAAATATTACAGTAAATTAAGTTTATACAACAAAATCTTCTGTTTTGATATTATTTATATTTTGTAGTCAATTATTTATTTTGTACTCCACTCTCACTCTTGCTTAACAGCCTCACCTAACTGTCATACCTAAACAAAAGCGTTAATGCTACGTCAAACGCAGAAAGTACACCAGCAATAAGCATCGGTTTGTTTGTGTGAAACACTAAAATGATGTTTCCACGGCAAGTAATTCGCTCTCCAAGTCATAATTCGCTCTCTTATTCGGGATCGGCGCCCCAATTACGAACCGAATCACGTAATTCGCCTTACAAAATTTTGAGAGCTAATCACTGCATTCATAGGTGATTCAGATCCAATCAACATGCGAATCAAGAACAAATCGTTGTCTTCTCTAATTTTTATCGATAACGGCTGTCAAATGGGGTATAGTCATTGCGCTGGGTATGCAGTTACAGTTGCATGGCTATACTCAATCCCGACTCTTGCGTCCTCGTTCGCGCACTCTGGGCAACGTGAGCAACCCATGTGCGAGATGCGGTAACCAATCCGAGTGGAGCCTTGGGTCACGGCAGAAAGAGTGGGAGCTTCGGAGGGGCCACTCTGACTTATTCGGTTTAAGGGCTCACTGAAGTCTGCAGCGTCTGTTCACCAGTAGGTGCGGCTGCAAGCGGGTGTCTGCTTGGAGCAAGCGGCTCGCTATATAAACGTGTATTTGGTTGCGAAACCACCCCCGTCCCAGCAATGGGTTGTGCGCTGGGCTTGGGAACCGCCACGTAACAACCACTTCCAGTGAAGAAGCAAGGCAAAGCCTCGGATGAGATCCCCCCTTATGATGACGACCACGGCAAATGTTTAAAGGACTACGATATGAGGGCATGCAGCTGGAATGTCCGGTGTCCGGACCCTTAATGGGGAAGGTGCCTCTGCCCGGCTGGCTGATGTCCTCGTAAGAACAAAAGCTGACATCACCGCCATCCAAGAAATGCGTTGGACGGGGCAAGGCAAACAATGTCTGGGGCCTTGCGACGTCTACTACAGCTGCCATGTAAAGGAGCGCAAATTCGGAGTTGGATTTGAGGTGGGAGACAGACTCCGTCGCCGAGTTCTGTCGTTCACCCCGGTGGACGAGCGTCTAGCCACAATCCGCATCAAAGCGAGATTCTTCAACATCTCGCTCATCTGCGCCCATGCCCCGCCGGAAGAGAAGGATGAGGCATCCAAGGATCTCTTCTATGAGCGCTTGGAGCGCACGTACGAGCGCTGCCCCCGTCATGATATCAAAATCGTGCTTGGCGACTTCAATGCCAGGGTGGGCAAAGAAGGGATCTTTGGAACCACCGTCGGAAAATTCAGCCTCCACGACGAAACGCCCGACAACGGA
>NW_023458561.1:16464867-16478353 GCF_013731165.1 Rhagoletis pomonella | reverse complement strand
GTCACTGTTGACAGTTACAATTTCGAGAAAGTAGAGAATTTCGTTTACTTGGGAACCAGCATTAACACCGATAATAATGTCAGCATTGAAATCCAACGTAGAATCACTCTTGCCAACAAGTGCTACTTTGGACTGAGTAGGCAATTCAGGAGTAAAGTCCTCTCTCGACGTACGAAAACCGCGCTCTATAAGTCACTCATCATGCCCGTGCTGGTATATGGCGCAGAAGCATGGACAATGACAACATCCGATGAGGCGGCTCTTGGGGTGTTTGAGAGAAAGATTTTGCGGAAGATTTACGGTCCTTTACGCGTTGGCGACGGCGAGTACCGCAGACGATGGAACGATGAGCTGTATGAGCTTTACAACGATATGGACATAGTGCAGCGAATTAAAATACAGCGGCTCCGCTGGCTTGGTCATGTCGTTCGAATGGACACCGACGCTCCAGCTCTGAAAGTATTCAACTCGGAACCCGCTGGTGGTAGCAGAGGAAGAGGGGGGCACCCACTGCGTTGGAAAGATCAGGTGGAGAAGGACTTGGCTTCACTTGGCGTTTCCAATTAGCGTCAGTTGGCACAGAGGAGAAACGACTGGCGTGCTTTGCTGAACTCGGCCAAAATCGCTTAGGCGGTTACAGAGCCGAAAAAGAAGAAGAAGAGGCTGTCAAAACACATAGACCACACACATCCCCACTAGCACAAACATTGAAAAAATAGCTAGATTCGTTAAAACTACTGATTTAACTAATTAAGCACATCAAATTTTTTCTCCACCGTTGAAATGCACAATAAACAGCACATTAACCATTAAGCAAGAGCAAAGAACAAGAAGCAGAGATGCAAAGTGAATCACGAATGTGTCGTGTAAACAGCTTGATTCGCCGATCATAATTGAGAGAGCGAACCACGTGATTCGGTTGTCGTGGAAACGCCGTTTAAAATGACAGTTTTGCCGTTTTCTGCAACCAACTTCACCACTTAACGCCCTGTCAAAATCGGATTTTCCAACCGCTCAGCGTTGACGCCTCGTTGTTTCGGTATGCTTCATACAAATTGTATGGGCATGAGAATTTTTTTGACAGCAAGACAACACTGACGCTTTTGTTTAGGTGTGGCAGTAATATAAACGCATGACGTTTGTATACGCCGTCCAATTTGGTTTTCGGCGCCACATAAAACTAGCTTGCGTGCGTTTCTATTGATTTTGCTAAGAGAAACGTGAAATCAAAATCTCACTGAAAAACATCGGTTGTTGTTGTTGTCGTACCGGCCCCGCTCAAGTCGGCTCATCCATCAACGTTGTCGTCTGTTTCAGCTAAGGGGAGGTAAGGGAGTTTTCGACTTCAACGTGATCTGTCCACAGGGAACGGGGCGTTAGCTGGGTGGGGTGGGGACATGCCAAGAGGTACCGTGAGTCATGTGGCGACTCTCCGCATGCCGGGCACTGGTTGGGCACAACCTCGCTTATTCTGCTCAGGTATGAGTTTAACCTGCTGCAATAGCTAGAGCAAAGTTGGGCTATTGCAATCCATAAAAAAATGGTAATTGACTAAGCAGATATACAGATATATCTGTAAAAAATATTTCATTCACTTACGAGTTGTATGGGACCAACCGAAATTTAACGACGTGCGTAAAAAGCTAAGTCAATTACCATTTTATAATTATAATTGTCGGAGAGATATCTCAATATCTCATACCATTTATCGCATACCTACCTTTGGGATTAGCAACTATGTTTTCTTTGTTTCTGAGTAGGAAAGAAGAGGTGTTATTCAGAAAAAAGTTGTTCAGGCATAACCAAGCAAAAAGTACAAATTTCGCAACATTTAGAAAAACTTACAACCAATTCCCACTGAAATGGTATGAGATCAAATGCCCACGTACGAAAATTTCCCTGCGATAAGATTTCGCATGCAAGAAAATTTACTGTAGCAGATGTAGTTATGTATGTAGGTTGGCCGGTAAGCGGCAACTCTTCATCGCACGGATAAAATGAGCATCCCAAACTCTTCATATCGCAGAAAAAGAAAGAAACCAGAGCTTGCGACGCGCAGTGTTTCGACTACATATATGGAGGCAGGTGGAAATAATAGTAAACCTGCACTAATTTCACTGAAACTTTACATGTGCTCTAGTTTTACTTGGAAATAGGGAATTATGAAATTTGGTAAAGATGGAATGATTGCCACGCCTTCTACTCTTGGGGGCGGTAAAATTAAATTTCATCAGATTTCGATGAAATTTAGTTTGTGCTCTCTCTTTTATTAGAAAACCTAAATATAAAATATGGGGAATATTGGATCACTATAAAGTCCAAAACTCACAAAAAATGTGGGCCCAGTCGTTAAATGTGATGAAATTTTGGTTAATTTTTTCCCCTGCTTTTCACTCCCAGAAAATAAAGGTTATGTTATAAAATGACTTAGGTGTAAATACTCGCCTTTTTCCCAATGTCTGGTGAGATTTTTTCATTGTTCGCGAAATTATGCAAAAAGAGGCTGAAAATCAAAAATTAAGAAAATCAAAAATTACATACATTTGCGCAGTCGCGCGCAAAGATCAAATTATGTATTCTAAAACTACATAAAATTCTCTAAAACATTTGTCTAATTTCAAGACCTGACGGTCCGGTACTCACACTTTTTTTACTAATAATCTTTAGCATCTAAATTTCAAAGTAAATTTTTTGGTAAGAAAATAAGAAAGTACCAAATAAATGATAAATACCTTCACCTGAATATTCCACGATGTTAAAATAATTGATTACAGTTCAAAAAGAAACATTTTGTTTAATGGGTTAATCGCTAAAGACAGCTTAACTGATTACTCGGTTTCGCGCCGATTCCCGTATTTCTTTGGAAATGTATCGTTCGTGAAGAAGGGGGTGAGTAAATAACGTGAAATGTGGTATTTGTGACTTTTGCTTTTCCCTCTCTAAGTCCAACCGGTTTTTTTCATCAACTGTCACCATGACTTTTTTCTATCTGCCTCCATATAGTCGAAACACTGTGCGGCGTGTAAATTGGGACGTGTTCACAAATATTTAAGTGTGTGACTCTCCTATATTTTTTTCATTTTTACCTTACAAAATTTGGTGCGTTGATTGTTAATGTTTGAGTTTATACAACTTGTGTTAGTTCGTAAAGCCTTTAATGCCGCCGGTGCGGACTCGCAAGAATTTTTTGAAAATATAATGAGAGAAAAATAATCAAAGATTGTTTAAGTATAAAGGATACTTTATTTTATTTGCTTGTAAGAAGTCTGGCACAAAGTAACGTAGATTACCTTTTCTTTAAAATGTTTGTGGACACGGCCGATAGCTGCTGCTTCCACTGTAGGTTTGGACTGTAATAATAACTAACTGCAGTGCGTTCGATACAAGCTTATTTAGGCATATAAAATCGTAAGAGAAACACCGGTTGATAGAGCTGGAAAACTATCGATAGTCGTGGCCATCGATAGTTTCGATAGTCGATAGTCACAACCATCGATAGTATCGGTACTATCGAAAATGTCGACACTATCGACAGTTTTGATTAATAAGGTCCAAAATTTAAACATAAACAACGTGAGTTGGTTTTTCATTTAATTCAATTTGTTGTTATATTTGTATATATATTTGTTTTTCGCTTAATACTTAAAGTGTGTGTTTTTTCGTATTTTCGTATATTTGTTGTAGCAGATAAAATAAACACTACGCCTGAGGATGCTAAAAAAGTTTCAGCGAAGCGTCGTGTAAAAATTGGAATAAAGTAGCATAAAATAACATAACAACTTTTATTGATATTTCTGTTAAGGAACAAAAGTTTATCAACGATTTTTAGCTTCAAGCAGCATCTGCGCTTTGAAATTATTTGCCCTGCTTTGCTAAATGTCCTTTCCGACATCAAAAGATAAAGTAGGTAGCGCCGGCTTTTACTCTTAAGCTTTGGTTTCCTCAAAAAGCGGTGCCGTAATATTACGACCGTATCATACCGTACGCTATTCTCAACGCTAATAGCGGTACCGCTTTTATGTAAAGATAAATGAACGTAACGTAGATTTGTGCTGTTATGTTGTATAGGCATTCATTGCTTTTCACAAAGTTTAATAGGACTTCATCCTCTTCGGCCGTCCATGCCCTTTCCACTTTATTATTCAAAATTGATAGAAATATATATTAAATGCTTTTATTTTGGTCAAAATAATTGTAAACAAATTTTCTAATACACCGCTACAATTATGACGTTGCCAAAAAACGTTGATAAATAGTTCTACACGGTCACTGTAGCCGTCAGAAATATTACGGTGTGTATAGCCGTCATCTTAGTTAACATCTGGTAATATTTACATGGCAACGTTTTTGGCAACGTAAAATTACGACCGTTATTTCACGTTACCGCTTTCGAGGATACCAAAGCTTTACTGAATAATGTATGTATGAGGAAAACTATCGATAGTGCTTACAAAACCATCGATGTTTTCGATAGTCCAAAACCATCGATACTATCGATAGTGCCATCGATAGTTTTCCAGCTCTACCGGTTGACATTCGGTAGATACGCATCTTTGCAGCGAATAGCCGAAAGTCAAACAGCACTTCCCAAATGTTGAAGGTTTTTGGCTTTAACAACTTTTAAAGTATTCTGTAGCTTAAAGGGAATAAATCTAAACGTGGCAGGCTTATGTGCTGTCATTAGAAGATAGTTAAAAACTTGTTCAAAATGTTACGATGCGTGCACCAAAATGAAAATTCATATTTTTAACCGACTTATAAAACAGGAGGAGGTTATCAGTTCGTCGGAATATTTTTATTTTTTTTATTTATTTTTTTATGTATGTTACCGCATAACTTTGGACCACGTCAACCGATTTCGATAATTCTTTTTTCGGAAAGGTAGTGTCTCAGAGGTGGTCCCATACTAATCTGGTTAAGATCCGGTCAGTGGATCATGATATATATATATATATATATATATATTTTTTTTTTTATATGAGAGTTGAAGTCGGGTTTTTTGCTAAAAATTACTTGTTTATTACCACTTCGTCTGCAATTGGAAAATTTTGCCAAATACGTGTGTGCGCTATTGTACAATATGTATACTATTGAGCTATGATCCTCGTGCACCACTTTTTTTATTTGTTCTTTAAAAAGTTACAGAGCGAAAAATAAATAAGAAAAACTCAAAAAAAAAAACAGTATATATTATAACCAAAGGTGTTTTTGTCCATGTCATCAGACCTGCACCGTTCGTTCGATTTTCGAAAGTGAGATGTCAAATAATAGGATGTCAAATAATAGGGATGTGCAGTAAGGTTATTTCTTCGAAAAGAGGTGCCACCAGTTAACAAATTAATTTTAAATTATTAATATTTATATAACACAACCTGCAATAACGCAAATTTGTGTTATTTCCCAATTGCATATGAAATAACACAAATTTGCTTTATTCCATTTCTGGTTGAGCAATAAGACCAACTTTTAAACGTAACAATTGAGTAATAAAGCAAAATAGTGCACATACATATGTAGGTACCCTGCAGTGAAACCCCAAACTAGTCAGGAAAAATTCTAGTTTACAACTGGAATTTCTTGACAGAAACCGAACTAGTTCGGAAATGAGTAGACTTGTATGAAGTAAAAAACGATTTATTCATGCCCTGTTTTATTTGACTTCGACAGTTTAATACAATAAAGTACACAAAATATTATAACTTATAACTTATTTTTAACTAACATCCATATTCAATATTATTAAAAAAGATAAAAATATTTAAGGACGTTAATTTACTCAAAATTGATACACCCCGGCTTTCGGAAAGGTGAAAAACAGATACATATTTAATACTTGCGCCGGGTATTTAATTTTCGGCTCCGCCTGAACTTAGATTTTCTTCCTTGTTTTAAATAAATTCGAGTGATTACATTTGTATGCAAAAAAACGTTAGAAACATCATTTCTCTACTGCTTCGTCTTTAAAAGAAAAAATATTTAAGAAAAAATTGTATTCAATATTTCTTCGTTCCTTACTTCTATATCTTTGAGGATGTTAAGTAAATCTTTGTTCCCCAGTTTTACTTCGTAAATATGGTTTAAGCTTAAGAAGGATCGTTCGTAGGAAGCAAGAAGTTTTGGGCCTATCTGCAAGATTCGTTATACCTTTAGATTGCAAGCATCAATAGCGTCTAGGTATGGTGTTGGACCATGCTCCGTAGGTATATTGGAAAAATGCATGTAATAGGGCATTCGCACGAGGCGATTTTTCAGGCAACTTTTAGTTGAAAGCAAAAATCGCCTCGTCCGAACGGCCTTTCAACTAATCGCTTTCAACAAAGTTGGTCGCCAGCCAACTTTGAGCTCGTTCAACTTTTTTTCCTTGCAACCCTGTGTTTGTTTACATTCTGTATCAGTGTTGGGATATGAAATTGTTGCTTCAGTACGAAATCTATACAAAAAATGTACTTTTCGGCTATAAATTGTATACACTTTTTAATTCGCTCATATATTTTCTTAGTACATTCCCTTCAAGACCAATGATTTTATGGTATTCATGAGAAAGTTTTATTGTTTATGTACATACGTTTACGTATTTTACACTTTTACAAATTGATTCCACGTGCACATGTATTGCATTTAACGCAAATATGTATGCACACATTTTCAGGTATACATCTTAACAAAAAGCATATTTAAGTTATTATTAATGGATAAAACACACATTTTCACAACATTTTCTTTGGATTCAGTACTAAAATTTGACATTTTAATAGAATTTCAAGTGCTTAGCAAAACTTTACGAGAAGATTTGACCATTTATCTTAATATTATTCAATTTTAATTATTTTTTGTAAAAATACGCTTTATATTTTAAGAAAAGCCGTACAAATCCAAGGTTCAAACTTTGTGCAACATTAAAAAAACCAACACACTTTCGTAAAAATTTCGATCTATTTAATTCGATTTCCTAGATTTATTTTGAGTGTGTGGTTTTTTAGGCCATTAAATTTTAATATAACTAAGTTTTTTAAGATTTCTTTGATGAAGGTGTTGCTAATTTCCTCCATATAAAAAAATCGTCGAACACACTTCGTATGGAAGAAAATGGCTGACATCGTCGACAAAACAAAATTGCCAAGTTCAACGGTAAGTCCCAGCTACTTTAAACTTGCACTTTATTATATTAAAATTGAATGGGCTAAAAACTAAAGAATATTAATGAAGCTCGAAATTTTTACGACAGTATGTTGGTTTTTGGATGTTTCGCAAAGATTTAATCCTGGGTTTATACAGTTTTTCTTAAAGAATACATTATAGTTTATAAACAGATAATTAAAATTAAAGAATAATAAAATAAATAGTAAAACCTTGTCAATATGTGAGTGCCGTAAAGGTATTATATTTAAGAAAATTTATTCTTATTTCTTATTCTTATTAATTCTTATAACTAACGAAGTTTTGTTTCTATATGAACCTGACTTTGACATTTTGTTTTAATAAAAATTAGTATCGAAAAGTTTCTTTAAAAATTTGGCTAGGCTATGTTATACTGGTTCTTTCAAGCCATTTTTCAAAACTTACAAAGGTAAATACGAACAGGCGAACTGTGAATTTTCAGAGCTATATATTTTTAGTATTCATTACAAAATTTTACTAAAAAGTACTGCGTAGTAGGAAAGTATATTGTAAATGAAATTGTATCAAACTAGTACAATTGTACCAAAAATGCCAACACTGTTCTGTATACATACTTTTTTTTCTTTTTTACTTTTTTACTCTTATTTTATCTTTCAGCTTCGCTAAAAGCACTTCTACCAACGCTTGGCTTACCAAATTTACGCCAATTGATAAAATTTTGCGATTTAAATTCATTTTCAATAATGTAAATAACGATTCGTGTTGAATCCAAAATCGCCTCGTCTGAATAGGGATGGTAACTTTTTCACTTTCAACTTCTCATTCAACTACGTATTCAACTTTTGTTGCCTGTAAAATCGCCTCGTGCGAATGCCCTATAAAGAAACATTATAAAGAAATTCATAAAACCTTAAATCGTATAAATTTATATTGGGTAAACTTTGTACATCAACTGTCAAACTTTTTATGGAAAGTCGTTTACACATTTCTGATAAATTTCTTTAACGATTTCACTGAATAATCTTGATAAACTGAAGCCAATGTAAATCTACCGCATGTAACTCTGCCGCAAGTGTAAACTAGAGTCCGACCGATTAATCGGCATCGCCATCGGCATCGGCCGATTCTTAGCCGATTCTTTTTACTTTTTCCGCAATTTTAACAAATGTTCATCAAAATTTGAAACAGTTTAATCAGTTTTTTTTAGAATTTTTTTGAGTACGCAGTTTTTAAATTTTATTATAATAAAGTGCACGTTTGAAGTAGCTAGGTAAGTGTTGATTTTTGACAATTTTTTGTTCACGCATTTTCTTCCAAACAAAGTGTCAGGATACTTAGCCAGGATACCAATCTCTTTCCTTTATAAATACAATACGAGTTGTGTCTTTATTGAAGTAGTTAAATGTATAAAAGTATTTAGTAAAAGAACTTTATACTTAAACGGGATGTATTTATTGATTATCACGACTCGCACAAGATGTTGACTCGACGGGATCACACGAACGACTCGCTATTTTTTCGCTCGTATATTGCGTTGCCTCATACTCAGGGTTGCATATTTTAGGCAGGGCTGCCATGTCGGCTGACAAAAGTATGTTTGAAAATTTTTTTGTACGGGGAAAATCCGCAACAACTTCCACAAAAAAGTTCTCAAAAATCAATAGTAAGTCCGAGTTACTTAACATTTGCACTTCATAAAATAAAATTGAATGGGCTACAAAACTGCGTAGTCAGAATATTAAAGAAAAAGTTTGAAATTGTTACTAACATGATTTCTGTTAGATAACGAGCTACATTTTTACAAAAAAAAAAAGAAACATTAAATAAACGAAAGGGAAATAGCCAAAGAATGCTAGAATGTAAGTAGTGTAAGTATTGTTACGATTATCCTTGAATTAATCGCTGAATTTCTAAATCATTCGGGTTCTTTTCACTGGATTGTTAAATTGTTTACGTTACAAAAATACTTTTATCATGAAAAATATACGCTTACTGTTTCTTAACAAATTTTATTCAATACAACACCTTTACAGCCAACAGAAGCTGCATATTTTTACATATTTATGTATGTACATTAGACTGCATCACCAAAAAAAGTTGCGGTTTTTCCGCCGGGATTACAATATTTATTATATTTTAAGACGTCCACCAAAATATTTGGGAAAAATAATAAGATTTAAGTGAGCTGGACCGATTTGAAAACACCTCCAAAACTGGAGTTTTTTATGAATAAAAATAGTTTCGTAAAGAACTTTTTGAAAAAAGTCCCCTCAGATGACAAAACAGATTAAGCTTAAAAAATCTGCATACAAATATTTAAAAATCTTTTCAACGGAATCGTAAGAATGAGATTTTTGATGCTGTTTTTTTACTTTTTTCAAAGATTGATTTACGAAAAACTTGAATAACTGGACCAAAACTATTCTGATTTAGACTTATGGGATCTCAGTAGAAAGGTGTTTTCAAACTGTTTTTATTTTTGTAAAAAAAAAAAAACATTAGTGTCCCAATTCTTTTTTTTTCAAATACCAACACATCTTAATTCAACTTTGAATGACGTTCGTTTATCCAACCTTTCTATTTCATCCTTTGAATGAGTTTATTAGCAAAGAAATAGAAAGGGTGAGAAAATACCTTTCCAATGACACTTCTTAAGTTTAAATCGGAAGAGTTTAGGTTCAGTTATTCAAGTTTTTCTTATACCAATCTTTGAAAAAAGTTAAAAAACAGCATCAAAAATCTCTTCATTACGATTCCAATCAATTTTTTTTTTAATTCTTTTTAAATATTTTTATGCAAATTTTTTAAGCTTAAACCGTTTTGTCATTTGAGGGGATTTAAAAAAAAAAAATTAAGAAAATGTTTTTATTCATAAAAAACTAAATTTTTGGAGATATTTTGAAATTGGTCCAGCTCACGTCTTAAAATATAATAGATTTTATAATTCCAATGGAAAAATAGTACCGATTTTTTTTTTGTATGGGGAGTGATGCAGTCTAATGTACATAAATAAGAGAATAGATTCTTGAATGATTATTTGTTTGTAATGTTAATTTGTTATGTTTTTCTTTTGTTATTATAAAAGTTCATCAAAAAGATTTGTTCTTAAATGAATTTATATTCAGGCACTTTTTTTAAGGAATCGGCATCGGCCGATTCTTTGCCCTAAGGTCGATTAATCGGCATCGCCATCGGCCGAAAATTGGGAATCGGTCGGACTATGGTGTAAACGAAATGAGAGTATGGGGCGTTCATGTAACAGAGCTCTTAAATTTATAAGAATATCTGCTTGATAAAGTTATAGGTTTAGATGAATACCACTAATATTAATTTAATTATCAGTACTAAAACGCGTAGCATTTAAATTTTAAATGTAGAGAATTACCTTGTCATATTTTAACACATGTTAGCTGAAATTTCAAAATGCGTTTTGTCGAAAACGGAAATATTAAAATTGCATCCAGTGCCCACGGATTTCAAGCAGTTTTTTTAATTTTAGAGAAGCGACCATTTTTGGACCTTAATCAAACTACGCCTAATCGTTAATATTAATACATGCTAGTAAAATTCCACTAAGAGCTTAACTACAGTTAAGGGATCAGGTAAATTCAAAAAACGATAGCATGGGGTGATCAGCAAAGATTATTTCTTACTTTTTGCTTTCTTATTTTCGATTGCTTGTACTTAACATGAGCAATTACCCCCTTCGAGTTGTAATCTCCTTTTTCCAAAATGCATTAACTGCAATTAACGCTTGGTGGAAGTGAACTCTTACTCCGGAATCAGGTGCACTAAGGTCTTCTGCGCCGGAGCAGCTCAAGTTTTTCGCTACTTCACTTCAGGTGAATTTTCGGCTGTCACCGTAATTTGTGAAAATACGGCAGCCGGAGGGCCAAATTTTCAGTTTAAAATAGATCACTATTTTTACAGAATGCATTCGAAACTTAGCACTTTTTGTTTTGGTGATTCATGGGCATTGAAAATACAATTTTTCTCTCAAATTGGTAAATTAATTTTATCTCTAAATAGTGTTCGCATTGAAACTCTAAATGATGTAAAACATGCAAAATGTTGAAATATGCAATTTGAGTCCAAAACCTTAAAATTCAAACCAAAGATATGTATATACTAGTATATATGTACTAGTACATATGTACGTCGGTCCCTACGAAGAGTAGCACATTTCACTATTAGCGTGGAAGACTAGCACATTTCATTATCGCGTTGAAAAGTAGCACATTTCGGATTTTTGCGTGGACGACTAGCACATTTCAGATTTTTGCGTGGAAGAGTAGCACATTTCAGATTTTTGCGTGGAAGAGTAGCACATTTCAGGTTTTTGCGTGGAAGACTAGCACATTTCACTATTCGCATGGAAGACTAGCACATTACAGATTTTTGCGTGGAAGAGTAGCACATTTTAGGTTTTTGCGTGGAAGACTAGCACATTTCAGTTTTTTGCGTGGTCTTCCACTCTTCCACTCTTGTAGCATATTTAAGGTTTAAAATGAATCATAAAGGCATTATTTATATTGGAAATTAAGTGCTTATTTTATATTTCTATAATTGTATTATAAAATTCATGAAATTCTGGCGGTATAAAGCGTTTAGTGATCATTTGCTGGAGATCATCCACTTTTATTTTTCTTAAAGGCATTTTTCCCCTTTAAGCTTTATGCAATTCATATTGTTTTATGGTTAACCATTGAAAATTAGTTTTCAGTATGTTCAATGTCAATTAAAATAAAGTTCATTTAAAAAAAAAAACATGTAAACCCACGCTTAAAACTTTGTAGAAGTCTAAAAAAAGCAACTAATCTTCATTCTAATTTCAAACTTATTTACTCAGAAGTGTTAAAATTTTTTTGAGTATGAAGCTTTATAGCCGATTCAATTATAGTGTGATAATGTGCATGTTTCAAGAGCCTTAAAATTACCTTTGAATCTTTTTGCTGCATTTACTCCCATATAACGAATAAACACAATTTATTTTTTTATGGAAGAAAATCGCAACAACGGAAATTTTTAGCCACTTGAAACTTGCACATTAATGCAATAAAATTGAAAGGGCTTTAAATCTATATACTCAAAAAATTCTGAGAAAATAATTTTAAAATTTGGAAGAACATTTTTAGACTTTTTTTTAGTTTTCTACAAAGTTTTAAATATGGGTTTATATAGATTTTTTCAGAGAATGAACTTTATTTTAATGAAAATTCTTAAAAATAAATAAATAAACAAAAGTGGAAAACAATATCACTTTGAAATGAGGTGTTCTTGATATGACTGTATGTACATTAGGGTGGTCCAAAAACAGTAAAGTCGGAATTGTAATGCTCTTACCCCCTAGGATTATTCTATATATAAATAAAAAAAATTATAGTTTAAAAAACTAAAACCTCCCTATTATAATAGCTATTCGTACTGTCATCAGGTATGTAACTTGAGAATAGAAATCGCTGCATCTTTTAGGCGCATCAATATTACATATTTACATCCCGAGCTAATAAAAGGAAGGTAAAAAAGCATACCCATATTTTTTTATTTTAAAATCAAAAAATATTTAGAGGTCGCTCAAAGTGCTCAAAGTTTTCCATGCATTTTTATAAGTATGGGAAAAAACAACTTTTCGTAGAAATGGTATAGAATTCTTGAAAATTAATATTTTTCGATCGGAAAACTCTGGTTATCTTCAGGAGACTTACAATAATAATACCAAATTATTTACTTAACCATTTTTTAATACTAACGAATTTTTATTTGTCCCCCCATTGCATTTTTCGGGGTTTTTGTGGGTTTTTGGCGGACCTATAAATTATAGTTGCGATGAAAAAATGGTTAAATAAACAATTTGGAATCTTCTGCAGATGAAAATATTGTTTGTTTTTAATTCTATACCATTTCTGCGAAAAGTTTTTTTCCACATATAAAATACATGGAAAACTTTGGGCGCTTGGAGCGACCTCTAAATATTTTTTGATTTCAAAATAAAAAATAAGGGTATATTTTCTTCGGTATAGAACAATCCCAGGCGGTGAGAGCATACCAATTCCGACTTTACCTTTTCACTTGAATATTTTGACCACCCTAATGTACATAGATGTTTCTCGTATTTATAAATAGATTCCCTGAGGAAGACGCGAATATGTGCCAAAACAAGTAGGAGCAAAATAAACGTTAATTCTATTTGTAATAAAAGATCGAAAAGCTCATTCACAACATTAAACTTTCAGCTTAGTCGCGGAGAAATAATTATAACATACATGTATGTATGTTGGGTTTTTGTACGGCTGCTGGTACCACTTTGTATAAATTCGCTACTATTCTACGCGACAATCTGAAATGTGCTACTCTTCCACGCAAAAAT
>NW_023458561.1:16430897-16464857 GCF_013731165.1 Rhagoletis pomonella | reverse complement strand
CTATTCTACGCGACAATCTGAAATGTGCTACTCTTCCACGCAAAAATCTGAAATGTGCTAGTCTTCCACGCGAATAGTGAAATGTGCTAGTCTTCCACGCGAGAATCTGAAATGTGCTACTTTTCGACGCGAATAATGAAATATGCTAGTCTTCGACGCGAATAGTGAAACGTGCTAGTCTTCCACGGTAATTTGAGATGTGCTACTCTTCGTTGGGAGCGACGATATGTAGTAGTATTTTAAGGGATTACGTTAGTCCCAAGGACAATTCATACAAGGTGGCGCATCTAGAGCAAAAAACCCATCATACGTCAGATCGATAGAAACAAGAGCTTAGCTTGTAAATATATAACTCGAGATCGGGAAGGCTGGCTGGTGAACAGCGGTTTTAATCATGCGTTTTTATCTATTAAAGATGTCAATAAAAACTGATTACTTAACATACTTCAGATGACTAGAAAGTTTCATAATGGCAGCATTTCTTTATACATTCCGGATAATCTCATTTCACAGCCGGAATAAACAGAATGTGTTTGAAATATACGTTAACATATCATCAGGAACGTTCTCAAGAATAAGTAAACAAAAAAGTTTATTCCAAACGTTCAGAATGAATAAAGAAATTCAGCCAATATTTTATTTGCAGTAAATAACAAATGAGTTCAAGGTTGCCTATCAATTTTTATGGATCCCAGCTCAAGTTGAAATTGCATTGTTGCAAGCAGAATTCAACATAATTCAGTTGGCCTGTCCTTTTTAGAGTAATGTTATAACTACAGCCAACCTATTCGGATGGTCACATCACGCAGGTGGGGGTTTTAACACCCAAAACCCTTACCTGCGTTCGCCCTTGCTAGCATTATCTAGTTTGTGCTAGAATGTTTCAAAGAACATGCTCTATTATTTACAAGTCGTCGATCCGCAGCTTACAAAAACTTGAGTACCTCTAGCATGAGAATCGCCTAGCACGTGCTACGTTTTTTTTCATGCGGCCCAATATTTCAACCATCATTTATCAGTGGCAGTTCAAAATACGCATAGAGTAAAATGTATAATTAACTCGACTAGTGCAGCAGTCTCTTGACTTTGTATATAGTGAAAAATTGCAATATGCGCATATACATAGTACATACATATGTATTCATTTATTCAAATGCAATGGGTAAAAGTTTTTTTTTCTTTTTTGCTATTTACGAAGAAAATGAGATAATAAGAAAACGTGAAGCTTTTATGAGCACATTCACCTATCGCTTAGCCGCGCACACGCACAATAAGGTTGATAGCAAAACATTCCAGGCCGAACGCAAGTCACAAGATAAAAGAAAAACAATAAATAAGCTCGACAAAACCAAATAAGTTTTTCTGTACAAGCAAACAGTTTCATGCAATTAGGTACATATGTATCTATGTAGGTATATCATCAATAAACTCAGGGGTCTAATCATAATCCCCTATCAGGGTCAACTTTGGTTAGACTGATGCTAAATGTTAGACCCCATTTTATTTTTATGTGTGCCATTGCCTTTGGAGCTAAATAAACATCGATGGAAACATCGATGCATCGATGTTTTTATATGAGCTGCTAACATTTATGTTTTTTTCTCAACATCGATTTTTTGCAATTTAAAACCTTCATTTAGGTGGCGCGTAAAAAGGTGAAATTAAGCAATTATTTATAAGTCAGCAAAAATCTTTATAATATTTAAGAGAATTTTAAAACCTTCCTCATTTACATTATTAAATAATTGTAATTAAAGGTTTGCCCACAAGTGACATTAGAGTTTCGAGACACTCCCTTACAAAAGGTTGCACACACACAGTACATTACTAAAGATTCCGATTTTGTCAACAGGGAGCGAGAAAACTGTTTTCTAAGCAAACCTTTTATTATTGAATCATGCCTCATTTATACATATGCAGTTTTTGTTATCGAGCCCTTGAAGCTTCTTCGAAGAGACAAAAGCATATACGCAATTTGTTCTAATTAATTATTCAAGCGGTAGCAAAAATCTTAATAATTTTTAAAAGGCTTTACAAACATGTCTCATTTATGCCTACATATGTACATAAGTAATTTTTGGTCTCAAGCCCTTGAAGGGACAAAAGTAATACTATTTATTATAATCAAGTTGAATATAGAAAAAAAAACTAAACTGTATATTTTAATAGGCACTTTTTATATAATAGAGTTTATTCCCAAGCGACAATGTGCAAAGTGAAAGGCCAAATAGCCTAATTATCAAATTTTGGAAAAACATCGATATTTCAACGATGTTGCCAAACATTGTTCCATTTTGATAAGCTTCAATGCTGGTTATTTTAGTTTTAGTATGTAACTAGCCAATGCCCGCTGGCTTCGCGGCGCCTAATAAGAACTTTTTCGTTGGTCAATTCAAAAGAGAGTTTAAAAGCAAAAATAGTTTGTAAAGTCAAAATGTTTAGTTTAAGATTAAGCGCACTATCCTCCCCACAAATAGGCCAAGAATAGTAACGCTGTGATACCATATGGAATACCAATCCCTGAGCTTTACCGATGGTCTTATTTCCACCTGTGAGATCTCTGCCAAGCATACGTAATCTTTTTCTATGATCTTGCAACTACAACATTTGTCCGATACGCAAGCCAATAAAAGTCCTTATAAGGAAACTCAAGAACACAGATGTGCGTTTTCTATTATAGGAGGCCAAGAATCCACGCTGTCCCACAAGATTAAAAGTTTTCCGGTACATTACTGAATGAGTCGTGTGATCTCTTAAGTATCTTTTAAATGAAGCAATTGATATACCTACGCTGATCTTTCCTTGTTAATTCGCCACTTTTACAATTCGTGGTTAAATTTATGAACTTTTTTCTGGGTAGATGCAAGACCGCATGATCGTGCATGAGGGCGTCAGAAAAACTTAACCCCATCCTTCATTTAGACATCTGAAAACTAAATTCGTATAACTTAAACGTAGGGCCAAAGCAGACCAACCACATGGGGTTTCTATACATTTCGGCTGCAGCGTCATCGATTGGGATATGTATGTAAGATATAACCTCCGATAATTGGACGGAACTCTATTCAAGGGTTTTTGAGTTTATTCCGAACAACGAAAACGGCTATCATTTTATGTATATGGGTATGTAGATAGACATAAAAATCAAAGTTCCAAACTTTATGCAAAATTAAAAAAAAAATGCTTCATTTCATTTTCACTTAAATTTTACCTTTTACCAAAAATTAAAAACAAAGTTACAACAGTTCAATGAGAGTTAGAAATCTAGGAGAAAATGGTTTCACTCGAATGATAATTCTGCGTTTACGTAAACGTATATAGATGCAGCCTTTCCACTTTTCGTCATAAGTACGGTATTGATAACATGTCGCTGTGTAGAATTTCAGGACGTTAGCGTCAGCGGTTCCAGAGATAAGCTATATGAGAAGTTCAGTTTGTATGGGAGGTGCCACGCCCCCTTTTCCAATGCCAACCAGTGTTCGCCATAAGTAGAGTATTTATAATTTATGCATCCGTTATTGGTTCCCCAGATATATTGGTTTTTTACGTTTTTGTCTGTGTAAGAATTTTATGAATGTCCCCGACCCTAGCGCCACCTACCGAGAAAATTTTTGTAGGAATACAGTATATTTTGCTTTGCTGCCTTTATGCTGAAGTGCACATTTAAGATACCTACCCCAAAATGCGCATCAGAGGCATTATTTTTAACATTTATAAGGAAACTGTTCCGATAGATACATTTAGCATACCTGCACATTGGCGATACCTGCCTTAAAAATTGTGCGACTAGTATCAATTATCAAAGAAACTATTACGTTTACCTGCACTGGCCCTACAATTACCTAATTTTACAACTTTTTATTTATTTTGTTCATCTCGCAGAACAACGAAAATGGCTATCAATTTATGTAGTTATATAGATAATTAGATACCATTCGGTAAAAATTTCGCTTGCAGTAATTTCTGCGTAGTAAGTGCTCCGCCACTATTTGGTTTCATAGGCATTCGGATAACTTCCTTATTGAAGTAGTAAAGAAAATTCGCTTAAGTGCCTTTTACGGTTAAGTGCACAAGTTTTTTGTGCAAAGAAGGATGTGCAGCTAAGCAAAATGTACTGTATTTATTTTCAAGGTGTTGGCATATGTTCCGAATTTGAACCAAATTGGTGGAGCCATTTGGTAGTTTAGTGAAATAAAATGTATAGAAAAACATACGTAATTGTAAAACCGTGACGTCTCAAATTTCTTAATTTTATGGCAGCAGCAACAAAAAATGTTGATTTGTTTTTGGTGAAAAGCCTTCCTTAAAGCCTTCCAAAAAAGTGCGATTGGTTATGATTGAACAGATTTAAATTAGATGTCAATAAAACTAAGTTTGTAGTTATATCAAGGCGAAATTTTTAGAACAGTGCGGTGCTAACTCTAAATATGAACAACAAATTTAATACATTGAAATACCTAGGAATAAAGATCGATGATAAACTGGGGGAAAAAATGGATTCTATATTTTCGGTTAGACCTCTAGCAGTATGTATGTATGTATGTACATCGGTGAAAACTTTATTTAATTCCATGCATTAGTTTTTGCGTGATGCGCTTACAAACATACAGACACACAGACAGACAAAAATTCTAAAAATTATTGATTGGCTTCTGTTGATCTTATAAACAAACCCTCTATTAATTTCTCTAATATCTATTTGTACAGATAACGGCCTGTTAAAATTTCATTATTATCAAATACTTTCGTTTGATACCCATTTGGCAACATTCAGGTTTTCTTATAAATTTAACTGAAATCAATTTTTCAAATCGGTTGCAACTAGCTTCAAAAATATTGTCGAAAGTAAGCTTCCTAAATCTCTTTAATTTAATATCCATATTGTAATATTTCATTTATATTTGAAATTTAAATGAATAAAATTTTTCAAACAGGTGGCAGATCCCCTAAAAATATTTTCGTTATTAAAATTGCCTAACCTCTTTAGTGTGAAGTTAGTATCCGGAAACGTACGGAAAGCGACTACAATTTTCGCTAATTTTCGTATCCAAAAACGTGCGGTTTTCTTACCTGACAACTTAGAGAAAACAACTTCAAAATTTTCATTCATTTTCGTATCCGGAAAACATTTGAAAAAGATGATGTCATTTGAATGCAATAACTGTATTTTATTTGTTCAAGCTGGACATTTGAGAGAATGTACGCTTAGGCGACAGAGGCTGAGCGTGCAGAGGATCGTGCCAGTATTTGTTAGCTTTCAGAAGGCACTGGGTTTGAATTCCTCCAGGCGATTGCTTAATTTTTTTTTTTCGAAGATTGAAAAAGCATCTGTAAGGTCCAGAAAGAAAGCGTATTGAACGAAAAATTCAATCAGAAAATTTTCAGACAAACAGGCGAAAAAGTATCCGGTTCACAACCATTTGCGTTACTTGTCTGTACATACGTTTCTGCCGCACACTTCTGTGGAAAACGGATCGTATCCGAAAATGGAATCGCCAAATGGACGAAAAATCGCATTCCATCCACTTTTTTACTTTTTCGGATTTTTTGCTGGCTGGGTACTTATGTATATATATACATATGTATTTACATTGCTGCCTAGAAGATCTTCTTATCAGTGGTGATATACAACAAATCAAATATTTGTTTGCAAGCAGTGTTGCCATTTTGCTGCTTTTGGAGCTAGATTTAGCTCTTTATTTTTCTATTTAGCTCCGAAAATTGGGTTTTACTCCTAGCTCTTTTTTAGCTCCTTTCAAATTTATCTAGCATTTTTTAGCTCCATAAAGTTTTAGTTGTATTTGGTATATATAAGCCAAAACTAAAACGTTGATAAAATGGAAAATTTCGAGATGCAGTGTATCCTGCATAAACTCTTGGATCTAGGTTAAAGAATTCAAAAATTAATTAGAATAAAATCCTTTTTCTGATAGCGCGGATTCTGTTTATCTTACTAATTTTACCTTTGAGGAGAGTTGGAAGTAAAACTTTCCAGAAAAATTTTGCGAAAAAATTATTAAATTCAAATATCTGAAATTACACCCTTTAACATTTTGTAAAGTATTTTTAGTTCACTTTTATAAGTGCTATAGCAACGAATTCGAAATATATGCACCTTATTTTGGTTTTAAAAGATTTTTTCTTATAAAATTCGTTGTTTTTATTAGAATTGCCGAAAACGTAAAAAACGTACGTCAATAAATGCTCAACCTTAAGAAAATATGTAGCTCTTCATTTTAGCTAATAATAATAATAGATTGGCGCTTACACATATGTTAGTTTTTGGCCGAGCTTCTCCTCCGATTTGTGGCGTGCGCCTTGATGTTGTCACACAAAGCGGAGGGACCTACAGTTTTACGCCGACTCCGAACGGCGATTGTATTTTTATGAGAAGCTGTTTTTCATGGCAGAAATACACTCAGAGGTTTGCCATTGCCTGCTGAGGGACGACCGCTGTTAAGAAAAAAACCTTTTTTCTATATTTTTTTTGCGATGTTGCTTTGGCCAGGGTTTGAACCCAGGCGTTGCGGAGTGGAAGCGCGCACTGCTTACCACTACACCACTGCGGCCGACCTTCATTTTAGCTACTATTGGTATTATTTAGCTCTTTTTTTCGACCGTTTTAGCTCCAAACGAAATTTTTTCTCTGGCAACACTGTTTGCAAGCATCTTCACCCATTAGATTGACGCATATATATTTACATACGTATGTACATATATATTTATATATATTTATTTATATATATATATTTACATACGTATGTATATGTGTACACGCGCATACATATAAGCACATATGTGCATAGATGACGGTAACTAGGGTAGCCAACTTATTTTTCAGTTCTTCTTTATTTCCCCTATGGAATTCCCCGATTTTGCTCGAAATTACATAAAATTCTACTCCCACAAAATTCTACTTATTTACAGCAAAAAAATTAATACGTATATGGGTATATGTACATATTGCAGTTTTTTGTTATCATTTTGATTTTAAATGTTATTCATATAAATAAACGAATAAACATCGTGATTAAAAAAAAACCTTTATAAAGTTAATTAACTAATACAATACATATAACAAAATATGTACATATGTATATGTAATAATAAAATATGTATATGAGTGTTTCCAGCGGAAGGTCCACCACGACAAAAAAAATAAAAGTTTTATATCTAACGTATTTACGGGCCGATTTGTCTGCTTTTTAAAATATATACTGGCTATGTAAGTAGAATCATGTTTGCGTAAAATGGTTCCTAGGTGGCGCCAAGGTTGAGATATTTCGAAAAACCGTATTTATGGTCCGATTTGGTTCGAATTTGGCGTATATAGTTGAAACATAATAAGTCATAGATTTCCAACAAATTCACCCTGAATTGGCGGTGGAGTCAAAATATAAAGTATATTCTACATAAAATACATGTTTTATTTGCGTTAAAAATTCATTTAAAAGCAATATTAACAAAAATATAACGATGGAAATTTATGTCACGTGACGCCACGTCACGTCACGTTTCACACTTGGGGTTGTAAAAGAGAATTGAAACAATGTGCATTAATTCAAAAAACTCTAAAAACAACTAGAATTGCTCCAAATCATATTAAAATAAGTTTCAAGGAAATAGCCATCCACAGTTCGCAGAGTTTTGCGATTTTGTAAGAAAAGAAAAAATCAACTTCCATTTTTTGTCACGTAACGACACTCTCTTTAAATGCTTATATTTCAGGACCAAGCTGTTCGATTGATTTCATTTTTCGGTTAAATATATAGCTAATTATGTGCTATACAATGGCCCAAAAAGGTTAAAGAAAACAAATGGTATTCTTTTTTGTATCACATTGAAATCGTACGACTGTCACGTGCGCCACCATGGGAATGCCCATATGTAATTACATTTATGTATCCAAAAATGTGTAAGAACAATTTAACTGAAAATCAATTAAATAAAATTTTTTACTCAAGAGTATATCTATGCAATTCGCAAAGTCGGGGAATTCCCACGAGTTTGCATCCCTGATGGCAACTGATGCTATAGCTGACGCTAAATCAATTGTAAGCAACTAAACCAATAGCATTGGGAGGTCAAAAGCAAATTTGTATTTTCTTATCTAAGGTTAAATTATGGCGAAGCAAATATAACAGTTCGGGCGATTGCGAGCTCACAATTTGACGTTTACGATATATGATATATGTGGCTACATATGTATGCATGTGCTTGTGTATGTTTACGTACCAAGTACGGAAATAAACTAGTTTAAATATCGATGTTCAACCAGTTTTTAACCACCACAACTAATTGAAGATCTGATTTTCTTCCTTGGAACGAACTGTTTACTTTAACATGGCGATGTCCTAGGAAGCAGTCAATTATCCGAAAAAATCGGACCACTATAACATATAACTCCCCTATAATTGATTGTTCAGATATGAGACCTTTCATTATAACTCCTCCATTTATGCAGCTAGGAACATTAAATTTTACACTATTTCCACCCATTATCAACAGAATACTTTCAATGAAAATAACAAAGATCGGGTCACTATAACCTATAGTTCCCATACAACTGATTTTTCAGATTACGATTTTTCGTTATAACTCCTCCATTTATGTAGCTAGGAACATGAAATTTCGCAGTATCCGGTCACTATAAGCTATTGCCTCCGCACAACTGATTGTTCATACCTATATGTATGCATATGGGGTTTTACTTTAAAACTCCTTTATTTGGACATCTAAAACCTTGAAATTTCGTGAGCTATTTTTTAAATAATCATACTGAGAAAATCGTCTAGACCGGTGCTGTCTTATCTATATGTACCACTTATTGTTCAAATACAAGTTTGTCCGAAATAACTCCCTTATTTAAGCACAATGTGTTACCGCTTTACATATCGATCACACACAACTGATTTTTATTTAGATATGATTTTTTAGATACCATGTATTTTTATGTAACAGGGATGTTGCGAATGTGGAATTTTAGACATCCGCGGATGCGAATGCGGATGTTTAAAAGCTAACATCCGCGGATGCGAATGCGAATGCGGATGTCAAGTATTTTTAACTAATAATTTAGGTGGGTTAATTAGGTGATTTAGGAAAATAAAAAATGGAAAATGTAGCATTTTAAATAATGTTTTTTTTTTTTGTTTTAATTTAGTACTTGAATTTAAAAATTTGAATTCGGTTAAACCCTGTTTCTTAAAGTGTCGTTAATCAAACCTGCGCCACTAAATAACTACTCGCTCAAGACGAATAACTTGAAAAACTTGAAACTTGATAAAATTGTAAATTCTCTCCAATAACTCCTTTCTGAGAATTGCATCGGCGCTGCAAATGTCGAATGTATCCTCCTGCCTTTCATCTTCATAATCTAGCAGAATGAAAAGATCGTTGTTTAAACACCGTTATTTTCCATAGAATTCTTCATTCTCACACTTTTGGTTGTTTCAGAATTTGGAGAACCTGTAACATCATCAGCGATTTTCGATTTTAGTTTTTGTAATTCATTTGTAGTCCTTTCTTCTGTGACTGGTTTGAAAAATGTGGGCTTGTAGCGAGGTTGTAAATAGGTGGATATGGTAAAATGTGATTTTCTGGGAATGAAAATTTCGAAGAAAATTCTGTTTGAAAGTCGTGGCTGCCAGCCGAATTAGTTTAAAATCTTGTTATTTTGTTAAAAAGGAACCCCGTTTTTTTATAATAATTTGAATTATTGGAATCACGGATGAAGGTCTCAGATCTGCTTAGTTCCCGGGTGACTTTTTGAAATGGTTCACCTGCAATGAATAGCTTCTAATTAGTTTTTTTTATTAGCTGAGATCGACTTTTCCTAATTGCAGGCAGTCACAATTACTTACTCACCGCTGTCAGTACCATTTCAAATCCGTTTTGGTTTTTCATTCCATGTGTTCAATGTGCTTTGTTATTTTGAGGCAAATGTACGCAAATTTTCAACATATCATTAATATAGTATGGATAAGGCGCATTTCACATTGTGGCTGAAATGCAAAAAAGCCACAACTAACTAAAATCTTGTTATTGCATAAAACGATGTGGGGACTTATGATTCGATGAAATGCATCATAATCTACCAAACAGTGAATTTTGGATTTTTAGTTAGTTACGGCTTTTTGCATTTCAGCGACGAGGTGAGTTACGCCCTTTTCATACTATACTAACGATATATTGCGTTCCAAGTCCCACTCCTCAATAGATATTAAATTCGCCTTGAAATGATTCTTATTTGATTTGGCTGACAACTTTTTCACATTCCATTTTACTTTTATTTCGCTACGTGCAAATTTTGACAATTATCACAAAATTAAAATAAATGTTGTTGTTTTCGAGCACACAGAGGACTTAATCATAATAAGCCGTCTTATGAAAAATAAAATCATTACACTTATGTAGAAAAAAACTAGCGATGCGTCCGGTTTTTTAATGTTCGATAGTTACATAATTCTTACCTAATAAAAGGTTATCTTTTACCGCGCCAATTGTCGATTCTCGTTATAGCTAGACGTTGAACATTTCCGCTGGAAATACCTATGTAAGGATTTTACTCTTTGACTTTAAATTACAAAAGAGGGGGGATTTAGGGGGACAGTTTTAACGTAGCATGTCCACAGGCCAAAGATATTAGCTTAAATTTTTATTTTGTTTGCCAGATAAACGTTTCATAAGTGCATTTGCACAATATTCGCATTCGCAAAAGCTCCGCATTGATTATTGCGAATGCGAAAGCGAATGCGAATGTTAAAATTAATGCGGAAGCTCCGCGGTTGCGAATACGAATGCGAATATTCGCAACAACCCTGGTATTAACTCCTCTATCTATGTATGCGGATAATATAAAAATTTTGTTTAGCTCCCAAACGACTAATTTCAAATGCAGTAATCTGTTAAAGTAATATTTTGTGATGTTCATGAAAGGTATGTACCTTAGGCATAGCCGGATACAGCATTGCGCTTACTGTTTTTTTTTTTTGTGTTAATTTATTATTGATTTAGCTTGCGGTGCTGGCATTGCACCCTCAACATATAACATTATCAACATTGGAGCGTAAATGGCATTTGCTGCCAAAAATTGGCTCAATCTTTGCGATTGCTTTATAAAAAAGAGAACCATTTTGAAATATGAGTGTTTTTACTATCTAGAAAATAATTTATGCCACCTCACTACGCGGTTTTGCATTTTGTTTATACGCGGTTTTGTACTTTAAATGACGATATGTATGTATGAATTAAACAAATGAACCAGCGACAACAAAGATGTGTACCGTAAGGGAACGTACCCATACTACGTGACCCACTTTTTGCAATTTTTAAAAAAAAAACTACTGGATTTGTTCGAAACCCGGCACTCGAGAGTTTTTGGGGTCGCCGATTATGAATCTGAAGTCAATTTCTTTGAATACAAAATGGCGGATCCAATATGGCGATCAAATTAAAAAAATGTACTAAAATTTAAACGTTGGGACTGAACGTTTTAAACATTTTCAAGGGTTAAAACACGTTTCCAGTGGGTTTCTGGGGTTGCTTATTACGAATCTGATATCAGATTTACAAAATTCAAAATGGCGGTTAAGAGTTTCAAACAAATCCAATCATTTTTTTAAGTTGGTCGCCATTTTGGACGCACCATTTTGAATTTGGAAATCTGACATCAGATTCGTAATCAGCAACCCCAGAAACCCACTGGAAACGTGTTTTAACCCTTGACAATGTTTAAAACGTCCAGTATAAACGTTTTAATTCTAGTACTTTTTTTAATTTGATCGCCATATTGGATCCGCCATTTTGAATTAAAAAATAATTGACTTCAGATTCGTAATCGGCGACTCCAAAAACTCTCGAGGGCCGGGTTTCGAACAAATCCAATCATTTAAAAAAAAAATTTACCGCCATTTTGGATCCGCCATTTTGAATTTCGAAAAACTGATTAGCAACCCCAGAAACCCTCTGGTAACAAGTTCCAACCCATGACAATGCGTAAATCGTTCAGTATCAACGTTTTAATTTTACTAATGTTTTTTCGAAAGCATATTTTCGGGAACTAGACCCATTCTAGTTGTCCAAGACAGGTGTGTAATTAAGGGAAAGTCCCCCAATAATACCAGAGTAATGATATGTAAACACCACATTTTTAGCTACATAAAAAATTGAGAACATCGACGTTTTTATAAAAAACCGAACAGCGCGACCTCTAAGAATTTTTTTTTTCAAAATAAAAAAATACGTGTCTCTTTTTTTATCACCAATAACAATATTCTGATGCAGCGTTTATGAAGTGTTTTTATGAACCACTCTACGCTCTACTATCTATCTATATTAATAAAAATGTTGTGTTCGTATGTCACGGTCGTCAAAACTCGAGAGCGGCTGAACCGATTTGAATAATTTTTTTTTTGTATTGTTCGGTATAATACCAGAACCAATGATACCACAAAAAATTGGAGGTTTGCCACCTATTGGAAAATTTTTAAACCCAAATATATTGATAAAATAAATAAATTAATACAATATGGGTATCGAACTAAAGCGGTTTAAGAAAGATAACTGCTGGAAATATTTTTGATAAGGGTTGCCACTTATTTGAAAATTTTAACACAGTCCAATTGATGAAATAAATGAAATATTGTCATGTGGGTGTCAAACTAAAGAGTTTTAAGAAGGCTTACAGCTGAAAATATGTTTGAAAAGGGTTGCCACCTGTTTGTAAATTGAACTAAAGTACAACGATAAAATAAATGAAATATTACAATATGGGTCTCAAAGTAAAGAGGTTTTAGAAAGATAACTGTTGGTAATAATTTTGAGAAGGGTTGCCACCAATTTTAAAATTTTAACTCAGTTAAATTGATAAAGTAAATGAAATGTTGCTATGTGGGTATCAAACTAAAGAGCTTTAAGGGGGCTTACAGTCGAAAATATTTTAAAGGGTTGCCACCTGTTAAAATTGTAGCGCAATTTAATTGATAAACTAAATGATATATTACAAAATAGATATTAAATTTAAGAGGTTTAAGATAACTGCTAGAAATATTTTTGAGTAAAATTTCCACATCCTAAATTTTCAAAGATGTGGCAATTTTACTCAAAAACTCAGTTATTTTGATAAAATAAATGAAATACGGTAATTTGGGTATCAAACTTTAGATTTTTAAGAAGGCTAATAGCCGAAAATATGTTCGAGGAGGAGGGTTGCCACCTGTTTGAAAATTCAACCCAATTTAATTGATATAGGTATCAAATTAAAGAGGTTTATGAAAGAAGACTTTTCGAAATACTTTTGAGGAGGGTTGTCACCTATTTAAAAATTGTAAGTCAGTTAAATTGATTTAACAAATGAAATATTACAATGTGGGTAGCAAACTAATGTGTTTTTAAAAGACCTACAGTAGAAAATATGTTTGAGGAAGGCTGCCACCTGTTTGAAAATTTAACTCAATTAAATTGGTAAAATAAATGAAATGTAACAATATCAGTACCTAACTAAAAGCATTTGAGAAATCTATATATATATAAATGTTGTGTTCGTATGTCACGATCGTCAAAACTCGAGAACGGCTGAACCGATTTGAATAATTATTTTTTTTTATTGTTGTTTATAATACCAGAGTCATTCTTTTATAAAAATTTGGAGGGTTGCAACCTGCTTTGAAAATTCTATACTCAATTAAATTGATAAAGTAAATAAAGTATTATAATGCGGGTATCATATTAAAGAGATTTAAGAAAGATGACTGATAGAAGTATTTTTGAGGAGGGTTGCCACCTAAATTAAATGTTACAATATGGGTACCAAACTAAAAGCATTTGAGAAATCTTAATTTAGAAATACTGGCAATAGGATTATGCTCTATCTAAAAGTAAAGACTGCAAATATTGGAACTATATGAAATATTACATAATTCGTTCCAAACAAAAAGTGTTAGGGAAAGCCTTACTAGAGATTTATTTTATGTTTCCACTTATCCAAAGCCGAACAGTTCAAATGAAGAAAGAATTTACAAAATCTTATCAAACGAAGTGATCATATTATCAACGAAGAGGTGGTATACAAATTTCGCAATGAAAAGAAATAATAAAAAACTACAGATACAAATGAAAAAATAATAAAAATCATACCTAACGAAAATATAAAAATCTCCCATGAAAGCTGTTCAAAAAATCCGTAATGAAAACTTAAAGTTGGTGTCACCATTCCCTAACATTATAAAGTAGTTATCTTTTAGTCATAAACAACTTCACTTGGGGTCGCCATAGCCTACTACGTACTATATTGCGAGTAAAGAGAATGTGCCTGCTTTAGCGTTGAGTTTTTCCGACTTTCAAATATCTAAGAACCCTGCAGTGAAACCTCAAACTAGTCAGGAAAAATACTAGTTTACAACTAGAATTTCCTGACTGACACCGAACTAGTCCGAAAATGAGCAGACTTTAACCAAGTACAAAACGATTTATTCGTGCCCTGTTTTATTTGATTTAATATAATAAAGTACACAAAATATTATAACTTTTATTTGGGTATATTGTAAACAATTAAATCGAGTACATATTCAATTATACCAGACCTGTTAAATAATGATTATGAATTAAAGCATGATTAAATACAAATATTAGCACCTTTTTAATGGTTAAAAATTAAATACAAGTTGTTAATTAATCCATTAATTTTAATTACATGATTATTTTGTTATTTTTGATCATTATAAATTATTTTTGACTTTTTTTAATTACACGATTGGATAATATAATTATTTGATTAATTTCCAGTATCAATCAACAAGCCAAAGTACATACAGACAAAAATTAAGAATATTTAATAACTGCTTGAATTATTTATTTATTTTATTCTTATCTCAACTTTATTCAAATCTCAACTTTAAACATTTTATAAACTTTTAAAAATAAAATATTGAAATGTGCAAAGTTAATGAATTTATTTTAGTGAACGCTTTTATTTTTATTTTAGCTCACTCAAAAATGATCGAAAGAGTTCATTTTATTTTTAACTAAAATGTTTTCTTTTCCATATTCAATATTATTAAAAAAGATAAAAATATAGTATTTATTGTACCTGAAAGCTTTTACTTTAATATCATTTAATGGAAATTGCGTTTAAATTTATGTCCGATAGTTTGAAATATTTATGTATTTATTTTTCCTATTAATTAATACTCAAACACTTAACACTTATTGTTGGCGAATCTAAGGCGGCTAAATAAAAATGTGTAATGTATAAGTGTTCTTGATTAAAGTTTTTTTTTTGTATAGTCATGAATTAAATTTATTTTTTGACTTCCAAAGTAGTGGTTTTGGTCCATAATTGGAGTAGTATTTTTCTGTCTATTTCGAACTAGTACGAGACTGGTATATTTCTGACCGAAATCTGACAATTGCCATCTCGTAGGACATCCCCACGTTAAAAATACCAGTTGATTGCATGGAAAAAAGACAGTTGGCTGACTAGTTGGGCATGCGGTTCGTACTAGTTGTGAGGTAGTTTACAACTAGTTCATTTGACTACAGGGAATTTAACAAGGGCGTGTAATTTCTGGCGTATGCCAATAACATCGACATCATCGGTAACAAAAACCTCGAAGTCTCTCCTGCCTTTTCCAAGTTGGGTAACGAAGTAAAGCGATTGGTTTTGGATATCAACGAAGACTCGCGCCTAGGCACCAACGTCACTGTTGCCAGTTGTAATTTCGAGAAAGTAGACAATTTCGTTTAGTTAGAAACCAGCATAACACCGATAATAATGTCGGCATCGAAATACAATACCGAATTACTGTAGTGAACAAGAGCTACTTTGGACTAAGTAGGCAATTTGCGAGTAAAATTCTCTCCGGACGTACAAAAACTACACTATATAAGTCACTCATGATGCCCATGCTGGTATATGGCGCAGAAGAATGTACAATGACAACATCCGATAAGGCGGCACTTGGAGTATTCGAGAGAAAGATCTTACGGAAGATTTAAAGGCCCCTACGTGTTGGCGACGATGAGTACCGCAGACGATGGAACGATCAGCTATATAAGCATTACAGCGGTTCCGTTGGCTTCGCCATATCGTTCGAATGGGAACCGCGTTTTATGTCTAAAAGTGTTCGACCCGCAATCCGCTGGTGGTAGAAGAGGAAGAAGGAGGTGCCCACTGCAATGGAAAGACCAAGTGGAGAAGGACTTGGCTTCAAGTGGAATTACCAATTGGCGTAAGTTGGCACAGAGAGAAGCAGCTGGCGTGCTTTGTCCAATTCAAATGATAAATTATCTTCTTATTGTATGCGCCAGGCGGAACTAGGTTAACATTCTTTATAAGATTGTGGCAACGGTGCGATGAAAAAATTACATAACCGTAGCTCTCGCTTCGTCTGGAACATCTGCTATATTGTTACCAGGTGGAAACATTATCATTTAGCTCTTATGCTGCCATTGAACATACAAATCATCGAAACTCCCACGTGCAATATTTCCAGAACATCCGGTGTGGGAAAAGTAGTTATTAAAAAAATCTAAACTCATTGTTTGGGATGAGTGCACGATGGGACATACAAAATCGGTGCGAGATTTCCGTAGAAATGTTCAGCTATTCGGGAATGCATTGATATTGCTCGCAGGAGATTTTACGCAAACATTGCCTGTAATTTCTCGATTGACACCAGCGGGCGATATAAATGCATGCCTGAAATATTAAACATTGTGGCAAGACGAACATACATACATTGCAGTTGAGTACGAATATGCGTGTCCAACTAAAGAGCGATTAATCTGCCTAGGTATTCTCGCGAAAATTACTGAACATAGGGACCGGAGAGCTGCAAGTCAATGAGAGATTAGGACGAACTTTATTGCCCGATAATTTTTGTAACTTAGAAACATCGAAAGGAGAACTGATCGAAATAATGTTTCCGGATATTCAAATTAATTATAGGAATCATGATTGCCTCAGTGAACGAGCTATTCTTGCCGCGAAGAATAAGGATGTCTATCAACTCAATAATGTTTTTCAATCCAGGATTCGCAGTGATGAAATAACATATATGTAAATATTGTGGAAACAAATGAAGCAGTTAATTATCTAACTGAATTTTTTCGACTGATCTTCCAGGGATTACCCAATATACTGAAATTGAAAATAGGTGTGGCAATTATCATGTTGCGGAATATTAATCAGCCAAAACTCTGCAACGGCAAGCGACTCGCAGTTAAGAAATTGATGAACAACTTCACTACGTAAATATTTTAGCGTGGCCTTTCAAAGGTGAAGAATTGTCATGTTTCCGACCGATACACCATTTCAATTTAGAAGCTGGCAAATCCCAATTCGATTGGCATTCGGAATCATAATCTATAATGATCAAGGTCAACCTTTGGAAAAGTATGGTTTAGATTTAGATTCCGATTTTAAACCACATGGACAAATATATGTTGTGTGTCGGCAAACCAGATAGTCTTGATATCTACGTAGAGAATGGAAAAATGAAAAATATTGTGTACCTACAAACAGGTATTGCAAAATCAAACTTATCTGAAACGTATGCTTTGTTTCGTTGATCATTTATCATCCATGTAAGAGGAATATGCCACAGCAAAGCGTGGCAGGGTACAGCTAGTATGGAAATAAAAAACGTAAAACCAAACCATTTCAAAGAATGTATTTTTGACATTTGTTTTGGCGAAGAGCTTACGCATGGCTATGATCTTATTAATATTCTTAGTATAAAATTTAATATTGTTGCTACCATCACAATATTTTTCTGTACTTTATCTAATTAGATATTAGTTGAAGTTAATTTTGTAATTATTATTTTTTGATTATTTGTACACTAAAAAGACCTCGCGTTATACTGTACTCAAGATGTTAATAAATTGAATTGAATTTGTTGACTTTAGTGGCTTCCTGGCGGCATACATATGTATAATTCATTTTATAGGTAAATTTCTATTTATTTTTTTTTTTATCTATATACATATATATAAGTAAATGAAATGTCTTTCGTATGAGCGCGATGCCTGACCAAATGGCTGAACCGATTTCAATTCTGTAAAAAGTACTTTTTTGGTTCGTCTGTGTGGAAGGTTTGTTGATTTAAAGAAATTCAAAACTCTTTGTTGTTGTTGCCAAAAATTTAAGAAAGCTGAGACGTCACGATTTCACAATTTCATAGAGTTTTCCGTATATTGAATGTCACTAAATTACCAAACGGCTCGACCGCTTTCGCTCATGTTTGGCACGTATCTGACATATCTGACCTTAAAGGGAAATACTCCGACTAAAAATGTAATCACTAGATGGCGATGGGGTCGGGATATTTCTTAAAATTGAAATTAGGTGCAGATTTGGCTGATATTTAGAACATTTGTTAGCAGTGTTGCCGTTTTGGTTACTTTTAACCAATTTTGGTTATTTTTTTCTTGCCTGTGAAGTTGTTAATATCTTTCCCATTTTGGTTATTTTTAACATTTACTGTAGTTTCTAATTTTTGTATACATACAATAATTAAATCTTTGAAAAATAGTGTAAACAAATACATTTATTCTGCTCAATATTGGTTATTTAACTAAAGTTATTACTACTAAAATGGCAACTCAAGATTCGACTTATTCCGATAATAATCATGTGTTTACATATGCAAAAGAACATGTAAAAGTTCGAGGGTGCAACTATTATCGGGTCCAAAGAACGTAAATCTATAAGAAGAGACAACACGTTATAATTGTAACGAGTCATTTCTTGTCGGGTCGTATCTTTAATAAATCGCGGTGAATTAATCGCCAAGCTTTTGAAACGGCCCCGTAGTTACACCGTTTCTTTGTTCTTTGCACACACCTACATAATATGTATGTGCCTGAAATGACATTTGAGTAATATGAGAGTCATTAAAAAGCCGCGAAAAATTATTAGAATTCCGCGCAAAATTGGTGTTTCAAGTTAATTTATACGGGCTCAATTCTATGGATAAGTGAGAAAAAATACACAATTTTGGTTTTATTTTGTATAATATGTATTTCCAAAAAACTTTTCAATTAGGTACGTTATAAGACATAGGCCAGCAACACCTGTCGAGGTTGAGGAGAGTAGCAGCAGCAGTGGCAGCCCCAGCAGTGAAACCAAGTGAGAATATTTAGAATCATTGTATTAATATTACTTACATATGTATGTATTTGTTTTATAATATATAGAATACAGAATATACATGGTCGCCTAAAGACTACTTCAAATGAATACATACTCAGATAGTACATATATAAATACCTCGTATATGCGGAATCCTATACCACGTCATGTATGTACAATAAAAAAGGGATTTGGTAATTATTTTTCCATTACTGCTTACTTTATTAATTTAAGTTAAGATTAATAATAATAATCTTACAGCAAGTAGGTTCAAGGGAAATACCATTCCACAGTTTTGAAAAAATCGGTTTTTCGCGCTTTTGTAAAATTTAGTTACCATCGTATACGCGATACTGCGTTTGGCGTATACGAGGTACTTCGCGCTGAGCGACGATATAGTTCAATGCAGTCCAATTTTTAATTGTTTAATCTTAATTAAAAAATATTTACAATGTGGTTGTTCACGCTGATTAGGTATTTCATTGATTCTTACAAAGAAGTTGGAAACTGTGTACCTATGTACTTATTTAAAAACGTCATTTAGAGTCTGGTAATGTTTACGAAGATATTAACATACATATGTACCTAATACGGGAAGCCTGATTTTCTAATATATGTATTTATATATATATACTTATATATGAATGTATTTCATTTATTTTCAGCCTTAAAAGGATTTACTTTTCAAAAATGCAAATAAAAATTGATTTTCTTTGGTTTGAAAAATTTGTCTATACGTACTATATAAAAGAGTTTGTGATTACCTGAGTTGTTAATCTAATAAAAAAAATGGTTATTTTTCCTTACATTTGGTAACTTTTTCGTCAAATCTTGGTTAGAAAGTTCTTTGAGCGGCGGCAACACTGTTTGTTAGCCAATTGAAAAGGAATATTTGGACTAAAAAATTACACGGTAGGACGCGCTGGGGCCGGGTTATTCCTAACGTTCTTATACAGTAGGAGAATGATGGGTATATCTACATATATATGTATATGCGTCACAAAAGAAGGTTGAAACCCCTTATATCTCTTAAACCAACTACGCTGGGGAACTGAACTTCTCATATCGCCTATCTCTGGAACCGCCATATGCTAACGTCCTAAATATAGATAGGCAAGCATCATTCGACTGGATTTCTCCTAGATTTTTAAATCGCATTGAGCAATTGTTACTTTCTTTCAAATTTTTGGGAAAAGGTAAAATATTTTGTGAAAACTTCGAACAATTTTTGAATTATGAAATTTTAATTTTTATAAAATTCGTTATAGATTGTCCTATCTATATACATAAAATGATAGCAGCCTTTGTTCTTGGGACTAAACTCAAAAGGCACTGGACAGAGTTCAGTCAAGCTGTCGGAGGTTATACCTTTCATGATCCTATTACCTATAGACTAACCATAGAAAACTCGCTTGGTGGCTCTGGAGTCGAGTCATTTATAAGTATATTTATTTATTCACCGATTTCGTTCAATTTCGCGATGTCAGCCACCTGTATGATGAATTCGTTTGCTAAACATGGAGCAGCTGTATGGTCGAGATATTTATAAAATCCTTATTTTTTAAACAACCTGGCTGAAATTCATAATGCGTATTCATTTCATGATAAGCAATGGTTTTGCAGAAGGATGGCACTGCAGCCGTAATATATAGAAAACCCATGTGTTTGGGCTGCTTTGGCCCTATGTTTAATTTATACGAAATTACTTTTCAGAAGGCTAAATGAAATTGTGTAATCACACCTTTGTCTGACGCCCTCATACAGCCTTAATGCGATCTTGCATTTACCTCCGATTAACGAAATTGCTCAGGGCGGCCATTATTGCGGCAGTATGACTCAAAGAACCCAGTTCATAAATATTAAGACGAATTGTAAAAGTGGCGAATTGACAAAGAAAGATTCGACCCCATCCGTCCAAGAAGGAAAACGGTTGGTATATCAATGGCTTCATTTAAACGATATTCAAGAGATCCCAAGACTCATTTAGCCGATGTATGCGAAAACTCTCCATTCTGTTGGGTAGCGAGGATTCTTGGCCCTACTATAACAGAAAACGTTCACCTGTGATCTAAGGTTTCCTTATAAGGACTTTTATTAGCTTACGCATCGTACCAATATTGTAGTTGCAAGATCAAAGAAGATTATGTACGCTTGGTAGAGATCTCACAGGTGGAAATATTTAAGACCATCGGCAAAGCTTATGCATCGAAAGGGATTAGTATTCCATATTCCATATAATCGTTTCAATTTTTTACTTTACATACCGTTTTTCCTTTAAAGGCTGTTTTTACATTGGCCCACGCAAAATTTCTTATTAGGCGCCGCTAAGCAAGCGGGCATTGGCTAGTAGTATATAAAATATCTTTCCAAAAATACCAAACACTTTTACATTGCAGCAAAAAAATTTTCGATTTTTGCCCACTAAGGAGACACTGTGCGTTTGCTCGAACGAAAACTAAAATATTATTTACAAGTAAAAAAGTATAAGTTCGGGCGAAACCGAACTTTATATACCCGGCGCACGTATTAAATATCGTTTTCTCACCTTGCAATAAACTGCATGATAAGCAAGAGTATTTTTTCGATAATATGCTATGATAGTTATATTGAAATAATTGGACACACGGTACACTTACACTTAAGGCTATACGGTAAGGCTATACACTCCATATACACTTTTGTAGTTTACAAAAATCAGTAATCTTGTATCTGGTGAAGATATTGTTGTAAGTTGGCGTCTTTAGTTATTGAAACATCGGTGTTTTCTTCGTTATGAAATTTACCGTTATATGGTAAGTGTAAGTAATTTTATTCTGATTAAAAAAATTTTCAACATATTGCTGTTTTGTGCCAAGGTTGATAAATGTGCCAAGTTCGGTATAAATTGATAATCCGGTTACCGAGATACACATATCTGAGCGTAAGTGGGCGGTGCCACGCCTAGTTTCCAAAAATTTCCCTAAGCATCATTTTCATTGTATATATCGATTTTGAATAAATTAGCTTAAATAGCTACTAATTTATCGCAATTTTCGTATTTCTCTAAATTGCCGTTATATGGGAGGTGGGCGTAGTTCTTGTCTGATTTCAAAAACTTTCAACGGGTTTCTTAGCTAGGCCGTTAGCAATGTTCGCACCGTGTTTGGTGGGGATTGCTGAAGGGACTACTGAGATACGGCATTTCATCATACGTGGACGGTGCCAGGCCCATTTTCCAAAAATTTCATAACTGTTTTCTTTTATGCCCAAATGCTTCTTCGCATACCAACTTTCAACAATTTTGATCGAGTATTTGCGGAAATATCGTAGTTTTTGCATATTTCGAAAATACCGTTATATGGGAGGTGGGCGTGGTTATTGTCCGATTTTGCCCATTTTCAATCTCAACCTACCTCGGATAAAGGGCAATCAACTTACCAAATTTCGTTGACATATATTAATTTTTTCTCGAGTTATCGTGTAGACGGACAGACGGACATAAATTAAGAAAAAACCGGATAAACCTGTTTTATTTTACATAGGTTTCATACAGTGAAAATGATTATGTTGGTATGAAGTAATGACCAACAATTACAGTGAAATCCGCTTAAGTCCCCTCACGCATAAGTTCCTAACCCGCTAATTTTTTAATGTAATCTAAAGAAAATCCCTATCATGAGTACCTCCCCGTTTATTTATTCAACCCGCCTAAGTACCTGACTTCTTCGTTCCCCATTTACCATTCTACTTATAGTTGTCCCCTTTCAAGTGCTCTTTTAAGATTCCTTATGAGGTATCATTGGAAACGTATTTCGCACGATTTTTATTTCTTACCAATTTTTTTTTTCAAATATCAATACATCTTTATCCAACTTGGAATGACCCTCATTCATATTACATCTGTCTTCAACACTTTGAATGGATTTAATGGAAATCGTGAGAAATACCTTTCAATGATACCCCACAAGTCTAAATCGGTTTATGTAGTTTTGGCTATGCTATTCAGGTTTTTCTTAAACCAATCTTTGAAAAGTTCAAAACAGCATCAATGTATTATAATCCCGCTGAAATTTTTGTATATAATTTTATGCAAATCTTGTAAGCTTTAACTGCTGTCATCTGAGTTGATTTTTTTAAATATTCGAAAAACTATTTTAATTCATAAAAAAACTAAATTTTTGGAGGTATTTTCAAATCGGGCCAGCTCATTTAAATCTTAATATAAGAGATTTTATAATTCCAATGGAAAAACAGTACTGCTTTTTTTATGGGGAGTGATGCAGTCTAATATTACCAGTAAAGTAATTCGGTTGACATGGAATTTTTCCGCAATAACGACACAATTAAAATTTTCATGTTTTTGAGTTATATAGCCGACTATATTAATATATAACAAAATTTTTCTGTGAGAAATCGACACATGTTACTTGTTACTAATCCGGCAAGAGCGCAGTTGTGCCATTTTCCTGAAAACCGCATCAAACAACCCTTGCTACCTAACAGTGGCACATGTTCCATATTTATTGTAAATATTGGCATAAGTCAAAAACTATCGACAGTGACGCTTTTATGGAAAATATCGACATCTTTCGTTTTGTGTCCTTGTTCAGTAATATCAGTGGATTTATTTTATATTTTCCGTGTAATCCTTACTAAATATCAGAATTTGAAAACTTACAGATCTTCCCTGCCAAACACCTTCAAACAATCCAAATTAAGTACGCTCCAAGATATATTATTGCTAAATTATGAAACGCAAAATCTTTAATTGGCTATACTGAAAAATATTAAATGTTGAATTGTGTCGTTATTGCCGAGGACTATCGATATGTACTAAAGCACTGCAAATAACCAGCAGAAAAAATCTTCACATGAATACTTGAGTATATTGATTGGATTCAGTAGTAATAAATCCAACCATTTAAAAAAAATGGATCGCCATTTTGGATCCGCCATTTTGAATTTTGAAACTCTGACATCAGATTCATAATCAACAACCCCAGAAACCCACTGGAACGAATTTAAACCCTTGACAATGTTTAAAACGTTCAGTATCAACGTTTTAGTTTTAGTATTTTTTTTTTTATTTGATCGCCATATTGCATTTAAAAAAGTTTATTTCAGTTTCGTAATCGGCGACCCCAAAACCTCTCGAGTGCAGGGTTTGGAAGAAATCCAATCATTTAAAAAAAAATGGATAAAGAAAATTGAAAACATCAGCGTTTATATAAAAAACCGACCAGCGCGACCTCTAAAAAGAACTTTTTTTCAAAATAAAAAAAGACGCCTGTTTTTTTATCACAAATAATAATATTCTGATGTAGCGCTTCTAAATTTCCAAAAAGAGTGTTTTTATGAATCACTAGCAGACCCGGCGAACTTCGCCCCGCACAAAATATTTTTTTTATTTTTTTTATTGAAACTTTTGGTCGAATATTTTCACGTTAACGATTTCCATTGGCACGTACATCGGCTAAGATTATGGTTTGATGGTCGTTTTCTGCCTTAAATAACCTAACGAACGCGTTATGTTTGTGATGAAGTTCTTGAAATTCTCTAATTGTGAAACATTTCATAGAACGAATTTGTTTTTTTGCGTCACCCGAAATTGACTTGCATGCGTTTGCATTTGATTTCATTGAGCGAAACGTCAAATCAAAATGTCACGCAGAACAAAAATTGGAAATTGAGTTAGCTTCATACGCACGCCGTTCAATTTCGGTTGATCTCATACAAGTTGCATGTGCATGAGAAATTTTTGACAATAAATTGGCGGCGTGCGTGAATATTAGGTTAGCCTGCATCGTACAGTTCCATAAGTAAAGTAACTCTTCTTCTTACCGTTTTTTCTGGCAGGCTGTAGGTGTGTTTTTGGCAGGCTGTAGGTGTGTTTTTGGTTATTGTATTGGTGTTTTTGGTTCAGTGTGTTAGTGTATTTTGAATAAATTGTAATAGAAATAAATGAAATTGTAATAGAAATGAAAGAAATTGTAAAAGATAAGAGCACATGCCAAAAAACAGGTGATCTCAGCTGTAGGCATATTTTAGCAATCAGCTGATAGTGTTTTTACTTATGAAACTGTACGATGTTAGCCTGTTATGCCTTGGTTTTACCTAAGGCGTATTAAACAAGGTGTGATTGACAACTCAGTGCGGCTCTCTTTTAAGGTACTATAATGTCAAAAAGTATAAAAAAAACGAATTAACCCTCAGGGATGCATGTATCTTGTCAGCACTCATACCGTTGGCTTTTATTTTGATTATAGTTTTGTTTTACTTACATTACGTGGAATATATATATTTTGTCAATAAAATAAAACAAATTGTTTATAAAATCGTTTTAGCAATTTTCTTGTTTTTAATTGCTCAAGTTTTATGCTTTTGTGCGTTTATTTTTATATTTAAATTTTTTATCCTAAACATTATTCGACACTTATCAAAGTATGATTTTACATTTGTTTCCAATTATATATGAGAGCTTAGCTTTAACAATTTTTAAATTAAATTTTTTTCATGCTAAAAAGTTTGGGTATAAACGAGTCGTTTGAAAGTGCTTGATTCGGACGGACAACAAATGAAATCACTTTCCTTGAAGTAATTTTCACAAACGCGAGATGAATCACATTACATTAAATATTTAAGCCAAGTCGGACGTACTTACTTATTACCAAACTTTAAATGTACTTACTTGTTCTCCTCGGCGGTTTATCTCTTAACAATTTCACGTTTATTAAGAATATTTGTTGCTTGAAAAATTTTTGTTTACATTTTTTTTTTAAACAAATTCAAATTTGAAAAAAAGTATTTTCAAATGGGTTAACAATTCATTTCAATTTGACATTATAGCCTGTTTCTTATGAGATCAGTGTCAAAATCAGTCACACTTTGTTGAATACATTTTGGTTTTACCTTACGAACAGTGTTGCCAAACATGGGCTTTTCCTACCAAAACTGGTAGGTTTTTTTCCATTTGGTAGGTTGGGAGGCTCGATTGGATTTTGGTAGGTTTTGGGACTACGAGTAATAGTTATTTGAGAAAAATAGAAAATATGTATCTCCAAACATTTTAGCAATTTTTTTTACATAAATATTTCACCGGCGCGTTTGTATAACGGCGGCCGCAAACATGATTCCTCAGTACAAACATGTACCCTTATTATTGCCAATATACAATACGAACATCCATATATACTTTATGGCGTACTTAGACCAAGATTCCAGGAAAGTCTGCCAATGGGCAACCATAGTCTGGGCGGAGGTCTTCGCAATCGAAGTCTGTGTTCACGAATTTTATCGTAGAAGGCAATTGAAGCCAAAATAAATATGATGTCAAATATTCAGGCAGCGTTAGAAGCCTTAGAGTCTTTTAAAACGGCATCAAGGCTTGTGAACTCTTGAACCACCTGGGAGCCCACGATAGCGTACCGTTGTGGAAGGTTCAGGGACATGAAGGGTTTGAAGGCAACGAAAGGGCTGACTGTCTTGCAAAGAGTGGAGCCCAAATGCGTTTGCATGGTTCCGAGCCTTTCTGCGGTACATCTAAAGGATACACTGCAGACCTACTTAGGAGCTAGCTGGGAATTGCTGCACTCTGGTGGAAGTCGAAGGGAATAAGACAATCAAAGAGATTCATAACTTTTCAGGAGGAACTCCGAAAGATACCTTGAACTTAGAACTCTTTGTGGCTACCTGACAACACACTGCAAGTTAACGTACCGATTGAGTTAAAGGGTCTTCCTGTAGAGACTGACTGTAGGTTTTGTGGACCGGTGAAGGAAACCCCAGATTATATTCTGTGTACCTGTCCACAAAGCATGAATAAGCAGGTTTATGCACCTTGGAGAAGGATTGTTTGGAACATGGCATCATCCAAAGTGCTGAGCTTTTTAAATAGCGAAAGGTTAGAGCGATTACAATGACGTAATAATAATAATATAGTCACTTGACACGAATAAAGACGCTCGGGTGTTTTGCGAAAGATTTTCGAAAAAGGACGCGTAAACATGGATTCAACTTCATTCTGGAAAAACTTTTTGGGGAATTCGTATACTCGCAAACATAGTTGACCTCGAAAATAAATCTTCCACGTCTTTCTTCGCCGTCAAAGAGGTTAACGCGTCTTTCTTTGCCCTCGCCTATGTTAAGAGTCCTTCTTCGCCGAAATTTTTTTACGCGTTTTTTTTCGCTGTCGAATTTTGAGCTCGTGTCTTTATTCGTATCTAATGACGATATGTACATATGTATGTACAGTAAAATTAATTGTTATACGCAGTTAATTTGTTTTTATTGTACTAGATGGGTTTTAGTTTTACTAAATGTTATGTTAGCTATGTTTTTAATAAATTTTACATTTAAAATAAAATATTAAAACTCAAAAAAATGTTTGGTAGGTTTTGGTAGGAAAAAAAACATAAGTGCAAAAAAATCTGCATACCCAACAAAATTCTAAAAAGCCTGATTAAAAAGTTGACAATTTTCATGAAAATTTGCTGAATTTTCGCGAGTTTTGCACAAAGCTTAGGAATTATATTGTTATGTTTTTTGTTGTAGAATGAACTATATTTTTATACGAAATCAGCGCAAAAATATTATAATGGAAATCGTTGCATATATTTTGAAAAATTTGCTGTGCCAATACTTTGTTCCGGCAGTGTATGTAGGGTATGAGCGCCTGGTATTGGGAAATGAAAATATCGTACTGTAAAATTAAAAACTGGTTCTTTGTATAAAATGAGTTCGCTTTCTTTATAAAAAATATGCTATTGGGTAATTATTCGGAGCGCCCTACGTGTTTGTTCCCTGCAAAAATCGTTGGACCATGTAGTTTATTTATGGTAAATTGGAGTACTTACAAAAGTGTTCCTCCGTCATGCTGTAGAGGACCAACTCGTGTCTCTGCACCAGGTTATTGTTACCTGATCACTGCTGGGTTTTAACGAAATGTGATTGAAGTTGAGCATATGACAGCACATTTGCATGTCTAGCTGTAGCTGAACGTGTAGAGATGCTCGCTGTTAGTTGTTAGCTCCCAGCATGTTCGGGTTCGAATGCCGTCAGAGGCAACATGCAATTTTTTATTTTTTGTTTTTGGTTTTTATTAATTGCGAAAAAGCATCTGTGAAGTGAACAAGAAAGGTGTGTAGAAACGAAAAAATATAACAACAATGCCATTGTTAATATGTTGGAGTAGTTGTGTGCTACTCTGATGTAATGCAGAAATGGAGTATTTGGTCCTGCCCTAGGTGATTGCAATGTTAATTGGACCATATTTTTTATATGAATTGTGGTTAATTTTGATCTTTAGGGAGTACTCTTTACATGCATGCATGGAGCAGTCGCGATTTTTGCAGTGTTATTTAACATAAGAGTCAGCTCTAACATTAACATTATGCAGCATATAAATAAAATACTTCTGAAGGAACATCTTTTTTGTGGAAGTTTAACAGCGCTGCTGTTTTATGTTCCTCTTTTTTCGGTACATAATTTGTTTGAGTAATTTTTTATGTATACAGCGCCCAATACCTTCACTTCTCTTCCTTCCATACCTTTTTTGTTAGATTATGGGTAGTTTACATATTTGAAGGTAACTTCACAAACTGAATTCCGATACAGCCCTTTAATATGTACGAATGCACCTTTTTTCAGTACACATTTCTTCTAGGAGTGGCCTAGAGAAAAGCGGCAGCAAAAAGTATTATTAATAGGTACATATATTTAATTAAAAAAAAACTTGTAAACTTAATTTGCAAGTATATATCACACGTTTAATAACATGGAGAAGTAAATAAGATTTTCCTATTTCGGAGATTTCATCACACAATTGATAAGCTTAGTAAGGAGAATCTGTTCAGTCTAACAGATAACTAAACTTCCAAAAATGGCAAAGATATGTATACCAACTATATTAATTTAACAAAGCTTGATTGCCATTTCCCACAAAAGTTAAATTTGGAATAATTCTCTATATTATCAAACGTGCGACATATTCTAACATAGGTATCTTGTTTTAGTACAGAATTATAATAATATTAACAATATTGTTATTATTATGATTTTGGCGTTACACTTTTGTTAAGTACTTGGTGGAGCTTCTGCTCCAATTTGTCGTGTACATCTTGAAATACAGTTTTCACAGCCACCGAACGGCAAAAGGATTTTATGAAAAGCTTTTCCATGGCGGAAATACACTCGGATGTTTGCCATTGCCTGCTGCCGAGGGGCGACCGCTGTTAAAAAAACTTGTTTGAATTTAGATATTGGAAGGGATCGAATCCAATACCTGCGGATTGGTAGTACGCACCTCTAACCACTCAGCCACAGCAAACTTCAATACATAATTTTAGTACTTGTACCTATATATATGTTTCGAAAGCACTGTACTTTTACGAATGTTTTACTGTCACAAATATTAATAAAAAATTAGGCCAGTAATAACTTTACTGCGACAAATAATGTAAGAACGCGTAAAAACACAAAGAGCGTTACTGCCCATCGGCAATTACTAATTCCACTCACGTTCATTTGAAAATAAATGATAAATAAATACGCATATAACGGGAAAGAAAATCACCAAAAGACACCATCAACCTTATGTTCAGCAATCGATAATTGCGAGCTTTTTGTCCGTCTGGGAAGACAACTCATTAGACGCCGAATAATGTGATTTCTTTTTTATTTTCCAGTTTCGTTCGCGTATTCTCTTCATATCTCAGAAAACTGTATGAAAACTTTGTACTTTTGGACCTCAGAAACAGCAATAGCAAAGCACTACATAATTCCTTGTAACCAAAAGTGCAGAATGGCAACACTGCCTTGTAATAACTGACAGTCGCAAACAGCTGTGCAGGTTTTGCATACGCAAATTTCTGACAAGTGGGTAAAAGCATAACTACAAATCGCGATCGTTAGCAGGTAAAAGTTAAAGATTTAAACGCCAAAGGTACAAGGATTTTCAGTCAAAATAGTAGTAGTGGTAAAAATCTTGAGAAGTTATTCAAGCCAAATATACATATGTATGTACATCTTGCAAGCAGCTTTTGCGTTTTGTCTGCCGAAATGTGGACAACGGTAGAAATTTTATGGTGGATAGGAGGGTATATACTAATTGTTTGACTGCTATTCGCTTTCTTATGCAGTTGACCAAATTAAAAAGTTGCTTAATTGGTACGGTACAAGTATTGCATGACATGCCAAGCTGCGCATGCGTGCAACTTGTTTTGATGAAACCTTACCTTGCATTTACTTTTCTGCTTTAATTTTGAGTTTATTAAAGGAGAATCCACTATTTGGTCGGCTGCACCTGGTCACGAATTTCGCTTTCAAATAACGCTGTCGCTTCCGAATGAGCACCCTATTTAAAGGTCACTTTCTATATTCTTTTTGTTTTTTAAGCCTTTTTCACTTTGGTTTACTCATCCGCGTAAAATAGTATTTATTTCGATTTATGCTTGTTTTGTTGTTGCATCCTATGACAAATTTATTCAAAAGCACCTCGCAATTGTCATTTTTATTGTGTTTTCTCTTTTGTTATATGAATTTATTTACTCATTTCTGCATTCGCACTAGAGTATGTATACAAAACACATCAATTTATACGCTCTAACTCGGCAACTCACACGTTTGGCTGCCTCAACCCATCCAGATCCGCTTCCACCGAAGACGCGTCCGCTAGCTACAAAGTACCGCACTCAACTGATCATTGTGATTGCTGCGTTTTGCACTCTTACGACTCAGTAGAATCTACTGAGTAGATAAATTATGGTACACAATGGAACAGCTATAGTCATAGAGAGCTCCATGTGGAGTGTGCATGGAGCTTTTAGTTTAACTTGTGGTGAAGCTTTGATAGCTGAGTGATCTATTTGCAGTTGAACGACCACTGAGTTTGGCACAGGGTAAGCAATTTCCGTTTGTACAAATTTTGTATTTTCCGTATTGTTTGTTATCGTATGCATAACTATGGATGTACGTATGAGCTGAAGTAAAATTTATGCCTTGTTTCAAGGTGTCCAGAACAGTAATTACAAGTATAGTTCTACTATTTTCGCAAAGAGACCACCAGAGATGGAAATTTGCCGTCGCACAGTGTGACTTTTTTAACTTTTAAAATGCCAAAAGTAAAATAAACAATGTATTCCATTCGAAATAATTTTTTGATATGCAATAGACGAATAAGCAACTGTTACGAATTCTATGTACTCAAAACTTATGGAACTTGTGTCATTGCGACAAGTGCTGAAATCATTTCAAAGTCTGGGATTTCTGGTGAACTTTGCGGTCACGAGATCGTTTTTTTTTTATGATTATTTTGACTTAAGTTTTCTTGATTTTAATTATTTTGGCATTGTGTAGCAACACTTATAAGTTCCTGAAGCTGAAGCTATATTTTTAAATTTTTCATGAATTAAAATAGACAATAACTAAAAATTTAGTGATCTAAGAAAGTTCTCCTTCTTCAATACACTAAAACTTATATAATTTTATAGACTTCCATTTAAAAAAGGGCTAGAAAAGAGCTAAACAGTCGTTGTGACTAAAACTGGTTGCTAAAATTTTTTACTTACATATACATACATATCACAGCGCACGGCAGTGCGCGCGAGTGGCGAAAGCAGCCACATGCTGAAATGACTGGCTTATATATACACGAGATTTGGAAGTTTTTATCCAGACGTCCAATCGACATGTTTGAGATAGCGTTGGAAAGGTCTTGCAGAGTGCGTCCAGAAAATGTATTCAAGCCTCAAATTAGGCTAAAGTGAAACAAAAAACGTTGTTTTGCTTTTGCCGGTTTAAGGGGGCAAGTGGATACACCCAACGTACATATGTAGTGTTGTTCTATAGACCAATACTTTTCAAACGATACCTTATATATTAAGTTCGGGCTACTAGTTTGAAAGCTATAGAGGTAAATATGTTTTGGTTCGTGTCTCCACTACGAGATGCTTTGGTATGTATGTGGCGTCTGTACGTACCTTCATTTAATTTTTTTCAAACTCAGTAATTAAAGTGCAAAAAAACTAAGGTCTTTTTTCAGGATGTTTTGATTCGTATTCCTTTGTGGGCGTGGCTGCTGCCTGAAATTCGAAAAAGGGTAATTTTTTAAACTACCACTGAGGCCGCACTACTCAGTCCATGTCATTGATGAGGATATCAGTAGAAGGTCAATCGATTTTATTCCAACTTTCCGCAAATCTAGCCCAAAACATTAGGTTTTATCTGGTATATAGCTTTTTTCTGGGAAAACCCTCTTTGTGGACATATTGCGATTCAAATCGAAAAAATGTCGCTCCAAAAAGGATCAAATGGTTAAAAATTAACATATCCGTCTAATTTGGTTACTTTAAGATATAAAAATAACATACCCAGTTCCCCGAAAAAAATCGCCCATTCCGCGATTGCCACTTAAACCGAAAATCCCTGAAACTCGGGGAATTTCCCGCGGGTTGTCAAGTTGAAGGATGCAGCTGTGCTAATCACTTCGTACATGTCTTGGAAGCCACAATTTGTGAGCATTTTAGAGTTTTTTTCAGTCACGTGCCGACAACATTTTTCTCCATTTTAGTTGCAGTAAGAAACTATGCTACATGGGTTTATCACCCGCACTTAATACGGTAGACAAACGGGCTCGATTATTTGCATAACCAGCCTTAATTTGCTTTAACTCATGCATTTTCCTCTTTAAAATGAGCATAAGCAGCCGAACAAATGCACGAAATTTTTGGGAATTAACTCGGATCCGGGGAATTTTCGATGACAACACTGGTAAAAACGGTCAGTTGTTGTCTTTTGTACAAGTAAGCAAACGAAGCAGTCAAGTTTCGCGTACGCGGTAGCCGAGTGGTGAGAGTTGCAAGCTACAAGCCTGTAGCTGTCAGGTTGGATGCTCGGTTGGAGCGATTGCGAAAAGTTTTTTGTTTTTATTATTTATTTTATATTTTTTTATTTTATTTTATTTATATATTTAATTTATATATTTTATTTAACTTTATTTTATTTTCATTTGCTTTATTTTATATCACATTTCTTATTTTACTATTAGTTAATTATAATATTTAGAGATGAATTTTGTTAAAAATTCAACAACAACTAACTGAAAGTAACGTAAAAAAAATATAGAACTTATAAAAAAAAGATATAAAAAAAGTATACTGGCCGTGGAACTCGAACCCACGACCTTGCGGCTGGTTTATTCGCATTACTGCCGTCTGTAAGGGTAAAATTTTAATTTGCATTTATGCTTATAATTCAAATTAATTTTCTCCAACTGTCTACCATATAACCTACCTGGGAAGACGCGTACAATATTATCTACAGTTGTACATAAATATGTATGTATGAATGCATTTAGTTCACCCAATGTGCCGCTACTACTTACATACATATATGTATAAATTGCCGCTGAGCAAAACTACTTGAGAAAAAAGCATTAGTTTAATGGCACGAGTGCAACACCGTACAAGTGATAGAAGTAAAACTTTTTAAAAAAGCACATGTGTGTGCCCCACACCCGGTAGAAATCTTAACAAAAATGAACTGCGAGACAATCAGACGAATAAAGTTGTTTAAAGTTGGAACCAAGTTGATAAGTTTTAATCATTTCTCATAATTTTTAATTTTTTATTTTTTCGAATACAACGGATATGATAATTCTTTTTCGCTTTATTCCGTATTCGAAAAATTGTATGTTTCAATATACACATCGATTTAAATACATAATTTAGATTATTGTTTGCATTTTCGTCGATTTTAAATTTGCTACCCCAAAATAATTGATATCAAATAAAATACCTCTTTGAGGTAAAATTTTCGAGTGACGAAAGCTGAACTAGAAACACAAAATTTAT
>NW_023458561.1:16423383-16430797 GCF_013731165.1 Rhagoletis pomonella | reverse complement strand
TACTGAAAATATTGAAGATGGAGCTAAAAATTTAAGCTATCATCAACAAAATTAATTTATATAGAGAATATTTTATTAATATTATTCTATAACTAGAAAAAGTGACAGAAAATGGGACCAGGCCGGGGACAACTTCCATATATTTCCGATAAATATTATAGCAGGCACCGATTCTTTCGTCATTCGCATGGTAATTCGATCTGAATTACCTACAAATGAGGTAATTAGCTCTAAAATTTTTGTATGGCGAATTACGTGATTCGGGAGGTAATTGGTAAGGCTAATGACGAATGGGAGATCGAATTACGAATGAGAGAGCGAATTATGAGTTGTGGAAAGGCCGGATAAGGAGTTTGATCAAACGTCAACATGTCGGCTAAAAAATCAAAAAATTTAGTTTTTTGTTCACATTTCCCTTAAACGGCTTGTCAAACCGTCAAACACCCCCACACAACGTCAGCTTTAAGCAAAGGGATATTTCGCTTGGTTTGCCAAGCCGCTTGTATCATGATTCAATAATACAAGCAGTGTTGCCAGAACTTTTTGGACGAACCGGCTAAATTGGCAAATAAAACCGGCTAAAATATTTCAACTAAATTTAACATGTTTTATTTAAATAAATCACGAGTAAAAAGACCATTTCTTGGAGAGAAGTTACAAATTCGAGCCGGAACAAACCTATTGTCTTCCCTGCAAGGCCTTTTCAGACTGACCGATTCTCAATGCACTCAAACAGAAACCAATACACATAAAAAACGCTGTAAAAATTTCCCTTCAATTTTAGGGCAGTAAAACAGCGACCTTAAGTTAACATCAACCGAGGCCATTTGTTTACAAGGGATGCACAGTTACACAGAAGAACTTTTTCAGAAATCCCTGCAATTCTGATGTAAAATATGATGCCAAAAGACTGCAGATCTCCCATTTAGATGACCGGTCATATGATCGGCAGATGTCTTGTAGGATTCCCAGAGAGTTTTGCTTTACATAGAAATTTGTGCTCTTTTATTTTCATTTTGACTCATTTCAGTGTTGGTTCCTTTAACTCAAGTTGGCATTCGGTTTTTGGAATTTAAATAAGTTCTCAGCAAAAAAGTTTGTTTAAAAAAATACATATGTGTACATAGTGCTTGAAAATATCAATTTTTCCCTTACTTTAAACCATTGGGATTGGTTTTGTAATCTAGGCAGAATTGAATAGGCGCTATCTGGGAAGACAATATCTACATGTAATATTTATTCTGTTTGTTGGCACTATATCCAAACACAAACGCATCTTAAGTGTCTTAACAGTAAAACAATTTCTTATTTTCTAAGTTTGCGTATAAAACTTCACACTTAAAATTAAGACATTTATAACAAACATTTTATAAAGAAAATCCCTTCTTCTTTTAAAATAAAAATAAGCGAAATCGGGCCAGTTTCATACAACCCTGCCTACGGCTAATTTTTTTCTGCAAAACGGCTAACAAATCGGCTGCCGGCTACATCGAAATTTCTCCGGCTGTTTGCTATCGCAACCGGCTAAATCTAGCCGGAAAACGGCTAAAATGGCAACACTGAATACAAGGTTAGATACTTATTGACAGCCGCGGTTTGACACTCCCTTACAAAAGGCTGCATTTACGAAGGACAGAGAAAAGGGAATAATGCAATCCCTTGTTGCGAAAATGGTCGTAGAACAGTACGCAAAATAGGCAATTAGAATTAGAAATTCCTTTTGTAAATTGTAATGTATTTGCAGGAATTTTGGCATTTTAAATTTAATATTGAACGAAATATTAGTATGTCTACGAGAATAACGTAATTTATGTGCTACTTAGCTGTATAAAACTGCAAAAGGACTCAAAATTAAAATAAAACTACTATGAGATTTATTTAAACGTCCAACTTAAAAACAATTTATGTTTTCCTCAGTTAAATGTGCTTCATCTTCTATCTATATTAATAAAAATGTTGTGTTCGTATGTCACGGTCGTCAAAACTCGAGAACGGCTGAACCGATTTGAATAATTTTTTTTCGGTATAATACCAGAACCAATGATACCACAAAAAATTGGAGGGCTGCCACCTATTTGAAAATTTTTAAACCCAAATATATTGATATAATAAATAAATTAATACAATATGGGTATCAAATTATAGCGGTTTAAGAAAGATAACTGCTGGAAATATTTTTGATAAGGGTTGCCACCTATTTGAAAATTTTAACACAGTCCAATTGATGAAATAAATGAAATATTGTCATGTGGGTGTCAAACTAAAAATTTTTAAGAAGGCTTACAGCTGAAAATATGTTTGAAGAGGGTTGCCACCTGTTTGTAAATTGAACTATAGTACATCGATAAAATAAATGATATATTACAATATGGGTCTCAAATTAAAGAGGTTTTAGAAAGATAACTGTTGGTAATAATTTTGAGAAGGGTTGCCACCAATTTTAAAATTTTAACTCAGTTAAATTGATAAAGCAAAAGAAATGTTGCTATGTGTGTATCAAACTAAAGAGTTTTAAGGGGGCTTACAGTCGAAAATATTTTAAAGGGTTGCCACCTGTTAAAATTGTAGCGCAATTTAATTGATAAACTAAATGATATATTACAAAATAGATATTAAATTTAAGAGGTTTAAGAAAGATAACTGCTAGAAATATTTTTGAGTAAAATTTCCACATCCTAAATTTTCAAAGATGTGGCAACTTTACTCAAAAACTCAGTTATTTTGATAAAATAAATGAAATACGGTAATTTGGGTATCAAACTTTAGATTTTTAAAAAGGCTAACAGCCGAAAAAATGTTCGAGGAGGAGGGTTGCCACCTGGTTGAAAATTCAACCCAATTTAATTGATATAGGTATCAAATTAAAGAGGTTTATGAAAGAAGACTTTTCGAAATACTTTTGAGGAGGGTTGTCACCTATTTAAAAATTGTAAGTCAGTTATATTGATTTAACAAATGAAATATTACCATGTGCAAACTAACGTGTTTTTAAGAGACCTACAGTAGAAAATATGTTTGAGGAAGGCTGCCACCTGTTTGAAAATTTAACTCAATTAAATTGATAAAATATTTGAAATGTAACAATATCGGTACCTAACTAAAGGCATTTGAGAAATCTATATATATATATATATATGTTGTGTTCGTATGTCACGATCGTCAAAACTCGAGAACGGCTGAACCGATTTGAATAACTATTATTTTTTTTATTGTTGTTTATAATACCAGAGTCATTCTTTCATTAAAATTTGGAGGGTTGCAACCTGCTTTGAAAATTCTATACTCAATTAAATTGATAAAGTAAATAAAGTATTATAATGCGGGTATCATGTTAAAGAGCTTTAAGAAAGATGACTGATAGAAGTATTTTTGAGGAGGGTTGCCACCTATTTGAAAATTTTAACTCAGTTAAATTGATAAAATAAATGAAATATTGCCATGTGGGTGTCAAACTAAAGTGTTTTAAAGCGGTTTACAGCCGAAAATATGTGTGAGGAGGGTTGCCACCTGTTTGAAAGTTAAACCAAATTACAGTGATAAAATAAATGAAATATTACAATATTGGTATCAAATGAAAGAGGCTTACGAAAGATAACTGTTGGAAATATTTTTGAGGCGGGTTGCCACTTATTTTAAAATTTTAACTCAGTTAATTTGATAAAGTAAATGAAATACTGCAATGCGGGTATCCAACTAAAGAGCTTTAAGAAGGCTTAAAATCGAAAATATTTAAAGGAGGGTTGCCACCTGTTCAGAAATTTAGCGTAATTTAATTGATAAACTAAATAATATGTTACAATAAAAGGTATTAAGGTAAAGAGGTTTAAGAAAGATAATACAAAGACAATAGCTACCTCTTTGAAAATTTAAACTCAGTTGAATTGATAAAATAAACGAAATACTGCAATTTGGGTGTCAAATTTTAGATTTTTAAGATAGCTTACAGACGAAAATATATTTGAGGAGGGTTGCCACCTGTATGAAAATTTAACTCAATTTAATTGATAAGGTATCAAATTAAAGAGGTTTAAAAAAGAAGACTTCTAAAATAATTTTGAGGAGGGTTTCCACCTATTTGAAAATTTTAACTCAGTTAAATTGATTAAACTAATGAAATATTGCAAGGTGGGTATCGAACTAAAGAATTTTTAAAAGACCTACCGTCGAAAGTATGTTTAAGGAGGGTTGCCACCTGTTTGAAAATTTAACTCAATTAAATTGGTAAAAGAAATGAAATGTTACAATATGGGTACCAAACTAAAAGCATTTGAGAAATCTTAATTAAGAAATACTGGCAATAGGATTATGCTCTACCTAAAAGTAAAGACTGCAAATATTGGAACTATATGAAATATTACATAATTCGTTCCAAACAAAAAGTGTTAGGGAAAGCCTTACTAGAGATTTATTTTATGTTTCCACTTATCCAAAGCCGAACAGTTCAAATGAAGAAAGAATTTACAAAATCTTATCAAACGAAGTGATCATATTATCAACGACGAGGTGGTATACAAATTTCGCAATGAAAAGAAATAATAAAAAACTACAGATACAAATGAAAAAATAATAAAAATCATACCTAACGAAAATATAAAAATATCCCATGAAAGCTGTTCAAAAAAACCGTAATGAAAACTTAAAATTGGTGTCACCATTCCCTAACATTATAAAATAGTTATCTTTTAGTCATAAACAATTTCACTTGGGGTCGCCATAGCCTACTACGTACTATATTGCGAGTAAAGAGAATGTGCCTGCTTTAGCGTTGAGTTTTTCCGACTTTCAAATATCTAAGAATTTAACAAGGGCGTGTAATTTCTGGCGTATGCCAATAACATCGACATCATCGGTAACAAAAACGTCGAAGTTTTTCCTGCCTTTTCCAAGTTGGGTAACGAAGTAAAGAGATTGGTTTTGGATATCAACGAAGACAAGACGAAGTATCTCCTGTCATCAAACAAAGAGTCAGAGCATTCGCGCCTTGGCACCAACGTCACTGTTGCCAGTTGTAATTTCGAGAAAGTAGACAATTTCGTTTAGTTAGAAACCAGCATAACACCGATAATAATGTCGGCATCGAAATACAATGCCGAATTACTGTAGTGAACAAGAGCTACTTTGGACTAAGTAGCCAATTTGCGAGTAAAGTTCTCTCCGGACGTACAAAAACTACACTATATAAGTCACTCATGATGCCCATGCTGGTATATGGCGCAGAAGAATGTACAATAACAACATTCGATGAGGCGGCTCTTGGAGTATTCGAGAGAAAGATCTTACGGAAGATTTAAAGGCCCCTACGCGTTGGCGACGATGAGTACCGCAGACGATGGAACGATCAGCTATATAAGCTTTACAGCGTTTCCGTTGGCTTCGCCATGTCGTTCGAATGGGAACCGCGTTTTAGGTCTAAAAGTGTTCGACTCGCAATCCGCTGGTGGTAGAAGAGGAAGAAGGAGGTGCCCACTGCAATGGAAAGACCATGTGGAGAAGGACTTGGCTTCACGTGGAATTACCAATTGGCGTAAGTTGGCACAGAGAGAAGCGGCTGGCGTGCTTTGTCGAATTCAAATGATAAATTATCTTCTTATTGTATGCGTCAGGAGGAACGAGGACAACATTCTTTATAAGATTGTGGCAACGGTACGATGAAAAAATTACATAACCGTAGCTCTCGCTTCGTCTGGAACATCTGCTACATTGTTACTAGGTGGAAACATTATCATTTAGCTCTTATGCTGCCATTGAACATACAAATCATCGAAACTCCCACGTGCAATATTTCCAGAACATCCGGGGTGGGAAAAGTAGTTATTAAAAAAATTTAAACTCATTGTTTGGGATGAGTGCACGATGGGACATTAAAAATCGGTGCGTGATTTCCGTAGAAATGTTCAGCTATTCGAGAATGCATTGATATTGCTCGCAGGAGATTTTACACAAACATTGCCTGTAATTTCTCGATTGACACCAGCGGGCGATATAAATGCATGCCTGAAATATTTTCGCGACAATTACCGAACATAGGGACCGGAGAGCTGCAAGTCAATGAGAGATTAGGACGAACTTTATTGCCCGATAGTTTTTGTAACTTAGAAACATCGAAAGGAGAACTGATCGAAATAATGTTTCCGGATATTCAAATTAATTATAGGAATCATGATCGTCTCAGTGAACGAGCTATTCTTGCCGCGAAGAATAAGGATGTCTCTCAACTCAATAATGTTTTTCAATCCAGGATTCGCAGTCATGAAATAACATATATGTAAATATTGTGGAAACAAATGAAGCAGTTAATTATCTAACTGAATTTTTTCGACTGATCTTCCAGGGATTACCCAATATACTGAAATTGAAAATAGGTGTGGCAATTATCATGTTGCGGAATAATAATCAGCCAAAACTCTGCAACGGCAAGCGACTCGCAGTTAAGAAATTGATGAACAACGTAGTGAAAGCAAAGATTTCAGCGTGGCCTTTCAAAGGTAAAGAATTGTCATGTTTCCGACCGATACACCATTTCAATTTAGAAGCTGGCAAATCCCAATTAGATTGGCATTCGGAATCATAATCTATAATGATCAAGGCCAACCTTTGAAAAAGTATGGTTTAGATTTAGATGCCGATTGTAAACCACATGGACAAATATACATATGTTGTGTGTCGGCAAACCAGATAGCCTTGATATCTACGTAGAGAATATATAAACGAAAAATATTGTGTACATACACACAGGTATTGCAAAATCAAACTTATCTGAAACGTATGCTTTGTTTCGTTGATCATTTATCATCCATGTAACAGGAATATGCCACAGCAAAGCGTGGCAGGGTACAGCTAGTATGCATATACAAATAAACATATTGCACAATGCTTTTACTTCTATTTCACAGCAAAGCTACACTTTTTTCAAGTAAATTTGCAACGAAGCAACACGGTGCCACTGCTAACTGGCCGTCTCCACAGGATAAAGTTTATATCTTGATACATATGTCAGAATATAATTTGCCAATGGAGACCGCTCATTGCTCTTCGAGAGCAATATATATCAGAGCTTATATCTTGCCATCTATTGCCGGCAATAAACTGTCAGTTTGGTCGTTTGACAGCAGTATTTTCATTTTACCGAAAATCTCTTCGTGGCAACATCACTGAAGCTAAAAAGTTGGTTGGCGCCTTTTTTGCTCTTCGCAGATTTCTTAAACAAAATCACAGCATCAAAAAGAACGAGCTGTATAAATAAGTAAGTATTTATAGTTTAGAATTCATGCAATTCAGCAATAATTTTAATTTTCATATTGTAGAATATCGTTATAATGGATTGGCGTATGGCTGAGGTGTTGAAATTAATAAATGTATATAGGCAATACGAATGCCTTTGGAATTTCCAAAGTGCGTCATATAAACGTGTTGA
>NW_023458561.1:16413826-16423283 GCF_013731165.1 Rhagoletis pomonella | reverse complement strand
CTGTCAAATACTAATGCATGAAAATCCTAACCTCAAAAAAATCACCCGTTACTTATTTAATGAGTAAATGATTATCTGGGTTACAAAAGTCTACATATCTGTGGTCATAAGCAATAACGAACACATTTTGGTTTCCCCATAAGATTAACATTACAATCCAAATGTTTAAAACGTCTTTTTTCTCGAATTCAAATTTTTCGACTTAGGCGGTTATTGCTTATGACCACAGATATGTCAGCTGGGTCACTTTTCACACAGGTTAATTTATAGTTACCTTCAAAATTGTTATATAAGTTATGCAATCCGTATGATTCACTTTGAAATTCTATGTTCATTCGATTGGCAATATCCAAAATATTTCACAAAAATAAATAATAAATTTTTGTTTTTAGAGATTTTTCACACGCTTGAAAACGTATCAACATTTAAAAAGATGTGTCCCCCAAAATTTATTGAAAAATGTATCACTTTTGATCCACTTGGATCAAAACGGTCACACTGATCACAAATCGGAGGAGAAGCTCGGCCAAACACTAAAATAAATGTAAGCGCCAATCCATTATTATTATTATTACTTGGTTAAACCTGTGCGGCTGTAAGTTACGTAAGCTATCTTTTATCTGAAAAACGGCCGAAAATGCTACAAATTTACATACAAATCAACAATCAGGTGTATTTTTGCATACATAAAAACAACAACAAAAAACAATGATAACGTAGCACATTCCAAATCACATACATATGTGTGTACATATTATTGAAAACGTCACTGATAATATGACAAGCCAGATAAATCATTGGCCGCAATAAGTGTTACTAGCCACTGCATGTAACTAACGCTGTGCTTTGGAATTTTATGCGTTTTCAGTTAAGTGTTGTCCTTTGTCCGTAATAGAGCAATTATTGGTATGCATAGCCGATTCATTACTATTTTCTGAATATTTTTGGTTTGTGAATTTTTATTCATACATACATATATGTATGTGCAAAAATAAGCTAAATGTGAGGAGTGCATGAAAGTGCTAAAATTTTCAACCAAATGAAGTGATTTAAAAAATTTTATTTTGGAATTGAAACGTTCAAAATTTCGTATATGAAAATTTTCACTACTCCGTTCTCGGCTGCCTTATGCCGGATTTCTCAAGGCATTCAATGGTGCCGCTTTTAATGCCAAAGTTGTGCGCGTAAAAGGCACCTGTACGATTAAGTCAAAAAAAAGTGTCATTAAATTCGTTTACACATGTAATTTTTGAAATGGCGCACATTTTTCATTTCAATGCCTAGTAGAAGTTTGGCATTAGTCGGTATCCGAGTGCAATTGTACCACGAAGAGCTTTTCATTGTCTGATCGGAGGAGATGAAAACCCTGAAGCAATCACGATTAGTTAAAGGAAGCATTATCACCCACGAAACTTGGTACCGTACACGAAAATTGTTTGCCAAGGTCACAACCTACATATCAATTCCTTAAGAAAAATTAATAATTTTTTAATTGTTTTTTTTTTTTTTTTAATTCCTGAACAGAATTCCACTTCCAGGGTCAATTGTTTTAGCGACAGAAGTGAACTGCTGTACTAACTACATATACATCTGTATGAATAAATACTGGTATCGCCGAGTTGTCGAAATTCGACATGTTTTTTCATTCACTTTTTAATTTTGATTTTCACCAAAAGTGAGTCCTTTATGCGAATGGCGATTTTGTAGTCCACAGGCATACGGAAAGATATAGGCCCATAGTCTTAGTCGTAAATTAAAACTCACTCTTGTTAAAATAATGTTTTAAGTTTAGAATAGATTTTTAAGTTGTGTCAATCGTAGACATCTTAGAAACAGCTTTTCGTTAAGATAAGAGAGAACATATCCGTATGGAGAGAAAAAATTTACTCGACAATATAAAGAAATATGTGTACTTTAATTAGTTCATCCTGTAGCCGCTTCAGGATTGCGGATTTGGCAAGCCGGGAAGTCCTGGGTTCGAATCCCACTGCAGGAAGCATTTTTTTTATATTTTTTTGTTGCTTTAAATATTATTTCAATTTTTTATGTGATTATAGTTGTTGTGACCTTTTTAGTTAAGGTTAAACTACAAAATAATTTTACCAACTTGAAATAATTATGTGAAATACCATAAATAAAAAAGACAATAAAATAATATTTAATAAAATAAATTAAAATAATTAGAATTATTAGAAAAAAAATATAAGATTAAAAAAATATTGGGGATCGAACCTGTGTTCCACTGCGTTTACTACTTCAACAGCAAAACAAAACTTAAGCAGGGATAACACGATTTGTACATTTGAACAGATGTGCACATTTCGCCAGTCACAGAGTAGTGTTGTGTAGAAATAATGAGTCCAGCTCAATACCAACTTTCCAAAAAACACCACTCTGTAACTCTGAAAATGTATAAGTCTAACAAATGTACAAATCCTGTGATCCCTGCTTTAGAACCTTAGTTTACCATTTTAAAGTTAAAATTCGGTTTTTGCAATAAAATGCATTCCAATTTGAATCTAAAAGAGTTAAATGGTGATTACTATAAAACACAATTTTAATCGTTAAAACCTTTTTCTAACTTCTGTATGACTACGGGACATAGACTTTTAGACCGCCTACCTCACTAATGTTAAGTGAAGGGATATACACACATCCTTGTAAAAATAATTTAATATATCTAAGCAAGATTGTAAATTGCGTGAGCACTGACAGAAAACAGATCGGAGTCCTATTCTTTATTTTACAACAATTATACGATTTGCCAAAAAGCTTTAATAACTCTGACTTCCATTGTATCTCTTGTCAGAAATATCGTGCGACAAAAATCCGTAAAGCAAACAAACAAAGCACACACCACATACTAAGAAAAAGATGTTGCAAATTTATAGGAAATTTAAAAAACAATTATGAAGGTCAATACGGCTTGAATAATATTGGTTCTAAGTACCAAGCGTTATCCCAATTTCTTTAGTAGCTTTCGAAATTGTACCAAAAACGGAGCCTGAGTTTTCTGTTATAAAAAATATGCATATGTATTTGTATGTACAGTAGAGGTATTCTTAAAAATAAAAACGTGTTCTGGGTGGTTGGATTGGGATATTTCTTTTAAAGACTGAAATGGTATGGATAAAGAGTATTAATGATGTTTGGAATAATCCAACTTCGTAAAGAGGAAGAACAATTAATCTACACAAAAAAATTTATGGAGGTGTACAACTTTAAAAGCAAAGCTTCTTTCTTATCTAGCAAAATACGAAATTTTATGGCTAAAAGGCATTCATAAACAACTTATAAGATTTAAAATGGAAAACTTAGGCGGATGCAAAAATTTTACCAATATGTTAAAGATATGGAATATGGGGCATTCTTTTTCATATCGGACTCCAAATTTGGTGTCATACTTTCGATTGGCTTCAATTTTATAAGTAAGCTAACACGCATTTGAGGATTTTTTTTCTTCGAAGATATAATCTGTCAATGTTAGGATTTTTTCGTAAATCATGGACTTCTTCAAATCGTTATATCTGCTCATCGTAGAGACTTCATCTTAACGTTATTTTAAAGCTAAAGAAACGGGCCAAACATTTCTATATACATACATATAAGATGGTCATGAATCATGACTCATGATTGTCCATAAGCTAACTAACAGACGTACTATTTGAAGTTTATTTGCATAGTGAAGACGAGTAAATTAGGGATGTAAAATTACACCACCGTAATTCTTTACTAATTCTGTATAAAAAAGATTTTTCTAAAAAAGTGGGCGCTTTTCAGGAAATTCTTTTAAAATATTTTTTTATTTTTTATTACGAGATGGTGTTTTTTTGTGAGAGGCAAACATTTTTTATAATTTGGTTTCGAAAACTTGTGAAGAGATATACATATCAAGCAAGGTTTTAATAATCAGTTTCTTGCAACAATTTAAATTTTATTGCGGATTCCGATAGAATATACGTTCGTTAACAACATTCGATCCGCAATATAGATATTCTGCGGTAATACACAATAAAATCTATATTTTTGAACGTTGGTTTTAAAATTGCCCCACCCATTTCTAGAAGGATCTTTTATTGAAAAAGTTGTGAAACAAACAAAAAGGACAATCACGACCAACACATGTATATATAGAAATGTTACGTCCGATTCTTTAGCTTTAAAACGGCGTTTGGATGAAGTCTCTACGATGAACTCTAGATATAATTATTTGAAGAAGTAGATAAATGCTCAGAATCACCAAAAAATTCGAAATTTGACAGATCATATCTCCGAAAAAAAAACATCGAATACGTGTTAGTTTATTTCATGTATAGAACCCATGAAAAAATTTGAAATTATACAATTTTTTTTTGCGAAATCCGCCCGATTTAAAAAAGAATGGCTCATATATACATCACTTTTCATATCAATATCTTTTCAAGTTCACATTTTATATCCAGTCCCCTCTTTTCATGTAAAATCTCACAAATTCTTTATAGTGACTATTGTTAAAATTTAAAAATCAAAACGTATCAAGACAAATTCTGTGAGTCTAAGGGCCGATTTCATAATAAAATTAAAGAATGTTTTAAAATTTAAAGGATGCTTTATTTTGCTGATCGATTTCATAAAGCCACTTCAAAGAGTCTTTAGCTAAATACCCAAAATGGAAATTTAAATTACATATAGGTTTTTTTTTGTAATAAAAAAAGTATATGATTTTCGAAGTATAATTACATATTTATGACAATTAGCTGAGGCATTTTTGCTGGGATCAGCATTGCTAACTTTGTTATTATCATTTAAATGAACCTTCTGTTATTATTCAATTGCCATTGTATTATGAAAACACTTTTTGTTTAAAGTACATTTAAATGACACTTTAACTAAAAGGAAACTTTTGCATAAGGAACTTTAAGTGTTTCGTTATTTCCCTGAGTAATTGGCCCTGAGTAAAATTATTTTCTATTTTTTCATTATTTTAAAAAAAAGAGGAACATTTTTTTATGTATGTTTCCGGAATACTTTAAACCATGTGGTTAATTCCCATCGTTGGTTCATGAAGAAATTGACGGAACTCTTAAATTTTGATCTGAGCATATATATGTTTATATAGAAACGTGGTGCTATATTGCAAAATGTTATTTTGTTTGTTTTTTTTTACTTTTTAGTATTGTCTGTATATTGTATTGCAGTAGCCATTAAAAAAAAAATCACTGATATTCTGCTTATGTAATTTACGAAACTGACTTTTTATTTATTGTCGCTTTTGACACACGTATGTATGCAAACATATGAATGTGGTAAAAAATCCGATATAGCGTTCGGGACACTTTCGAAAATTTTTCCTCTTGCCGAAAGAGGGGCTGGCACCAAACTTAAATTTCTAAGTATAATTTTAGAGGATGCTCAGAGATGTTTATATTTTACTCTAGAAGAATTTTGTACATACATATATTAATGAAACAATTGGTTAAGCAACCTAGGAACATCTCAAATTTAAATTAGCTGCAAAAATATTACAAGCTATATTGGTTACAGTAGAAAATTAAAAGTTTGTATAGGTATTACAAATACTAAAAGGGAAAAACTCAGGGGATGCCCCGTTCTCTACAAAGAAATCTTAACGTATGAGCAGCAATTAATTTCACTTTAGGAAATGAATACCCGGTCAAAAATTTGGGTTTAATTTTTAAACTACGCTGGGACTATTGCCTTTTTTAATCTTTTATAGACTACTTTTTAAACCAGTCAATAGTTTTAAGCAACTTTTAATATAATCTGGTTTACATTTTAGTCCAGGTAGCCGAAAAACTGATGGTTTGCTATGAGTGGTTTAAAATTAAAACCAAAAAGTGGGTGGTTTGAAAATCAAACCAAAATATTTTAAATCTAGTTTCTAGGTTTCAGATATAGAAAATTTGGTTTAAAATCCAAAGCAAAATAGAAAATGCCTGCCTCAATATGCCTTATTTTATATGTCTCTCAGAGAGAGAGAGAGAGTAAATCTTATGAACTGACGGCATCAACACAGCGAAATGTGGTGTTGATTCAAACTCAATATATGAAAGCACGTTTACATGCATGGCTGTACCTGAGTGTGCCAAGATTCTTGATACAATCAGTGTTGCCGTTGTGTGACTAAAGGGACAGTTTGAAATTTTTTAAGCGCCAATACCCTTTGACTCGACTTTTTGAATATTTTGATTTTTTGACCCTTTTCCAAAATTATGTGCGACTTTTGCCTCCTTTCAGAGATTTTTTAGGAAACGTTAACAGAACCATGCAATTAGAAAATATTTCCTCCTGTAAGTACGAAAAAATGCATCACTTAAAATTCTAAAGGAAATGCATTTCTTCTCCTTGCATCAACTACATTTATTTGTACACTGAGGGAAATAATGCATAGTAAAAATTAATACTTTATATTTGATTATCATTTAAAAATCTTTGAATTTTAAAATAATATTTTCGTACAAAATTTGTTACGCACGTATTTGACAGTTCACATCTGAGTATATATAAGAGTGTACAAACGCACCCCAAGCATGCAGAGCGCCGCTCTGAGAGCGGTGACAACACACACATTCATACATAGTATATGTTTATCCGTACAAATCGCGTGCTGTACTGTTGGATATTCAACATTTGAAAGCAAATTTATATGCCTGTGTGTAGCTGAGTGCGCAAAGATGCATGCCACAATTTGCTGATATCCAGAGATGGTCAGGGTTTGAATTCCACTGCAGGCAACATGCAAGTTAAATATTTTTTGTTTTTAGTTTTTGTCTTGATTATTCACTCCACGGATGCTTTTTCCGAACGAACGCGGTCATTTTAATACGCGCGTAATTGAATTGAATATTTACCAATATACAGTACCCGGGAACGGATTTTTAGGACCTGAAAACCTATAAAAAAGGCAAAATAAAATAACGAAATAGGCTGGAAAAGACAAAATAAAATAGCGAAAAAAGCAGGAAAAGGCACTAGGTATTGCAAAAAAGGCAAAACAAAATAGTGAAAAAGGAAGGAAAAGGCACTAGGTATTGCAAAAAAAGCAAAATAAGGCACTAAAAAAAAGACAGAAAAATACGAAGAACAATCAAAAAATACATTTATTTTAGAAATGTTTATATCACCAGTAAAAAGAAAAAACTATGAAGTAGTTTCACTATATGAAAAATTTGTACGTTGAATCTTTGACTATTTTATCCTTTCGAGTTTCTAACTCATAAAATTTTAATCTGTATAGTTGTAGTAACATTGAACCACAAGATGCATTTTGAAGTTTTCTGGCAGCATTTTCATTCGATTTTCGCGAAGAAAGACAATTATACAAGTGGATCCCAATTTAAATATGGAACGTTTGAAACGTTCGTATTATCAGGAATAAGGGCGTTTTCCTCGCCCTTTACAATTTTACCCACACCCCTTATTGTCTCCAAGCCTACGCTAGCTGAGAAAACGGCTTTGAATTTTTCCAAAACCAATTTGGCAAGAGGTCCCTGCGCTTCTATAAGCCGCATGGGCATGTGCATATTTTTTAATCTTAAAAAAACTAAATTGTAAATGCTATCATCACTTTTTTAAAGATAGAAAAGGCAAAAAAGGCAAATATCTTAAAAAAGGCCAAAAAAGGCAAATATCTTAAAAAAGGCAACATAAAATGCGTATATATAGAATCAGGGAAAGCTAAATCTTGGACATTCTTAATCGAATATACTCTAGCTTTAGCAGAAAAAAGGCAATTTCCATTCCCTGTACAGTACTTTCGTTGACGTTTATAGTAAGATCAATTACGTTTCTATTTGATTTTAATATTTTTTTCCCTCAGTGTATGTTTGCAACCCTGTTTTGGGTAAAGCTTTTCTTTTGGAATTCAACAGATTTATTCTTCTACTAGTAAATAAAAGCAAAAATAATATGGTGATCCTTTTTTTCGTCAATGACCCCTTTTTTGCGACTTTCTAAAAATTCTCAACGGCAACACTGAATACAATTGGTTGCTACCAATGCTGTCCGGGTTCAATCCCCATCAGACGGAGCATGATATTTAAGATTTTTTTTTTATTCTTAAGTGTGAAAAAGCTTTCGTGTAGTTAATGTGAAGCAAACGAAATGGAAAATGTTTGGTTTTAAAATTTAAAACCGTACTGTTTAAATTCTAAACTCAACATATGTGCTCTCTTTTCTTTTAAACTTGGAAACTAAATTTAGTTTGGTCATATATGTAGTCCAAAAAGTTTAAAATTAAAACCTAAATTTCTAACCGTGTACAAACCACGGCACATTGAACAGGTAGTATCAGTAGAGCAGCTGATATGATTCGTTTTAAATTATTTGGTCTCGAAAATGTCAAACAGTTTTAATGTCAAATAGGTTTAAGTTCTTCTGTTGTTTAGATCTATTTGCATATGAAACCTTTTTCAATACAAAACAAGTTATTGAATAGCATTTGTTGAAACGTTAGCCCAACTCTGCAGCATAACCGCTGATTACTGGGCCTTGTAAACGATGGATCAATGCTTCGAGAAGCAAATAAAATTTCTAAGTAAGAAGGTTGCAAAAATTTGTATTTTTTTCAATTTCAAGTTTTTATTTTTTTATTGTATTTCACATGGCACGCTTTGATTTAGAAAAAAAATCAGTACAGTTTTTGACACTTTAAATACCAGAAGCCACAACAAAATACACGAAAATGTTGCTTTTATTCTAATGCTCTACCTGTTTGATGTGCCTTGAGACAAAGATAGTATGAATCATGATACAAAAAAGAAGGTAGTTTCAATAAACAACTTTTTGATTAAAAAGCAGATTTTTGACAATTGCTCAATTGTAAAAAAATCGAAGCGGCGTTACCCAATTGTAAGTTTTTTGGTGTGGGAGATTTTGTATCCTAAATTTGGGATTATAAAGAAAATAGTTGTATTAATAGACACCTTTTAAAAATAATCAATATCTTGTCTTAAAAACGTTTAAATTTTACATTAAATTCGATAACAACTTGCTAAATCATTATTTTAATATTAATACAATTTTAGTGAACATATTTTAAAATGTTTTTAGTGTCCTCATGTCATCTCATTATGTCACAATGTAGTTTTCTATATCGGATACAATGATTCTGATGTAATTCAGACTGAAATTACACATTTCGATGTGATATTTAATACATATTGTCTTTGTCCATTTAACAGCAAAAGGAATTTACTTTAGGACCCATGGGCAGTAAAATTTTTCCAGCAACACATATTGTTTTCACATGAAATTTTGACACACCCAAAATTGAAGTATAAAATAAATAGATACAAATAAATTTTCAATCAAACTGATTTGTGAAGTCCAGGGGCGTCTTTAGAAAATGTTTGGAGGCTGTTTTAATATAGCCTATCTTATTATATATTTCTTAGCTTTCTACATTCTGCGAAGTTGAGAGAATGAAGTCTAATATTCTTTTTGGGTCAACTATGAT